>NW_006921886.1:754708-781042 GCF_000298275.1 Orycteropus afer afer | reverse complement strand
GGGCAATCCTACTTCCGTAGTGATACTGCCTCGGAAACCCAAGGAGGGGTCGCTATGAGTTGGGGCCGACTTGACGGCAAACAACAACAACAACATAGTTAGTATTATAAATGGTGTGCATTATTATTATACCGGTTATCTATTGTGATATAAGAATTTACCCTAAAATTAGTTGCTTAAAATAACAAACTTTTATTATCTCATGGTTTTCTGTATCGGGACTTTGAGAGTGATTCTCTAGCTCAGGGTATCTCTATTGTTATGGGTGTTTTTACAAGTATATTCAAATGCCAGCCAGGGCTGCAGTGATGTGGAGGCTTGCCTAAGACTGAAGATTCACTTTCAAGATGGCTCATTCACATGGCTGTTTGCCAAGAGGTCTCAGTTCCTTTTTAGCCCCTGATAGTAGGGACTCAGTTCCTGACCATACAGTATTCTTCATAGGCTGCTTGAGTGTCCTCACTACATGGCAACCTACTCTCCTGGAGTGAGCAACCCAAGAAAGAAAATGAGAAAGTATGATGTTTTTTATGAGCTCGTCACCCAGTCTCACTTCCTTTGTGTTCTATTAATTAGAATTCAATCAAAAAGTCCAGCCCACAGTCAATGAGAGGAAAACTAGGCCTCATTTCTTACAGAGAGGAGGATCAAAGAATTTATGGACGTATTTTAAACTACCATAGGTGTATTTTTTCCCTATTACATCTTCTGTTTGATATAATTATATGAAATGAAAGCTATTATTTCTTTATATTCATTTTGCACCCTGGTCTGTTACTAATGTATACATACATGCATAGCCATTGGTTTGGTAGACAGAATAATACTCTCTCAAACATTTCCACATCCTAATCACTGGAACCTGTGAATATGCTATTTACATGGCAGAAGGGATTTTATGGATGTTACTAAGTTAAGGATCTGTAGACAGGGAGATTATCCCAGGTTATTAAAATAGTGTAAAATGATTGCAAGTGTCCTTATAAGAGGGAGACTGGAGAGTCAGAGTCAGAGAAGGAAATTTGAGTACAGAAGCAAAGATCAGAGTGATGCCTCCATCCGCCTAAGGTAGCCTCTGAAAGTTGAAAAAGCAAGAAACAAATTCTCCCTTTGTGTCTCCAAAAGGAACACAGCTCTGTCATCATCTTGATTTTAGCCCCAAAAGACCCATTTCTGATTTCTGATCTTCATACTGGAAAAGTAATCTAGCACATTATCATAGTTTCATAATATTCTATGGTTTAGATATTTGATGAAACTTCTAGTTGTTACATGTATATGTTATTTTACATAAAAGCTACAATGATCATCTTATACATAAATCCACACATGTAGATTTTTTTATTATTATTATGTCAGAAGAATTATTTCCAAAGAATGGGCTGAATGGCATGTATCTTTTGAACTTCAATAGATTCTGTGAAATTACTCTCCCAAAAACTTATAGTAATTCATTCTTTCTTAAGTCTATGTATTTCCCCACAATCTTAACACTTACTGTTATCAATCTTTTGTATTAATAATACTTATTAAGGAAAAACACATTAAAAAACTTCTACTTTTTACATAAAGCATATTACTTAAATAGGACAAGGTATCAACATCTCATCTTAGACTTCTTAAACAACTATGAAATAAAATCAAATTTATGAATTAAGTATAATCTAACTAAAAATCTAATACAATTAATACATTAATTTAATGTGACAGATGATACTATTTTGCTAAAACAAAAAGCAAAAGTTAGAATTAACATGAGAGAAATGCAGCCTCAGATCTGTTCCGACATTTAACCAAGTAACCCAAGTGACCCCTCCTTGGGTTTCTGAGGCAGTATTACTATGGAAGTAGATTACCCAATCTTCCTTCTGAGGAGTGGCTGGTGGGTTTGAACCACCAGCCTTCTGGTTTGCAGTCAAATGCCTTAGGCACTACACCACCATAGAACTTATATTCAGAAGCAAATCCTGTAGATCTGTGGAGAAAGCTCCTGGGGTCAAATTAACTCTCAAAATTATAAACTGTACAACTCAGGCAGAGACAAGGGGCAAGGGTGACAACCCCAGAGATCATAGCTGCACGTAAAAGGCCAGCATCAATACAAGTTCTCATACTTCCTGCTGGGAATCAAGGTCCTTAACAAAGATGTTTAACTATATGCATTAAAAATAGGCTGCTTCCAGAATATATGTTCTTTCCTTCTTTTAACATCTGTGGAAACTAGTTTCCTGACTTATGAAAGATAGCTAGACCTGATAAACCCTTTGAAAAACAAAACCCAAACCTGTTGCCATTGAGTCAATTCTGACTCATGGCTGCCCACAGAATTGCACTCCACATGGTTTTCAATGGCTGTAATCTTTACAGAAGTAGATTGCCAGGCATTTCTTCCAAAGCAGCAGCGGGTGGATTCAAACCACCAACCTTTCAGATTGGTATTGGAGTGCAAAACCATTTGTGCCACCCAGGGATCTTGATAAATCCTTAAGGCCCATCCTAATTCTATTAAGTTTATATTTTAATAGTGTTAGAAATGCCAGTTGTCCAATCCTAAACAATTTTGCTATACATATAATATTTGAATGATGAAAACTTCAAAATTATGAAATTATATCTAAGAAACTAAAAATTGTTTATTATATATTCATTTTCTTGAATGTTTATAGAGAGTATATTTCTTATAATAATGAGCTATACAATTTACCTTAAACAAAATTTGCTTAACTAGATCTCTGGTAGCATAGTGCCTAAGGCACTTGAATGCTAACCAGAAGGCTGGCGGTTCAAACCCACCAACCACTCCTTGGAGGGAAGGTTGGGCAATCTACTTCCATGTGATACTGCCTCAGAAACCCAAGGAGGGTCGCTACAAGTTGGGTCCAATCGAGTAGCACATAACAACAACAGTTTCTTAAAGAACTCTGAATAGATTTTTTAAAAATAATCATTAGTAACAAGTATTAGCTCTTATCTTATGGAAGACAATTTATAGTTCTCTGATTTTAAACGATGTAAGTAGATCTAAGATTAAATTCATTTTAACAAAATTATTTTTAATTTTCCTATATCCTTCAAAGCTTTAAAACAATGTGTTTGCTTATTCTTCTAAGCTGGCTCTTATTTACAATTTTTATGATGTTTTATTTAAACAACACATTCTGAGTTGCAAAACAAAACACCTCCTGATAAAGCTAACTTTCATTTCCAAAGTACTTTTAATTGAGCCATAACCTGTCTTCTTATAGCTTCCATATGTTGGTTTTAGACTTCACTCTTGTGAACTATAGAAAATATGCATATTGAAATTACATGTTCTCTTAATTACAAGAAGCAAATTAGCATTTGTTGAGGTCCAATGAATTGCTACACGCTGCACAAGATGTTTACTCTCTTTGAGGAGCAAGCCTGGGAAGTTATTGAGGGCCTGTTCCTGTGCATATCCCACGAATCAACTGTAGCTCTGATCACAGTTTCTGCTGTTTTCATGTAGGTTATATGACTTGCATGAATCTAGACTGCCTCTCTTCAAATTTCATACAATAATGATTTTGCCTCCCCACCTCCATCTTTTTGTTGTTGTTGTTTTTGTTGTTGTTAACTGTACTGATTACTTAACAATTCCTCATGTAATATAGTTTTCATTGCTTTCCCATTCGGTCATTATATGCTTAATGTGGTTTTTTTTTAAAAAACACCCCTCTTGTATTTTCAGTTCATAACCAAAATCAGTTCACCAAGGACCGTTTTTTGTCTTACATGTTGCTCTCTGAGCATGGCACCTAAGAGCACCTGCTCTTCAGAACCCACATCACACTTTTGAAAACTCCTGTGGAACTAAACTGTAATAAAACAGTAAATAATGAAGTGCAAAAAAGGACAATGGAGACGGTATTATCTGACTTCCTCTAACTTCACAAGAGGAAGACAGAATCACCATCAGCAGCCCAAGGCTTATTCCTGTGGGGCCAGACATGCTGCCACCCTCCAGGCTTTTCACCAACTTTGACACCAACTGTCCCTCAGACAGTACTCACTACTTCTCTCCTAAGTTGAATAATTCGTTACAACAGCCACACACAGGTTATAATTCAGGTTCAGGAACATGCTTAGGTTATAGTTCTTCGATCAGGACAGTCTTCCCTCTGTTGTGCCCTCAGACATGCCTCTCTGCCCCTTGGCCTCTCGGCCTGGTCTCTGCCTCTGTAGGCTAAGTAAACCTGACAGTCTATCTCATGACTCTTGGTTCTACTGCCACCATCTCTCTGCCAGGGCATCTCTCAGCCAAGGAGATCCAGCACAGTGATCTTGGGTCCAAGACACACTTTACCTCCAGCTTTTCTCTGTTGATGGCAATAAGATCCCCTCTCTGCCTCTAGGAGGGCTCATTTTAAGCCTGGCAGAGTGACAAAACTAACCAATCCCAACATCAGAGTTCTACACACCTTATTTGCATGGTCCCACCCAGCAAGCCAGGGGGGGTTACAAAGATCATGGCTAGAAAAGCTATCCAAGTAATTCACTGCACTGCAGAAGACCTCCAATTATTTGCCTTATGTACCACAGCCCATTTCTGCAGTTGGATTTTAGACCTGAACTCCAAACAATGTCATTTTCCTGTTAGCATTCACTATGACAACTCTAACCCATCTTTCTAGTCTCCTGAGACCTCTCTAGATTCTAAATCCATGTACTGTTAATATTTCAAAGCTGTCTGAATGTAATATCAACTTTAAAAAAAAAAAAAAAAAAACCTTTTCTGACCTCAAAATCCTTGAAGAGGATAACTCATATAAGAATGTTGTTGTTAGATGTCTTGGAGTCAATTTTAACTCATAGCAACTCTGTGTGACAGAGTAAAACTGCCCATAGGATTTTCTTGGCTGTAATTTTTATGGAAGCAGATTGTCAGATCTTTCTCTTATGGAGCTGCTGGGTGGGTTTGAACCACCAGCCTTTCAGTTAAAGATTATACATCAGGGCTCCTTTCATATAAGAATCCTTCCTTGAAAGCATTTTTAGAAACATCCCTCTTTCCCAAATATATTACACTCATGCAGTTATTGAAAATTTCATCCTCTATCACTTAAGAATTCACTCCCGGCTCCAAAGAACACTACGATTCACTTTGTGCTACTCCCTATGCCTTTCCATAAAGCCTTACCCACTGGCAAGCCTTCAGCCCCATTACCTGCTATATACCCCTGCCTTCATTCCACTTAGGACTGCTTTTCTCATGGAGGTAGTGCCTGTAATTCTGAGAAATAAACCCACTAATCAGCATCATATTAAATGCAGGAGTGCTATTTTCTAGGCTCTTCTCATGCACAAATTTGATGAGCATTCTTTTGTATTTTCATCCAAATCAGAGCTGAAAGTCTGTGTCTGGTTATACAAATCCTATGTCTCTCCAAAAAAGCTTACAAAAAGTTTAACCTTATAATAATATCTCTACATATATAACAAGCATATAAAGTCCAGGCCATACAAAGAAAAGGAAGCATCAGAGCTTATGTAATTATAGTCTGGGAATGCTGCATTTGGTGCTAAGCATTCTGACAGCAAGAGCAAACAAGAGAACAATCTAAATACTATAATTTCCAATATCTGACAAAGGAAAGCATACCAATTCTTTAAAAGAAATAAACTTTTTTCCTTACCCAATGAGGCTTAATAAAAGCATTCCTAGTGACAGCCAAATGGATTTTTAGTTTCTTAAAAATAGAACCTATTTTTAGCCCCCTCTTCTATACCCATCTCTCTCTGACTTCTACAGTGTTTAAGAAAAGACTATTACTGTGGTAATATGTGTTATGTGACAAAAAAGCATTAAGCAAGTACCTTTTTCCCATGCATTTATAAATACGTACAGACATGGTCACAGTTTACAGATAGTATACTTGTGAAAGAAGTAAACAGATAGAATAGATGTCTGAGATATTTCAGAGAGACCACACTGATAGGAGAGAAAAAGAATCAGAGGAAAAAAAGGGGAAGAATGAGGGAGTGGGTTGTCAGGGGCACAAAGATGGAGCGAGTACAAAGAGGAAAAGTAAACGCTTTTGAGTCTTGGGAATATCAGAGGATGTGGGGCAGAAGCAAGTTCAACTCCAATGCTTCAAAATGGTGATGCACTATCAACAACTAATCATTTCTTGGTAGCTCCTGTTTGAAGAGTTAATTTGACCCAGTTACCATGGTGTTCGACTTTGTCCATCGTCCCACATTGAGTTGAAAATCTTTTCTTTCAAAATACTGTGATGTTAGACTAAAAAACACATCCTTGTGGGGGTACTCATTGGATTTTAATGAGCATCTGGGCAGACCCTGGGAGAGAGCTGTGTTCTCACAGCATGAAGGCGGGCTTGATGCTTTCAGCTGTTGGCACCACTCACAGTAGATAGTGTTCTCAGGAGAAAGAGTGTTAGTAAACCTCCATTTGTTTGTGTGTGTGTGGCTGAGGAGAATTGGCTGTGAAAGAGAAGTCTAATTCTCTTGTTTCTGAAAGCAGTTAAGAAGTTTCCAAATTACTTCCTCTAATGCATTTGTTAAGTTCCCTCAAAAGCTAATGTTTGAGCATCTCAAAATACAGTCTTATAAATCTCCCTAATATCTGCCATTAGAAATAATCTGTTCAATATGTTCAATATATGAGTTGATTAACAATTTCACTGCACATATTTGGGGGTAATAGGATACCTCTGAAAAGTCCTAAAAGAACAGAATAATAGGGAATTTCAATGAGAGCTGTTGTAGGCATATAAGGAACAGTATTAGAGTTGTCTGAAAGATATTTGACTATTCCATCATGCCAAGTTCCTGGGAAGTACAAATACTTAGCACACTTAGCTGCTAACTGAAAGGTTGGAGGTTCAAGTTCACCCAGAGGCACTTTGGAAGAAAGGTCTGAAGATCTACTTCCAAAAAATATATCTTTGAAAACTCTATAGAACATAGTTAAACCCTGACACACATGGGTTCACCATGAGTGAAAACTGACTCAGTGGTAACATTGCTGATGGTGTTCACTCTTTCTTCACATTCAGCTAAAGATAACTACAGATATGAGGAAGCTCACAAATATTTAATTCCTTCTATAACTTTGTATATCATGTTTATTTACCTAGAATTCCTTCGCCTTCTTCCTGTAATCTGTTTAAAAAAAAAAAAACTTTTATTCATCCCTCAAAATCCTAGCTCTTTGTACCTATAAAGTTGTTCCCAACCATCCTAGACAAAATTTGTTTTTCTCTTCTCTATACTGAGTCATCTGTATTCCCAAAACATTCTTATCATACTTCAATTATAACCCTTACCCTTTTCATCAGACGGGACGATCTACTTCCGTAAAGATTTACGGCCTCTGAAACCCAATGGGGTTCACTATGAATCCAATTCGACTCAATGGCAGTGAGTTTGGTTTTTTGTTTTTGTTTTTTGGAATGTCTGCTTAAATATCTGTCCTATCAGATTGTGAGA
This sequence comes from Orycteropus afer afer, assembly GCF_000298275.1. Taxonomy (NCBI): domain Eukaryota; kingdom Metazoa; phylum Chordata; class Mammalia; order Tubulidentata; family Orycteropodidae; genus Orycteropus; species Orycteropus afer. The sequence continues at coordinate 773,566 of NW_006921886.1, read as the reverse complement.
TTTTTAGAACCAGGACTATTTCTTATTCACCTTTTTTTCACAGCTGTGGCATAGTGTCTAATACATTACAGATATTCAATAATTATTGAATGAATGAATGAGTGGATGGCTGAATGAGTTAGTGAGTTAAAAACAAGGAAGGATAGAGAAAGAGCAAGGCAACTAAAGCTGAAAAGATTGGAAGAAAGAGGAAGGAGAAACAAATGACAGAGCCTGAAAGTGATTCTAGAGATTGAATATGTTTCATCTGAAGAACTAACTAACCTAGGGCAAGAAATAAAAAAATGAAAAAAGTAGTGTGATAACATAAGTTAAAGGATAATCAGTCTATGTTTTAAACAAAAAGAATAGGAATGATAGGCCCAACAAAATTTCCCAAAAATCTAGGTAGATTTAGGCTTCACAGAGGCTGATATATCAGAAGACCTTAGCTCCTTAGAGCGTCAAACTGTGTCCCACCAAGCAGAGTGGTGGACGGACTCAGATCCTAAAATACTGACTGTCCTTCTCCCAGGACTAGAGTGATGAAAGCCATGGTAGAGGAAATGCAGAGTAGTAAAACCTGGCATTTAAATGAAAATGAAATCTATAATAGGAAAGAAGCTACTTCCAAGACTAGATGTGCAGCAAATCTTGATTTATAGTCTAGTGAAATTACAGATGACATGGCAGATAAGAAATTTGCTTAGTTCATATATGCTGGCCTGCCACAGGGATGGCCACCAAGCTCTAAAAGTATAGCTCTATACATGTGGCCCATAGCCCTGCTCCACATGGGATCTTCTTTCTCTAAATTCTTCTGGCAAAACAATATCATCTCATTTGTATCTTGATTCTCTATCCGACTGCAATTTCCTCAGAGAAAGGGACCACCAAGGTACTTGTAGATCAATCTTGGCATAAAACTATTATCAGTATCTCAGAAATTGATTGTATCAACAATATTTCAGTTTTGTTTTTAGTCTCATTTGACCATGTAAGCTAGCACTCAACATCTAGATTTTAACCCCTCCAGACCTCTTTCCTTATTCCTTAGTCCCTAATTATTCCATACTCCAATTTGGAAGGAGAGGTTCCTAAAATTTTGTACCTGTATTCATTTTTCCAAGCTCTCCAGCCTGTTTATTCTATTGCTGTTGTCAGTTTTCATCAAGTCAGCTCCAGCCCATGGCAATGTTATGTAGCACAGAATGAAACATTGCCCAGTTCTTCACCATTGTCATGATTATTAGTATGTATGAGTCTATTGTTACACCCACTGTGTCAATGTCTTCCAACTTGGGGGCGTATGTTCCAGCACGATATCAGACAATATAATATTCCATTGTGATTCATAAAATTTTCATTGACTGATATTCAAAAGTAGATCACCAGGCTTTTCTTCCCTTTTCTATTTTTGTTTGGAAGCCTGCTAAAATCTCTCTCTCATGGGTGACCCTGCTGGTATTTGAAATACTGGTAACATAGCTTCCACCAGCACAAAAACATGCAAGCATGACAGTATGAAAAACTGACAGACAAGAGGTGGGTTTATTCTATTGAGTTCCAGTTTTCTTCCTGGGAGACCTCCCTCCCATGGTCTCCATCCTTCTCTTCCATTCTTGACTGATAGCTCTATAACAAAAAAACAAACTCACTGCCGTTGAGTTGGATCCCACTCATAACAACCCCTCCTTGGATTTCTGAAGAGGTATCACTATGGAAGTAGATTGCCCAACCTTCCTTCTGAGAAGTGGCTGGTGGGTTTGAACTGCCAACCAGAAGGTTGGCAGTCAAATGCCTTAGGCTCTACACCACCAGGGCTCCTTAGCTCTATAGGCTGTCACATATCTGTCATATTGGAGTCTTTTCCTAGACTGCTCTCTGGTTTGGAAATTGTCTTGAATTGTTCTTTTCTTTAGTTGGTTCCATTGTTTTAGTAGAGTCATCCTCAAGAAATTTCTGAAGAAAAGGTATTTGGCAATTAATTTTCTTAATTTAATAATGACCATACTCTACTACACCACTTAAGTGGTATATTGGCTATATTTGGGATTCTAGAAAGACTTTTTTTTTTTTTTTAATCAATCTTCAAAGTCATAATTCCATTATGTTATACTATCCTGTGATATTTGAAAAGTTTTAGTTGTCTGATTGTCATTACTTTGTAGTTCACAAAGAGTTTACAAAGACTTATGGGTAGAAAAGCCACACAAAGTAATTTACTATACCACACCAGCCTATACAGTTGTGTGAGCCATGTTCTTGAGATAAATCACTCTCTATCTCTCCGGTTTTGCTTCTCTAGAGAACCCAGCCTAAGACAGCAAATAAAGCTCATCCAGGAACCGAAGATAATGATGAGGCAGATATAGGATTCAGATCCAGCAGAAAGCCAAAGATCTTTGACAGGACTTTCATATATATATTGGAAGTAGGTTACACTCCTTTTGACTGATTGGATGATCACAGCAGATCTCATCAAGTAGTTGATTACATTCTATCACATCTCATCATGGAGGATAACTACATCATAACTACTAAACCACTGAGAATCATGGCCCACTCAAGATGACACACAACTTTAACTATCACAGTTGCCTACATATATTTAAAAATAAAAAATGTAAAACATGACTAGGAGCTCTTGGAGCACTGCAAAAACGTGCTGATGAGGCAGACTTCCCTGTAAGGTGAGCTAATAAGAGGCTAGTTTCAAAACTGGGTGGGTCTTACATGTTGGAATAAAGAGGAATTTACTCTGCAGCTGTGCCCAAGCTAGCTATACTAGTTCTTTTTTTGATTTTTGCCTAGGAAAAATGCAATGGCTGTGGCAATTCTTTGTAAGAAAGTAGGAAAAAGAGATGGTGTAGTTATAGTTCTTCTCTATCCAGAACTTTAATTAATTTCCCCACTTTCAGCCTCGTTTCTCACTATGTTAACATTTTTTCATCAGCTTTTTTCTTCAGAAATTTTTTAAAATTTCTTTTTGTTGATTCCTCCACTTTTTTTTCTCTTTTATGGTGTATTGACTATTTTGTCTTCCTTTACTACAATTTTAGTGGCATTCCAGTAACCTTGTCTTCCAATTAAATTGGAAGCTAGCTGCCATGATTTTGTCTGCTCAGTTCCCTTTTCTGGTAGCTCTATCCTCACCTGGGAACTCTTCTTTCCTCTTACATCAACATGTTCCTCTGGGAGACTTCTAAGTTAATTTTATAGTTCAACAAATATTTATTGAATATTTACTACATGATGGTGGCATAGTGCCTAAGGCACTTGACTGCTAACCAGAAGGTTGGTGGTTCAAACCCACCAGTCACTCCTTGGAAGGAAGATTGGGTGATGTACTTCCATAGTGATACCACCTTGGAAACCCAAAGAGGGGTCGCTATGAGTCAGAGATGACTAGACAGCACATAACAACAACAACAGCACTGTTCTAGATGCTGAGAATTCAGTAATAAGCAACAAATCCCAAATTTCATAGAACTTACATTCTGATGAGAAGAGATAGATTATAAATAGACTAATAGGTAAATATGTCATCTATCAGAGGCAATCAGTACTATAGAGAAGACTATAACTACATAATGGGGACAGTAGTGGTTCAGTAGTAGAAGGCTCACTTCCCATGCAAGAGACATAGTTAAAATTCCCTACGAATGCATCTCATGCACATGTCAGACATACCACTTGTCCAACAGTTGAGGCTTGCTTGTTGCTATGATGGTAAACAGATTTTAGCAGAACTTCCATATTAAAATGGACTAGGAAGAAAGACTTGATAATCTACTCCCCAAAATCAGCCAGTGAGACCCCTATGGATCACAATCATCCAATCCACAACTGATCATAGGATAGCTAGTACAGGACTGGGCAGCATTCCACTGTGCATGAGGTCCCCATGAATCAAAGCCAACTTGATAACAGTGACAACAACATATTTAAATAAGGAAGAAAGAGATTGGCAAGGACAAGCCATAAAGCCATCTGAGAGAATACCAGAGGGAAAAGCAAGGGTCAAGATCCTGAAGTGGAAGCATCTTTAGAAGGAAGGTCATTGTGATTGGAACAGAAAGGAAATGGGTACAATGGAGTATTGTAGGAGGAGAGAACAAGGAGGTGGCCATGACCTAGATAATAGGTACATCTTGGATCATTAAGTAAGGACTTGCATTTTTACTCCGAGATAAATAAACAAAATTCACTGCTATTGAGTCAATTCTGACTCATAGCAACCACACCTTGGGTTTCCAAGGTGGTACCTTTATGGAAGTAGATTCCCCAGTCTTCCTTCTGAGAAGTGGCTGGCAGATTTGAACCACCAGCCTTCTGGTTAGCAGTCAAATGCCTAAGAGGACCATTACACAGTTTTGTGAAAAGAAAAGAGACAAAATCAGATTTAGGTTTTAAAGCTATTACTTTGGCTCTTCTGTTAAGAATAAACTGTAGGAGAGCAAGGACTACAGCACAGAGAGCATTTAAAATAATATTGTGATTGTCTTGGTGAGAAATGACACTTTCCTATATTAACAGTGGTATCAGTGGAAATTATAGGAAATAATAAAATTCTGATATTTTAAAGATTTACACACAGTAGTTCCTTATAAATTAGATGATGTATGTGAGAAAAAAAGAAAAACTAGGAATGAATGCAAGATTTTTAATTTAGAGATCAGGAAAGATAGAATGGCTTTAGTTTAAATAAGATGGGAAAGACTGTGGGAAGAGCAAGAAGTTCAAGAGGTGAGAAAGGAGAAAGGGTGATCGAAGAATTCAGTTTTAGATGTATTGAGTTAAAGATGTGTATTAGATAGCCAACTGAAGACATCAACTTCAGAAAAGTATAGGAAATGAAGAGGTATTGGTTAGAGATTACAATTTTGGAAACACAACATGTAGATAATATTTAAAGTGGGATCCTGGATGGGAGTCCCTGGAAAGGAGTGTAAAGAAGAGAAGAGCACAGAGCCTGGGGACCTGTGGTGTTAGGAAGTCAGGGAGATAAAGAGAACTAGAAAAACAAGCAATGGGTGGAGAAACTGAACAGAAGGAGCCCAAAAAATACAGGATGAGCTAAGACAGAATAATGTTCAGGAAGCCAAATGAAGAAATTTCAAAAAGAAGAAATGGTCAACTCCACTGCTGATATATCAAGTAAGTTGTTACATAATCCTCCTGGTCATTATCAATTGTTCTGTGGTGGGCATCCGACCCAAGGTGGGCCAGTGAGTAGTCTCTCTGTTTTTGTTTTGTTTTGTTTGGGAAGAGTGGGGGGAACTTTGGTGTTTTGGGTTTGGTTTGGTTTGGTTTGAATTATGATAAAATACATACAACAAAAAGTTTGCCATTTTAACCATTTTCAAGTGCAGAATCCAGTGGCGTTAACCACACTCACAACATCGTGAATCCTTGGTTAATAAAAACCTGATTTTCAGCCTCTAATAATACTTAGGACATGGTGCGTGTTTAAAATGGACAGAATTTTGCTAGAAGATTGTTATCTATTCATTCAGTTTAAGAAACCCATATATGATGGCTCTCCATGTTGACCACCTTGTTAAAAAAAAAAAAATGTGGTTCATTTCCTGTTTTCAAAAAAACAGTGTTTGGGAGGTACCTGCAGGAGCCGCAGAAAGGCATTCTCTAGTTGCTGTGGCAACAGCAGAATGAGGAAATCAGCATGAAAGTTAAATGCTTAAGCTTCATCAGGAGCCGCCAAGAGTGGAGGGGGAAAGGCACTTCATTTATATTCTGGTGCACATACCAGATGAGTAATGATTTCTGCTAACGTTGTGACTTCGGAGGGCTGCCTAGTTCTGGACTTCATCATTTACTATAAGAGAAAAACCAAGAGGAAGAACGCTAAGGCTTAATCTTTGACTAATTGGAACCAGATTCTATCTATGGCTATAGATAGCTATCTCTGCATTAAAAAAAATTCTCTCTATATTTGTAAGGAAAATGACTCAGCAACTTTATTATTAATAACCCTTCTCTGTCTCCATTTCCTCAGGTGTAAACTAATAATAATATTCACTTCATAGTGTTGTTATAAAGATTAAAGTTGTTTGTAAAGCATTTAGAACAGGATCTATCACATAATAACTGATATATAAGTATTAAATGTTTTATCAGTTCCAGCTCAGACCATGACCATTCACAATGTAACCTATAGTACAGAATATAAAGTTAGAGGGAGGGCTGGCTGGAGTGGCATGGCCATGGGAATACATTGCTGACTACAAGAGGCTTCTGGCAGCTTCTATGCCCTCATCCAACAGATAAGTACGAAACACATGGCTTAGGGACAGTAATATGCTGTGGGGTACAGAGGTATGATTATTACTATTACTTGTTATTATGTGCCGTTGAGTCGGACCCCAACTCACGGTGACCCCTCCTTGGGTTTCCAAAGCAGTATCACTACAAAAGTAGATTGCCCAACCTTCCTTCTGAGGAGTGGCTGGTGGGTTTGAACTGGCAGCCTTCTGGTTAGCAGTCAAGTGCCTTAGGCACTACGCTACCAGAGCTCCCACAGAGGGATGAAGAGGAAGAGAAATAGCTCAAACATCCCTTAGGAGCATACATTAAAAGGAAATATGAAAGTCATGTACAGGTATCATATTCTGAAGCAGAAAAATCATTATAATAGGCATATAGTGACCCCTCCTTGGGTTTCCGAGGCATTATCACTATGGAAGTAGATTGCCTAACCATCCTTCCAAGGAATGGCTGGTGGATTTGAACCACCAGACTTCTGGTTAGCAGTCAAATACCTTAGGCACTATGCCACCAGAATGCCTATAAATTAAATACCATGCCTGTAACATTTAATGAATTATTAGGAAGGAACAAAATAAAGTAAAAGATTGAAAACACAGGAGACAATGGGGCATAAATGATCAACCATCAAAGTAGGCAGAAATAGATAGCATCCAGAAAACAGGTGGAAAGTTGACCTTGGACAGAGTAGATATTTAATCACTGGAACCTGGAGGAAAGGCCTTAAGGATGAGAATGGACTTTGCTAAATTTATAGGTTAGTTAGGCAAGCCAGGAAATGGAAATAACATCCTTCCTGATGGGATTGATTTTCCAATTATTCTTGTCAAACGGGCAATCTTCTGCAGGGAGGCAGGTGAAGAGGAGGATCTTATAATTTGGAGGAATATGGCAAAAATTTGAAATAGACATTGAGAAGAATAGAAGGGAACGGTGTAGTTGGATAAATGAAACTGTTGACGAACTGCACTAGGAATCCAGGTAATATAGAGGCCATGATTTTGTAGACATCATTCTGTAGGCTTATATAGTTTCACAGCAGTTTTCAAGAGAGAAATTGAATAGTTACACTGGGCGAGGATTGGGGGTTTGTCTGTCAGGAACAGATAAAAAAGTAATAGTAATAATAATGATATTTTTATGTAGTAGTTAGCACTTGTTAGGGCCTGTTTTAAGTACTATATGTGTATTAACTCTTTAATTGTCTCCAAATATTTGTCCCCTTTTGTGTAAGAGTTTTATCCATCTGTGACTCATAATATCTGCTACAGACATGCTTAGGCCAAAGGGATGTGAGCAGCAGTGGCAGTGTGTTGATTCTGAGCAGAAGTTTTGAGGGATATCTGGTTAACCAGAGCTCTTATTCTTTTCCTTTTTCTACACAGTGTGGACACCATCAGCCTGGTTCTCATGATGAGAACACACATGTACCAGAGCCAAGGAAGTTGATCAACAGTTGCTAATGTGTAACACGAACAAAAACTAAATGTGGATGAATCTGGAGGATGTGATGCTGAGTGAAATAAGTTAAACACAAAAGGACAAATAGTGTATGATTGTACTTTTATAAGAAAAGAAACAAAAGAAAAAAAAAAAACTTCCTTACAAGTAGATTCTGACTCATAGTGATCCTATAGGACAGAGTAGAACCACCTCACAGGTTTTCCAAGGCTATACATCTTTACAGAAGCGACTGCCTCAGCTTTCTCCCATGGAGCAGCAGGTGGGTTTGAACCACCAACCTTTTTGGTTAGCAGCAGAATGCTTTAACCACCAAATAGATACATATTCAGAAACCAACACTTGTTGGTGACCAGGGATGGGGCTAGGGGAACATTCTTGAGATAGTAGATACTTGTTATTTTTGGTGATAGGAAAAGTAACATTGAATGTGAGTGAACAGTACACAGCTTAACAAAGTAAATGATGTCACCAAGAAGTGCATAGGAGAAAAGGGCTCTTTTAGTAAAGGATTTGACAAATATAATTTTGCAACAACAACAACAAAACCCCCAAAATATATGTATGGTTATACAAACATGTATAAAGGTATATATGTTTATGGCTATGAATATGTAAGTATATATATGTACATAGATCTATCTATAGCCAAATGTACATACAGTTATGTATAAGTATGCATATTCACATATATGGTAAACCACACAGGGGACACAGTTATGGATATATTTTAAACATAACCAAATGTCTCATGAGTTTGGTTTTCTGGATTTGAAAGCTTAGGACCAGAGTCTTGTAGGACAACTCAGGTAATTGGCATAATATAATTCATAACGTATATGTTCCATATACCAATGTGGTAAGTAGTGTCTCAAGTCTTAAAATCTTGTGGGTAGTCATCTTAGATACAATTATTAGTTTCTACTTGTCCAGAACAGACAAGTGGTTAAATGTGGGCCCTTCAGTTCCACAGCCCAGCTTTAACCAGTTTTGTCTCCTCCAAGTTCTTCTCCACAGAGTAGTAATCCATAACTGGACTCATCACAGTGATGAGTATATGAGTAAATCTTAGCTGTTATTTCTATAATATTTTCTAAATTAAAAAAAAAAAAAAAAAAACAGACGAATGATCTGAAAACAGGGGAAAAAAAATTCTCTGTTTTTCTACAACATTGATTTTGCCTTAACAACCTGGTCTTTGGAATCTAACCATGTGGATAAGTGAGCAGTGGGTGTATTGGAAATAGTACAACCAGAACAGAATGAATGAGAATGATGAAATAGCATGAGAAATGTAACCAATATCACTGAATAATTTGTGTAGAGATTGTTAAGTGGGTATCTAATTAACTGTGTAAACTTTTACCTTAAACACAGTAAAATATCATTAAAAATATAAAAATAGCATGGGCAAAGATGTAGAAGTGGAAAAACACAAGAGATACTTTAAGAATGATTAGTGGAGCAATTTGAATGAATGCTAGGCTCTAAGGTTAGGAAAGAGCTCTGGAAAGTGAAGTTAATGTCAGGCTACAGACTGGGGAGAAAAATGCTAGTTATTAAGCACCTTTAGGTTGGTAGGATGAGACCAGTAAAGTTGACATTAATATTAAATTTAATTAGAGAATATAGAAAAACACTTAGCACAGAGCCCAGCCCATTACATACACTCAGTATATAGTAGCTATCCTTCAAAAAACTGTGAATTAAGTATTATTATCTCTATTTTTTATAAAGAGGAAATTGAGGCTTGGAGAGCTAAGTAATTTGTTGCAAATTACATACCTAATAAGTTGCAGAGCCCATAATGTATTCCTGATTGTCTGACTTCAAAGGCTATCCACTTCCTGCTATACCACATTGCCTTTCTGTGAAATCAAAATATAGGAATGCTTTTTGATGAGGAGTGAGCCACTAAAACTTAACATGATAGTAGCTATAACTAAGATAAATCTGGTTCAGTACCTTGGAGAAGAAGATACCCTGGCACCAGTTAGGAGACTATTGCAATTATCTAAGTAAGAGGTGATGAGGTACTGGACTCTGGCCATGGCATTAAGAATGGAAAGGAAGTAGTAGAAGAGATAAGAATAAATCTAAGAATGACTGTGATGGTGAGAAGCTGGGGCCAACAAAAAGCAGCAGGATCCAGGTAGGAATCAGGTAAGGAGACACCGGAGAGGTTTCCAACAGCTAAGGGAGACGAACTTGTCTGTCAGTTTGTCTTACTGTGGTGGCTTGCATGTTGCTGTAAGGCTTGAGGTTGTGCCACCCGTGTTTCAAAAGCCAGCAGGGTTGCTCATGGTACACAGGTTTCAACACAGGTTACAGACTGAGACAGAATAGGAAGAAGGAAGAGGCCATCCACTTCTCAAAGAATTGGCCAGGAAAAACATTATGAATAGCAGAGAAACACTGTCTGATACATTACTGGGCAACCTGATGAATATCCTGGAAACATCTGATACAGTGCAGGAAGATGAGCCCCTTAGGTCGAAAGGCAGAGTAGAATCAACCTTAATGACATGGATAAAGTAAAGCTTTCAAGACCTCCATGTGCTGATGTGGCATGACTCAAATTGAGGAAAAACAGCTACAAATATCCATCAATAATCAGAACATGGAATGTATGAAGTATGAATGTAGGAAAATTGGAAGTTGTCAAAAATGAAGTGGAACACATAAAGATTGATATCCTAGGCATTAGTGAGCTGAAATGGACTGGTTTGGGCCATTTTGAATCAGACAAACGTGATCTACTATGTCAGGAATGAAATTTTGAAGAGGAACAGCATGGCATTCATCATCACAAAGGATGTTTCAATTTCTGCTCTGAAGTACAATGCTATCAGTGATAGGATAATATATCCATATGCCTAGATGGGGAGCTCTGGTAGCATAGTGCCTAAGGCACTTGACTGCTAACCAGAAGGCTGGCGGTTCAAACCCATCAGCCACTCCTCGGAAGGAAGATGGAGCAATCTACTTCCGTAGCGATACTGCCTCAGAAACCCAAGGAGGGGTCGCTGTGAGTCAGGTCTGACTCCACAGCACATAACAACAACAACACAAGGAAGACTAGTTAATACTACTTTATTCAAACTTACACACCAGCCACCAAAGCCAACAATCAGGACATTGAAGATTTTTATCAACATCTGCAGTCTGAAATTGACCAAACATGCAATCAAGATGTGGTAATTATCATTGGTGATTGGAATGCAAGAGTTGGAAACAAAGAAGAATCACTGGTAGTTGAAAATTTTGGCCTTGGTGACAGAAATAATGATGGAGATCGCATGATAGAATTTTGCAAGGCCAATGACTTTTCTTCAACAACACAAATGGTGGCTATACACTTGGACTTCACCAGATGGAGTACACAGGAATCAGATTGACTACATCTGTGGCAAGTGGCAATAGAAAAGCTCAATATCTTCAGCTAAAACAAGGCCAGGAGCTGATTGTGGAACAGACCATCAACTGCTCATATGGAAGTCCAACTTGAAGTTGAAGACGATTAAAATAAGTTCATGAGAGCCAAAATATGACTTTGAATATATCCCTCCTGAATTTAGAGACCATCTAAAGAATAAATTTGATCATTGAACAGCAATGATTGAAAACAAGAATTATGGGATGGCATCAAGAACATCATCCATGAAGAAAGCAAGAAGCCATTAAAAAGATGAGAAAGGAAGAAAAGACCAAAATGGATGTCAGAAGAGATTCTAAAACTTGCCCTTCAGTGGGGAGTAGCTAAAGTAAATGCCAGAAATGACAAGATAAAAGAGCTGAACAGAAGATTTCAAAGAGCAGCTCAAGCAGACAAAGCCAATTACTATAATGAAATGTGCAAAGACCTGGAGTTAGAAAACCAAAAGGGAAGAACACACTTGGAATTTGTCAACCTGAAAGAACTGAGGAAAAAATTTAAGCCTTAAATTGCAATACTGAAGGATTCTATGGGCAAAATATTGAATGATGCAGGAAACATCAGAAGAAGATGGAAGGAATACACAAAGTCACAGTACCAAGAAGAACTGGTCCATCTTCATCCATTTCAGGAGGTGGCATATGTTCAAGAAACAATGGTAATGAAGGAAGAAGTCAAAGCTGCACTGAAGGAATTGATGCAGAACAAGGCTCCAGCAATTGATAGAATACCCATTGAGATGTTTCAACAAATGGATGCCCTGCTGGAGGCACTCAATCAGCTATGCCAAGAGATTTGGAAGACAACTACCTGGCCAACTGACTAGAAGAGATCTATATTTGTACTCATTCCAAAGAAGGTAATACCACAGAATATGGAAATTATCAAACAATATCATTAATATCACATTCAAGTAAGATCACACCAAAGATAATTCAAAAATGACTGCAGCAGTATATTGACAGAGAACTTCCAGAGATGCAAGTTGGATTCAGAAGATGATGTGGAATGAGGGATATATCATTACTATTGTCAGATGGATCTTGGCTCAAAGCAAAGAATACCAGAAAGATGTTTACTTGTGTTTTACTGATTATGCAAAAGCATTTGATTTTGTGGATCATATTCATAAATTATGGACAACATTGAGAAGAATGGGAATTCCAGAACACTTAATTATACTCATGAGGAAGCTGTACATAGACCAGGAGGAGGCTGTTGTTCGAACAGAGCAAGGGGACACTGTGTGGTTTAAAATCAAGAAGGGAGTGTGTCAGGGTTGTATCCTTTCACTATACTTATTCAATCTGTGTGCTGAGCAAATAATCCAAGAAGGTGGACTATATGAAGAGGAACATGGCATCAGGATTGGAGGAAGAATCATTATCAACACATGATATGCTGATGACACAATTTTTGTTGCTGAAAATGAGGATGACTTGAAGCACTTACCAATGAAGATTGAAGAATACAGTCTGCAGTATGGATTACATCTCAATATAAAGAAAACAAAAATCCTCACAACTGGACTTATAAGCAGCATCACAATAAATGGAGAAAACAAGTTGTCAAAGACTTCACTTTGCTGGTTCTACAATTGATGCCAATGGAAGCAGCACTCAGGACATCAGAGGACGTATTGTTGTTGTTGTTGTGTGTCAAGAATATCTTTTTAAAATGCTATTAGATCTCTCTGTCCAATCAAAGTTGATCCTGTGTTATTACATCTGAACTGTGGAATTTATTGTTTTAAAGTTGTTTTGAATTCAGTTCTTCGCTGATATCTTCAATAACTCTATAAATTCTTACTCTTTGAAGAGAATTATAGCCTATAAAAGCCGGGAGCAAAATCATATCGGATAATGCAGGTCAGGGTACATTCTTTTATCCTCAATTTACAGTAATCCAGTAAAAATCTATTCATGACTATTATGGATTGAATTGTGTTCCCCAAAAGGATATATTGAAGTCCTAACCCCTGTACTGTGAATGTGACCTTGACTGAAAATAGGACCACGTGACACTGCAGCTGCAAGCCAAAGAATGAATGGAGCTACCCTAACTAGGAGAGAGGCATGGAACAGGCTCTCCCTCAAAGACCCAGAAAGAATCAACATGCCCAGCATGTTGATGTCAACTCCCATCTTCCAGAACTGTGAGACAATAATTTCAGTTGTTTAAAGCAACCAGTGTGACACTTTGTTACAGCAACCCTAGGAAACTAAATGCCATAGAATTAGAGCCATTCCATGATGTGGAGGGTGATTCAAACAATGAATTTAAGGTAAACATCTCAGTTTGAAAACCACCTGAAAGGAGATGCTAGCAGCATGTGGGACTCAGGGAACAATTGAACACTGACTGAACACTGAGAGGAAGGGGATGGCAGTAACTTCTTACTATTGGTGTCATCACTTACTATTTTCTTTGAGGCATTGCAGATGCCCAGATGCACTGAGCCTTAAGCGTAAATGCTAAGTCATTTGAAAGTTAAATAAATATCTCCCTACAAGCTAAGAATTCTTTTGCACTGTTCTATTGCCTGGAACTTTCTCCCCACATACCTGTGTGGCTTTCTCCCTCATTTCTTTCATGTCTTGGCTCAAATATCACCTAACAGAGAACTTTTCCAGCCCAACCACTAGCTTTCCTTATCTGACCCCTTCTTTTGCTCTTGCTTTCGTTTATCCTGGAGCTCTCACTGCCTGCCATTTTATATTTTCACTTGTTTATTCATTGTCTGCTCCCTAAGCACATCAGCTTCAGGAAGGCAGGAACTTGATTGTATTCACTGCTCTATTCCCAGTACCTAGAACACTGCCAGGTACTCAGTATGCATGTAACAACATTCCTTAAATGAATGAATAAATATACCCACAAATCACAACCTCTAAGAATAATTCCAGAGAACAAAATGCCTTGCTAAATGCTAAAACAAAAAACAAAATAAAACTTTAACCTCATTTTGACACCCTAAAATATGTAGGATTTGGGGGTGGGGGGGAAGAAGCCAATAAGGAGATTTATTGATTGGTTCAAATTCTAGTAATAAATCTCAGAATTTCAGATCTAAAGCATATGTGGTAGTTGAGCTGTGTATCAACTTGGCTGGGCCTGGTTTTGAGTGGCTGAGCAGCTGGATGTAGTTATTTCCCCATGATGAGACTGGCAGTCAACTGCATTGTGGAATCCACTGCAGCGGCTGAGTAGCTGCCTTAGGTATGTGGTCTGCTTTCAGTGTATCAGCAGCAGCTTTGAGGAAGGTCTCTAGCTTTTGGCACACTTAAATTCTGCATATAGACAAGTCATCATTCAGCAGCCTGCCATGTTGTCTGCCAATCTTGGGACTATTAATGGACTTGAATTAGTGGCCTGCCATGTGGTTTGATAATTCTGGGACTGTACCATTCTATTTGCTGACCCTGGTTTTGTCAGCCTCAGCAGGCAGAAGCTTTGGAGTGCAGAGATGCCTCCAGCTCCAGTGGTCCGAGATCAAGAGTCACAGCTGAAACCCAAGGTGAGGGGCTTAAACCCAGCCCCTAGAGCTGGCACTTTGAACTTGGACTTCTAGCCTCCCAAACAAGAAGAGATTAAATCCCTCTTTGTTAAAGCCATCCATCCGTGGTATTTTCTGCTAGAAAATACTAGAGAACCATAACAGTATATATGAACTTTACTAATTTTTTTTCCAGATTAAGTTGAACTAAGATCAACTTTTCCCCTGTTCTTCATCATGCTTGGACCCTTATTCTATAGAATGTTTCTTTGAAAACATCAGGGTTAAAGCAAAATGCTGCTTTCTATATTATCACCTCTGGTTAGTAGAGTTACAAGACTTTTCTAAATTCTACAGAGGATTACTTTAATTAAAATAAATAATTTTCCTGCAGCTTTTAATTTTGGCTAAAATGTAAAAGGGAAGATTCTGTTTTTAGGGTGAGTCTTACTGTAATTAAACTATTCCACATAATCAACAAATTCTAATAACAAAGAACTAGTGGATTTTCTTTTTTTCTCATGTGTTTGGGACTTAGAAAATAATTAGGTATCATAATCAAGTAAATTACAGTTCTTGACTAAATTCATTATCTCTTCTTTCAAACTACCTCTTCTCAATACCAATCTTCATCTCAGTTCAAGCCATTCCACATGCCTTCCCCTCACCCCACTGACATCCAACCAAACCCAAAATCTGTAAGCAGTCTACTTCCGTAGAGATACCACCTCAGAAACCCAAGGAAGGGTTGCTATGAGTCAAATCGACTCAATGGCAGTGAGTTTGTTTTTTGGTATATTCTTTGTGTATCTTTCTCTCTCTCCCCAACCCTACTTCCAGGATCTTAATTCATGTATTGGAAGGGAATTTCAATAATATTTAGGAAGATAAAGGCTTCTCTATTCTATATTATATAATCCTTATCTAATAGGATCACATTGAACAGTGATAAGTTCAAGGAGACTGAAACCTTTCATAGGCTTACATTTTATAAAATTTAAATATTTTATGTTAAATGTTCCGACAGAACAAATATGTGTTTCTTTGAATTTCGTAGTATAAACAATGCCTAGGATACTAATATTAAAGGCATTATAATTGCCTCTACACAAATTCTAAAAGGATTGTCAAGGGTTCATTTATATAATATTCTGAAATTGGATTGGAGAGACATGGTTAATGATGAAAAAGAAAAGGAGAAAATGTAAGACACTCCTATGAATTAGTACCTACTCCAATCATGAAAACAAAAAGCTTTATTGAAATTACTTTCAAGTTGTGAGCCAGTTTGTTTTCAGAACTGAAGCTGAATGTCAGAGCTCTTGACTTCTATTTCTTGGTTCAATCTATGAATGTAAGCCTACCCACATTTGATTATCACAGCTAACTAAGTATTATATCACACTTCAAGTTCTATGGGAAAAAACTAATACATTGTATTCACATTCAACTATCCTAATACTTTCAATTTGTTGTTGTTAGGTGCCGTAGAATCGTCTCCTACTCATAGCGACCCTAAGCACAGCAGAACAAAACACCCCCCGGTCCTGCACCAGCTCCATGATCCTTGCTATACTTGAGCCCATTGCCCCTGCCACCATGTCAATCCATCTTGTTGAGGGTCTTCCTCTCTTTCGTCGACCCTCCACCTTACCAAGCATGACATCCTTCTCCAGTGAATGGTCCCTTCTGACCACATGACCAAAGTATGTGAGACGAAGTCTGGTCATTCTTGCTTCCAAGAAGCATTCCGGCTGCACTTTGTCCAGGACAGACCTGTTAGATTTTTAGCAGTACACGGTACTTTCAGCATTCTTCGCCAACACCACAGCTCAAAAGCATCAACTCTTTTTCAGTCTTCCTTATTCATTGTCCAGCTCTCACAAGTATATGAGGTGATTGAAAATACCATGGCTTGTGTCACGCTCACTTTAGTCCTCAAGGAGACTTCTCTGCTCTTCAGCACTTGAGAAAGGTCCTCTGCATCTGATTTGCCAGTGCTATATGTCGTCTGATGTCCTGACTGCTGCTTCCATTGGCATCAATTGTAGAACCAAGCAATGTAAAGTCTTTGACAACTTCAACCTTTTCTCCATTTATCTTGATGCTGCTTAGAGGCCCAGTTATAAGGATTTTTTCTTTATATTGAGATGTAATCCATACTGCAGACTGTATTCTTCAATCTTCATCAATAAGTACTTCAAGTCATCCTTACTTTCAGCTAGCAAAGTTGTGTCATCAGCATATTGCAGATTGTTAATGATTGTTCCTTCAATCCTGATGTCACATTCTTCTTCATATAGTCCAACTTCTTGGATAATTTGCTCAGCATATAGATGGAATAATTATGGTGAAGGGATACAACCTTCACACACTCGCTTCTTGATTTTAAACCATGCAGTGTCCCCTTGTTCTGTTCGAATGACAGCTTTTTGATCTATGTACAGATTCCTCATGAGTATAATTAAATGTTCTGAAATTCCCATTCTTCTCATTGTTATCTACAATTTGTTATGATCCACACAATCAAATGATTTTGCATAGTCAATAAAACACAAACATCTTTCTGATTCTTCGCTTTAAGCCAATATCCATCTGACATCAGCAATGATATCCCTCATTCCACGTCCTCTTCTGAATCCAGCTTGCATTTCTGGAACTTCTCCATCAATATGCTGCTGCAACTGTTTTTGAATTATCTTCGGTAAGATAAGATTTTTCTTGCATGAGATATTAATGATATTATTCAATAATTTCCACATTCTGTGGGATCACCTTTCTTTGGTGGAATGGGTACAAATATGGATCTCTTCCAGTCAGTTGGCCAGGCAGCTGTCTTCCAAATCTCCCAGTATAGCCAAGTGCATGCCTCCATCAGGGCATCAATTTGTAGAAACAGCTCAGTGGATATTCCATCAATTGCTGGACCTTGTTCTTCACTAATTCCTTTAGGGCAGCTTTGACTTCTTCCAGTTCTCACATGCATATGAGGCAATTGAAAATGCCATGGCTGGTGTCAGGTGCACCTTAGTCATTTTAGACCCTTTAGAGGCTGTTATACTCATTAGCCTTATAAAAGACAGGCCTTTTTTTTTTTTTTTTTTAATTGAGTGAAGAAAGTGCTGTTACTGCCATTCTGATACATGAAGTTATAAGAGTGTTTTTTTTTTTTTTTTTTTCATTTTAGACTCTTTAATTTAGCTTATTTGTCCCATTCTAAAGTCTTTATAAAATCTTAAGGAGGTTTTGCAGCTAATCTTTTATTTTGCTAATTATTATATAAGAAAGTTAAAAAACAGAAAACAAACAGTAAATTTGGTTAAAAATATACACTTGGTAAGTGATATAACTTTTTATCTTTCTTTTTAAATTTTTATTATGATTTGGGTGAAAGTTTACAAAGCAAATCAATTTCCCATTCAACAATTCATACACATTTTATTGCATGTTACTCATTGCAATCCCCTCAATGTATTATCACTCCTCTCACACCCTCTCTATGTTTCTCATTTCCATTCCTCCTTCTCTCCTAATCCTTCTTGCCTTCTGAACCTTGTCCTTGGGCAAATGCTACCCTTTTGATTTCA
Organism: Orycteropus afer afer; assembly: GCF_000298275.1. Taxonomy (NCBI): domain Eukaryota; kingdom Metazoa; phylum Chordata; class Mammalia; order Tubulidentata; family Orycteropodidae; genus Orycteropus; species Orycteropus afer. Next base: position 755,319 of record NW_006921886.1, on the reverse strand, counting down.
AATGGTTGATTGTTCTAAGGAGTGTATACCCTCTTAGTGTTATTGTTCAACGTGTAGACCTGTCCCTTGTTTAGCTGAAAATTGAGCTATGGGAGTAAGTTCTTCCTGGCCTGAAGGGTGACTAAAGATATATTTTTGGTTTTTCAAATGAGAAATTAATTTTCAAAGTAGTATAATTTGCAGAGCAAGACACTGATATTGTAAGGTCTCATATAAGTTTTCCTCCAGAAAAAAATGGAAATCTCTTAGACAACTTGGATAGATAAAAGAAAATTTTCTGAGACAACACTAAACACAGTCATGTTACACTGAGGGTAAAAAAAAAGTCAGAAATGCTTCCAAACCAAACTCACTGTCATCCAGTCAGAACATCTCATAGCGACCCCTCCTTGAGTTTCCGAGGCAGTATCACTACAGAAGTAGATTGCTCAGTCTTCCTTCTGAGAAGTGTTTGGTGAATTTGAACCTCCAGCCTTCTGGTTAGCAGTCAAATACCTTAGGCACTATGCCACCAGAACTCCCATTTTGTTTCAGAAATGCTTAGGCCTGTCTTTAATAAGGCTAACGAGTTTAATAGCCTCACTGTTGTTGTTGTTGTTGTTGTTGTTGTT
>NW_006921886.1:737068-753673 GCF_000298275.1 Orycteropus afer afer | reverse complement strand
TGGAATTCCCATTCTTCTCAATGTTATCCACAATTTGTTATGATCCACACAATTGAATGCTTTTGCATAGTCAATAAAACACAAGTAAATAACTTTCTGGTATTCTTTGCTTTCAGCCAAGATCCATCTGACATCAGTAATAATATTCCTTGTTCCATGTCCTCTTCTAAATCCAGCTCACATTTTTGGAAGTTCTCTGTCTATATATTGCTGCAACTGTTTTTGAATTTTCTTCAGTAAGATTTTACTTGCATGTGATACTAATGATAGTATTTGATAATTTCCACATTCTGTAGGATCACCTTTCTTTGGAATGGGTACAAATATGGATCTCTTCCAGTCGGTCAGCTAGCTGTCTTCCAAATTTTTGGCATAGACAAGTGAGTGCCTCCAGTGAAACATCTGTTTGTTAAAACATCTCATTGGGTAGTCCATCAATTCCTGGAGCCTTGTTCTTTGCCAATTCCTTCAGTGCAGCTTGGACTTCTTCCTTCAATACCATTGGTTCTTGATCATATGTCACCTCCTGAAATGGAGGAACATTGACCACTTCTTTTTGGTACAGTGACTCTGTATGTTCCTTCCATCTTCTTTTGATGTTTCCTGCATCATCCAATATTTTGCCCACAGACTTTTTCAATATTGCAACTCAAGGCTTGATTTTTTTCTTCAGTTCTTTCAGCTTGAGAAATGTCAGACATGTTCTTCCCTTTCGGTTTTCTTTGCATATTTCATTATAATAATTGACTTTGCCTTCTTAAGCTACTCTTTAAAATCTTCTGGTTCAGCTCCTTTATCTTGTCATTTCTTCCATTTACTTTAGCTACTCTCCACTCAAGGGCAAGTTTCAGTCTCTTCTGACATCCATTTTGGTCTTTTCTTCCTTTCTTGTTTTTTTAACGACCTTTTGCTTTCTTCATGGATGATGTTCTTGCTGTCATCCCACAATTCCTCCTTTTTTTGGTCACTAGTGTTCACTTCCTCAAATCTATTCTTTAGATGGTCTCTAAATTCAGGAGTGATATAAGCAAGGTCATATTTTGGCTCTCGTGGACTTGTTTTAATTGTCTCCAGCTTCAACTTGAACTTGCTTATGAGCAGTTGATGATCTGTTTCACAGTCAGTTCCTGATCTTGTTTTGTCTGAAGATACTGAGTTTCTCCATCATTTCTTTCCAGAGATGTAGTGGATCTGATTCTTATGTACTCCATCTGGTGAAGTCCATGTGGATAGCCACCATTTATGTTGTTAAAAAAATATATTTGCAATGAATAAGTCATTCATCTTGCAAAATTCTATCATGCAATCCCCAGCATTATTTCTATCAAGGTCTTGTTTTCCAACTACCAGTAATTCTTCTTTGTGTCCAACTTTTCCATTCCAATCACCAGTGATAATTAACACATCTTGATTGCATGTTTGGTCAATTTCACACTGCAGACGTTGGTAAAAATCTTCAGTTTCCTCTCTTTGGCTTCGGTGGTTGGTGCAGAAACTTGAATAATAGTAATATTAACTGGTCTTCCTTGTAGGTTTGTGGATATTATCCTATCACCGAAAGCATTGTACTTCAGGACAGATTTTGAAACATTCTTTGTGATGATGAATGCCACACCATTCCTTGTCATACCTGGCATAGTAGATCTTATGTTTGTCTGATCCAGAATGGCCAAAACCAGTCCATTTCAGCTCACTAATGCCTAGGATAAAGATCTTTAGGTGTTTCATTTCATTTTTGACAACTTCTAATTTTCCTAAATTCATACTTCATACATTCCATTCTGATTATTAATGGATATTTCCAGCTATTTCTTCTCATTTTAAGTTGTGCCACATCAGCAAATGGAAGTCCCAGAAGATTTACTCCATCCACATCATTAAGTTCGGCTCTACTCTGAGAAGGAAGCTCTTCCCCAGTCATATTTTGAGTGCCTTCCCAGCTGAGGGTCTCATCTTCTGGCACAGTATCAAAGTTTCAGGGCTATTCGTAAAGATTTCCAGTAATATATCAGACAGTGTTTCACTGCTATTCATAAGGTTTTCACTGGCGGATGACCCCTTCCTTCTTATGAGTCTGTCTTAGTCTGGAAGTTCCACTGAAACCTACCCACCATGGGTGACTCTACTGGAATTTGAAATACCAGTGGAATAGCCTCCAGCCTCACAGCAACATGCAAGCCACCACAGGATGACAAACTGATGGACAAGTGGTGGAACAGCCTCACTAAGTTCTCTCAAAAATCCTCCTGGGCCCTTCAAGGAAGGAGTACTTCCTTGGATATGCAATAGCAAGTAGAATTTGTTCCAAACTTAAATCCATAAAAAATTTAAATAAACTTAAATCCATAAAAAACACTTTTCTACTATGGGACTTTAATAACCCAGAGTCTACTTTTCATGTTGTATTTCATCATAAAATTTCCAATAGGTTTAAAATTCTCTTCTCATCTATGTGAATTGCCAAGTATACCATAACAACATGTCTTAATGGATGTCTTGCTTCAGCTTATACAAAGTGGTTCTATCAGTCTACAATAACTTATGGTATAAAAGTTAATAAATATTACTCTATTTCTGGCCATAATTGTAAGGCTGCAGCATTCAATATTTCCTGTGTGGTGTGACAGTTAAGTGCTGAACTGCACTTAAAAAAGATTAAAGATTCAAAAGATTAAAGATTCAAACCTACTCAGAAGCACCTCACAAGTAAGGTCTGATAATCTGCTTCTAAAAGGAGCACAAGAGTTAAAGGCAACAAAGGCAATTATATATGCAATCCTGCAATAAGTGTAATAACAATAATCTATGGATACATTTATAGACACTAAGGCTGAACTCGGTGGAGCCCTGGTAGCATAGTGCCTAAGGCACTTGACTGCTAACCGGAAGGCTGGTGGTTCAAACCCACAGCCATTCCTCAGAAGGAAGATTGGGCAATCTACTTCCATGGTGATACTGCCTCAGAAACCCAAGGAGGGGTCGCTATGAGTTGGGTCTGACTCAACAGCACATAACAACAACAACAACAACAAGGCTGAACTCAAGTTGTGGGAAGGCAAATGGAATTACACTCATGCTTGAACAATTTCTCTTAGAAAGATCAGCACAAGCCCAGTCCCCATGAGGCAGAGGTTAAAGATGTCCCAAATATCCAAACTACCATGCCAATCCATCATTTCAGACAATGACTCCTCCTCCCAGTAATCTCCTGTTTTAGGGTTCTGTGTTTCACTGTAACGCCTCACAGAACTCACAGACACCCAAGGTATTGTCTCACATAGAGGAGGTGGAGGCTGGCAGGCTGGCGAGTCCCAGGTCTGTGAGTGGGTCTGGAGGACCCTTCCAATTCTCGGGGTTTGATGAACCTCAGTCAGCAGATCAGGTGATGGCTGCTGTCCCAAACCCAGGGGTGAGATGAGGATGAGCCAAAACACAGAACCAGAGCAAGAGGAAGATGAGTCTTCCCAGGAGATTCGTAGGTATACCCTCAAGGAAGCTAAGGGTGGTGATTTGAGTTATACCCTCCAGCAAGGCAGGACTCAAGATACATTCCACCTGTGTTGCTCCAACAGCAATAACCCAAGTGGATGGCTTTAACAATCAGCAGCTACTCAGTTGCTCAAGGCAAATCCCACCACAAAGCTGATTGCCAGTCATTATAGGGAACGACTACTATCATCTGCCCAGCAAGGATGACACCTGAACTTAACTACCACACCACCCCAAATAGGCATGGATAATAACATTTATAATACATCCATAATGGAGGATAATGGCTAGAAGGGCCACGTCAAGTAATTCACCGCAATCCATATAGTTTGAAAAGAGGATATTTCTACATATTTATTTATATGTGCTGCATATATATCCATGAATACAGAAAAGCATACAGGGGGCAAAGGTATGATACTTTTTAGCCATAAAAAGACACCTTGAGAGAATGAGTCACTGAGCATGGAGGCATATGACTAGAGTCTCAGAGGACACTAAGGTCATTTGGCACAACAGTCCACAAAGACAATGTTCTACATCTTCCTTTAGTGAATAGAGAGTGACAGGAGCCTTAAAAACTTGTGAGCTGCCATCTACGGTGCAGCTATTGGTCTCTCCCCATCTGAAGCAAAGAAGAGTGAGGAGAATCAAAGATGTAAGGAAACAAGTAGTCTAAAGGACTAATGGACCACGTGAACCCCAGCCTCCACAAGCCTGATAACTAGATGGTATTCAGCTACTGCTGCTGACCTGAGAGGGATCACAGTAGGAAGTTCTGGATAGAGTGGGAGAAAGTGTGGAACAAAACTCAAAATAACAAGAAAGACCAGGCTTACTGATCTGAGAGACTATTGGAACCCCTGAGACTATGGCACTTAGACACCCTTCTAGTCTGGAACTGACCTCACCCTCATGGTTCAGCTTTTAGGCAAATGATAGGCAGGCCTATGAGGTGAACAATAACTCCAAGGAAGTACACACTTATTAGGACAAACAACCATACAAGATCAAAAGAGCCACATTTGCCCAGGGATAGAGCTAAAAAGGAAGGAAGGGCTAGGAAAGAAAAATGAAGGGAAATGGTAAACACAAAGACGGAGTGGGAAGAATGCTGTTACATTGTGGGATTACAATGAATGTCTCAAAATAAAATGTATATGAATTGTTGAAAGGAAAAGCAATTTGCTCTGTAAATTTTGATCCAAATTACGTAAGTTTTCATTGGATGTCTGGCCTGGTCAGAATCAGTGGCACTTACTTTTATTTTTATGTAACAGTATAAATGAAGTTACTATGAGTTTTACATTTTTACCTGTATATATGTATTTATGTTACTGATTAAAGGACTTGACTATCCTTTTTCCTTGACTGGAAAAAAATAATAATCTAGTTTTTTCCTGGTTTTCACTGTGTTTCAAAATTGCACTAAAGTTTAGAGAAATTTATACTAGACCTTGAGCATGTCCCCATATATAAAGGAATATGTTCACTCTATTATCAGTTAACAAACATTCACATTTCCAATAATTTCCATCATATTTGTTAGAATGTGTACCATCCCTTAATGTTTTATTGGTGACTGACCTTTATGTTTGCTTAGGTTAACTGATGGCTACAAATACCCAGCCCAAAAATAAATTGTATTTTCTTAAACTCAGAACATGAAGGCTTTAAATTTTTTTGTTATAAAGTCGCATATTTTCAGTAAATTATTTTAAAGCATAAAACTGTCCCCTAGAAAACTTTATGGTGAGGTAAGGATATTTTTAAATGTTTCACTGGAATTGAAACTCAGTAGGGATTGGGAAAACTGACATATAAAATGAATATGGCCAACATATAGGGTTAAATGAATTTCTATGGAGATGTGGCCTAAAGGACTCAGAAAAATCCCCTGATAATTTTGAAAGATTGATGTAGAGAAAAATCCTAAAGTCATAGCAAAATTGAAACCCAGAAATGTCAGTTCTTGTAATGAATGCAAGATTTTACCACAGTTCCTTAAGGTACTACCAAACTTTACAACAGCCTGTGGTCATCCCTCTCCCTGCCCAAGGAGTTGGATAGATGTGTACCACATGCATAGCTCATTACAAAACCAAGGCTAGATGTCTATTTTGGAAACATATCATTAACTACTGGATACATTTTTTTTTTTTTTTTTTTTTTTTTGTAAATCACCGCACATGTTTTAATATGAGAAGGAATTCTAAAATAATGGAATATACAATGTATTAGGTTTAATTTCATGAAAACCAAAGAAAATATAACTACTAAGAAGCCTACCATATTTTTCCTGAAATATCCCAAGTTTTCTACATTTCCCAACCACTCTTTTCCCCCAACCCAGTCATTTTCATAAGGTGCTAATTTTTTTACAGCAACATGTTAAAAAAAAAGTTAGTATAGTACTTACAAAAATATCTCATGAGGTAGAGTTCAGTATGCAAACAAACATAGAAAGCAAGCACAACATTTGTGCAAAACTGCAGCATTCATATTTAAGTCCAGAAATCAGTGTTCACTTGAATTCTCAGGGCTAATAGTGATGTTATATAAAACCTTTATGTTAAATAAAGTGGTCTTAAATTACTGCACGTTAGACTCAAACAAAAGTTACTTTATTCTCTTTTCTGTAGCCTTTGGATGAAAGATTAATAAAACTCTTTCTAGGAGAGAGATTAGAAAGAATTGGTGAGAGAATGGACAAAAATAAATAAATAAAAACTCAAATGTATATGTATGACTTTGTAATTAATTCTCTTTGTTAAGTAACAAAATATTTATAATTGAATACTCTGACATTCAAACAACTGATTTTTGTCTTTAGGGAATTGGAACTGAATTCTAAAACGTTAAAATATGACTATGCATTTACTTTTTTTGTACTGATACTTATACCTTGTTTTTAGCTAATTCTAGTTGAAGGAATCTCTGAAATTTACAGCCTCAAGGAAATTATGTTAACTCACAGTTTTTATTTTTATTTAATTATTTTTTAACCATAACCATATTACTTTTAAAGTTATATTTATTCCAAGATTACAACTTTGAGAAAAACCTCTGACTGCATTGTTGTTGTTGTTGTTATGTGCCGTCGAGTCGGCCCCGACTCATAGCGACCCCTCCTTGGGTTTCCGAGGCAGTATCACTACGGAAGTAGGATTGCCCAACCTTCCTTCCGAGGAGTGGCTGGTGGGTTTGAACCGCCAGCCTTCTGGTGAGCAGTCAAGTGCTTTAGCCACTATGCTACCAGAGTTAAAATATCTTTAATTTTATACTGAAGAGTTCAAATTTTGACGTTTATAGTATATAAAGCCACTGCACAACTGAAAGCAGTAAGGCCTTCTTTGCCTGAGATTCAAGGTATAAAGACATGTGGCATAATGCTCACTTAAGTCAGGGATCTACTTTGTAATGTGAAAGTATTATGGATAGATAAGTCCAGACTCAGGCAACAAGTAGATTCTAATGATCTCAAATACATATTTAAAGCAACACCAAGAATTTGGATACAACCCCGACTCTTTTACAGGAAGAGCTCACCAGGCCATTCTACAGTCTTGGAATGTCTTGGTCCTTCAGGGAAATGCCTATCTAGAAAATGCCTTTGCTCCTGCTTTACAGCATCATGGGAGGCTATTGAGTAGGGCTGATGAGTTAGTTGAATGAAATTTCATAAAGTTCCATTCAATGATGATGAAAACTCCAAACACAGACCACATTACCAAGCCACCCCCTCTTTAATCCATTCTGGCCCTCGTTCAGTGGTCCTGGTTCTGCTTGGGAAGTCTGGAGATCCTAGAAGACTTATACACCAGAGCTGACTAGAATCAAGTTAGAGCTCATAAGAGTTTTTGGACCAAATTTTCTGTATTCATAATTTATCTAAGAATAGAATCTATTCTAGTCTCAATCTTCTAAATGTGCCATAGAACCTGAAACATCAACAGGCATCTTATTGCAATTATCTCATTTATCCTTTGGGTGGCTTTATGAAATAAGGAGCAAATATATTGTTCTGTTCATTTTTACAGAGATATTCAGACTTGAGTCAAGAAATCTGCCTACTATCACCATCTAAATTGTAGTAGACCAAGTTCTAGCATCATGGTTTCTCAATACTGATGCATCTAATCAGTATTTCCAGCTCTGGTTTCTAATGTAAATCATGCTTCACATCAGTTGCTATGTGTACCTCCACAGAGGATACCTGTTTTTATAAAATGCATTTTTTAAATAGGACCAAAATTATGCCCTCCCTTGATGCTATTGTTTTCTATAGAGTTTATTTCAACTCATAGTGACCCTACAGGACAGAATAAAACTGCCACAAAGGGTTTCCAAGCTGTAATCTTCACAGAAGCAGACCATCTGGTCTTTTTCCTGCAGAGCAGCTGGTGGGTTTGAACCACTGACCTTTTGGTTAAAAGTTAAGCACTTAGTCATTGTGCCACTAGAGCTCCTTTAACATCCCTACAATGTTGAAAAATGCAAAGTTTTTAGTTGAAGAATTAAACAAAACAAACCACGTTGCATCACTTGATATACTTTTATGAAAAGTTTATTCTCTTAAGCTATTTAAAATCATTCTTATTTTCAATTACTGATATTTTGTGGATATGAAATCATGATTATTTGAGGTTTATTGTGGTGCTTCTATTTGGAACTCAAGAATTGAGAAGCATGGACCTAAATGGTCAGGCAAGACATTAGAGACAAATGTTTGTTGTTGCAGTTCACTACCAAATATTGCCTACTGGAGACAAGTCCATGGCCTGGGTGATTTTACAACATTCCCAAAAGAATGTGAATAATACTCATATAGTTTGATGAACGTGGTTGTATTGAAGCAGCTCTACTTAGTTACTCAGTGTCAGTTCTGTAGTGGAACAGTGATGGAATTCTCATCTTTCATAGAGGAGAACAAGGTTCAGTATCCAGCCGGTGCACCCCATGTGGAGCCACCACACATCTGTCGGTGGTGGTTTGTGTGTTACTATGATGCTGAACAGGTTTCTCTGGAGATTCTAGACGAAGGCAGGCTCAGAAGAAAGACCCAGTAATCTACTGCCAAAAATTAGCCAATACGGAGAGCTGCCCCTTAGACTCTGACTCTGAACCCCACATCTGAACCAGGAGCAGTCTACCCACCCCAACCCCTGCCCCATATTCTGTTGTCACCAGTAAAGACTATTAGTGCCATTAAAAAAAAAAAAAATAGCCAATAAAAAGACTATGCAGAAAGGCCAGGGGATCTATTTCTGAAAATCAGCCAGTGAAAACCCTGTGGATCACAATGGTCTGACATTGTGCATAGTGTCGTCACGGGTCGGGGCAACTTGGCAACAGCTAACAATAACAAGCTATAAAATAAGTTTTAATTAGTTGAATTTGATACTATTACATCATTTATTTGACTGAACATTGATATTATTATCTTGATAGTTCAATTCTACACTCATTTCATTTTAAGTTGGCTTTGGGAATGCAGATCTTTAAACGCTAATTTTGCTAGTAAAAAGGCAATCTGAGTTGAGATAGATCAGACGTTCTCGAACTTTAGAAACTTCAGAAATCCCCAGAATGCCTGTTAAAACAAAACTTGCTGAGTCAGTTTCTGATTCAACAGGTATGGTATAGTAAATTACTTTGTGTGGCTTTTCTACCCATAAGTCTTTGTAAACGCCAAGTTTGCTATGAGCAACTGAGGAGCTCCTGATTGCTGAAGGTGTCCACCTGGAGTATTTCTGTTGGGAGTGGCACAAAACAATGTTCTGGGAGGTGCCCACTCTCTCTCAGGTGCTTAGAGTTCTGATGCTATAATTGGCTAGTTTGACCACCCTGCGGGCTCTAAAGGAGACCTCCTGGAGGCAGAACTCTCTGACTGATGGTTGAGGAAGACGTGCTGCCGAAAGAGACACGCACCCCTGAAAGAGACACGTGCTGCTGGGAAAGAGACGCAAGAGACACACATCGCTGAGTGAGATACCGAGGAACCAGCACTGCTGGGAAAGAGACTGTGAGAGACTGTTGGCCGAGGGACAGTGGGCTGGGAGAGAGACTGAGCGTTCTTTCTGAACTTGAGTTGTAGCCTGGTGCTTCCCTAATAAACCCCATAATCTGTGAGTTTCTGTGTGGCCACTGCAGTGAATTATCGAACCCAGGAAAGAGGTGGTGGGTGCTTTGGGAGGAACGGTTGGAGCAAGGGCTGGAGGGAGGCAGCACGTCTGGCCTTGCAGTAATAGGCCTTGGTTTACTGCTGGTAATCCTGCCTTCCCCTCGTAGGGTTAGAGGAGGTCAGAACATGTGGCCTCCTTGCCGTTTTTGCAACAGGGCTGAGGTGCACCCTGAGAATATGCATTTCTAAAAAGTTCTCAAGGAACCCACTCAAAGAATTATGGTCGTAATAGGCACTTAGTCTTATTGAGGGAGCTCTGATGGCATAGTGCCTAAGGCATTTGACTGCTAAAAAGAAAGCTGGTGGTTCAAACCCACCAAGCACTCCTTGGAAGGAAGATCGGGCAATCTACTTCTGTAGTGATACCGCCTTGGAAACTCAAGGAGGGGTCACTATAAGTCCAATCCAAATTGACAGCAGTGAGTTTGTTTTTGTTTTGTTTTGTTTTGTTTTTGGTAGTCTTATTGAATCCTTACATCATCATCACTAACTTCTAAAAGGATAACCCAGAGGAAAATATGAGACTTTTCTTTTCCCCCCAAATGGAGTTTAAGTAACACATCCAAAATTTCCAGATAATTACAGGATGCCCAGTTAAATCTGAATTTCAGATAAAAACTAAGTAACATTGAAAGAATAGTTTGCTTCCAAATACTTTGGGACAAGAAAAGTCCCAAGTAGTGTATAAAACAAATATTTTTCTTGTTAGTTGCTTTCAAGTCAGCTCTGAATCATAGCAACCCTATGTATATAGAAATGTTGCCTGGTCTTACGCCACCCTCATAATCATGCTGTGTTTGAACCTATTGTTGTAGCCACTGGGTCGATCCATCTTGTTGAGGGCCTTCCACTTTCTTGCTGGCCCTCTACTTTGCCAAGCATGATTTCCTTCTCCAAGGATTGGTCCCTCCTGATAACACATTCAAAGTAAGCAATCCTCACTTCTAAGAAACATTCTGGCTGTACTTCCTCCAAGACTGATTTATTTGTTCTTCTGGCATTCCATAGTAAATTCAATATTCCTTCCCAATATCATAATTCAAATATTTATACAAAAATAATTCATTGTTTATCTGGAATTCAGATTTAACTGAGAATCTTATTTTTTTTTTCCCTAAATCTGGCAACTCTACCTAAATGTGGATAATAGTTATTTGATCATTGGTAGTGAACATATATGCCCCCAAATCAGTAAGATCTTAATGCTGCTTTTTCTTTGTTGCATTGGTATAAACTTTAATTTTGCCTTTGTCTCTCAAGCCCAAAAAACCAAACTCATCACCATCAAGTCAATTCCGACTCATAGTGACCCTCTTTGGGTTTCTGAGGCAATAAATCTTTACAGAAGTAGATTGCCAGTTTTCTTTCATGGAGTGGCTGGTGAATTTGAACCGCCAATCCTCTGGTTAGCGGTCAAATGCCTTAGGCACTATGCCACCACAGCTCATTGTCTCTCTGTAGGATGCAAAAACAAAAATTTGAAGCCCCAGGGAGGTGTGAGCCTCCTTTAGCTTCTACACTTCAGGGAGGCCTTGGGCAAAAGATTTACAACTTTTTGAGTGAGAAGTTTTAATATACCCATTGGAAAATGCACAGGGAACATATTGATTCATAGAAAGTGTGGGGGATGTAGAAGATGAAACCTTGGAGAGCTGGAAATTATACTCACCAAAAATGCTCTACAATTGCACACAAAAATAGAAAACACTTCACTTCATGGCTCTGTGCCTCAGGAAGCATGGGCCACATGGCCCCTCCATCTCTCCTAGCTCCCAGCCTATGTAGACACCTGGAGAGGAGAAGCAGGAGGAAGAGAAAATCAGGGGAGAAATAAATGAGAGAGTGTGAAGGATTGTCTTTCTTTGTGGCTTCTGAAAAATATGAAACTTTAGAGAAAAGAATAGCATCTAGAAAACAAATTCTAAAGAACTTTCTATGAGACATATCATATAAAACCACAGAAAGTCCCTACGAAGAAAACAAGTTGCAATAACCAACATTATACTTTCCATCTGCAGTATTTTCCTTCTTTATAGATGATTTTAGCATAGCGCCCAAGGCACTTGACTGCTAACCAGAAGGCTGGCGGTTCAAACCCTCCTCAGAAGGAAGGTTGGGCAATCTACTTCCGTAGTGACACTGCCTCAGAAATCCAAGGAGGGGTTGCTATGAGTCGGGTCCGACTCCTCGGCACATAACAACAACAACATGTGTCATAGTGGTGAGGGGATAACTATCCTAAAGGATTTAGGGTCTAAATGTTCTCACTCCACTGCACCTTGAATTAAAATAAACAAGAAAGAAAAAAAAGTTACTATCAAGTCAATCCTGACTCATGAACACACTGTGTGTGTCAGAGTAGAACTGTGCACCATAGGGTTTTCAATGGCTGCTGATCTGTTGGAAGTAGATTGCCAGGCTTTTATTCCAAGTTTCCTCTGGGTATATTTAAACTACCAACTTTTAGTTAACTGCCAAGCACTTCGCTGTTTGTGCCACCTAGGGTCTGAATTAAAATAGGTATCTTTAAACTTGGTTGCATAGTGGAATCGCCTGAGAAACTTAAAAAAAAAAAAAAAAAAAAAAAAACCCTACCCTTAAAGATTCTGATTCTATTGGTCTGCAGTGGGGCCTGGGCAGCCAGGGTGCAGAATCACTGAATAAAATTATCAGACAATCCAAGAATATATTTTCAACATGACCATTAAACAGATTAATGCAAGAAAGGAGTGATAGCCAGGTACTCCTCAGCCAAAATAGGTATTGGCATATTAGCAGAAACTGAAAGAAACATTGCTGAGGCGACACTGAAACTGCTGTTACAACTTTTGGAGAAGAGTGCTCACAACTGTAGGATTAGCTAGAGAACCAAATTTAGCCAGAAGTATTAGAGTTTACGAAATTGAGTAAATTTATAGTAATTTCCCCCATAGAATTGCAAACTGGAATTTTGTTTGTCCAACTGTTTCCCCATCCTTCACAGTTGACTAATTTCTATAGAAATTAATTTCTATAGAAATTAGTTGGTGGAAGATGAATTTCTGAACTGCTCAAGTTTGTTAGAGCTTTCTACCTGTTCTACCAGCCAGACTAGATCCCCCACGCTAGGCCAAAACTCAGAAACTTTAATTAAGCAGGCCTTGAAACCTCTGGTATAGACTATATGCATCTATTAATTTGAGAAATGCATGTATAGTTCTGTCCAGAGGCAAAAGGAAAGAACTTGAAGTGTGTTTTCATATGTCATAGAAATAGTACTGGGATGGATAGATATAAAAAGCTAAGAAGAACTGCCATTAAAGTGAAAGGCTGTGCGCTGACAGTTTAAATGGACTTGAAGTCCTGAAGGTAGGCAATTCTATGCAGTATTATCTCACTGTGCTAAAAGGAGTGTATGGCCAGAAGTTCAGGGACTATGATTCAAATTTCTGTATGTATATATTTAAAAAAAAAAAAAATCCCACTGCACTACCCCATAGGGTTTCCAAGGTTATAAATCTTTACAGAAGTAGACTGCCTCATCTTTTCCTGAAGAGTGGCTTAGGGTTTTGAACTACCAACTTTTGGGTTAGCAGCTGAAAGCCTTAATCATTGCACCACCAGAGCTCCAATCTCTATATAGTGAATATGAAAAATATGCTCTGTTTTCATGTTCCAAATAAAACAACTACTCTATAATTTATCAAGATGGTGGGAAAAGACCTGGAGGCTCAGAAAGTTAGTTCATATATGGGTGGTTACAGAGAGAAACTAGAAAAAATATATTTTAAATTGCATTGTCATCTTAAAGAAGCCCCAAATACTCATTGATGGTGAAATCGATCAAGGCAGAGTTAAAAAAAAAAAAAAAAGGAGATTAATTAATTAGACAGAACGATTGAGAAATAGAAACCAAGCCTGAGACATTATGGTCTTTGAGAAAAAGGAAGTTATGCGAGTACATGCCTTGTAGAGAATAGTCCAACAAGCAAAGTCACAGTACACGAGGAGAAGAAAGTACTCCAATTTTGGTTGGAGGCTACCCACAAATCTGCTTCTAACATATATGGCATACCTGTGCATATCCCAAATCACTGCCCATTTGTCCTCTCACCCTCTAACATTTTTCAATCCCTTATGTGCATAAAATAAAACATGGACTGCCTACAGCTTTACTAGAGTAGTGACAAAGAGGTAAATTTAGCATCTGATTGAACAAAAGCATCTTTCTCTATTAAAAGATTTAAGCTTTAGAAGAGAGAAGCTAAAATCTGCAGACTTTCCTTATTCCATAGCTCTAAGAATTGTACATAGGAAGCTGGAGGCCACAGCCTAATACTGGTATTATCTCGAGGGTCCCCAAGAGGACTTATGTTCAGCCTAGGAAAAGAGAAGGAGAAAGTGGGTGTGAACTTTAAGTAAAAGGGGTCCTAATGTGACCCAAATAGATACCATCTTCTTAACGTGGAAGACCTCAACACTACAAATAATGGAACGCTGAAATGAGGTGGAGATTTGTTTTCACAGAAATTCTCTATGAGAAAATAATGATCATAAGAGAAGAACTCTCAGTGCTGTTGAACATGGAGTCTCCTAGTCCTCAAGACATCTTAGAAGCCTAGCATGTCAGGAGCATGAATCCCAGTGGGCACTTAAGTCTGGAAAGTGATGCAGTATGATATGGTATGTGGAGGGTGGAAAGGGAAAAAGGGAATGAAGGAGCTAAAAAAGAGAAACCAAGAGAGATTTTTACCTACCATCACTTTTATGAAATATTGTAAAAAAATGTGATTTCCAGGAAGCTTTGTGTATGGTACATTAAGTAAAATCCCATAGCCTGTCCCTTTAAAAACAGAAACTGTAAAAAACTTTATTTTTTCAGGTAACTGAACTGTGCTTGTACATATGTGATTTATATATTCTTTCATCCTGTCTTTCATTCATACACTCAAAAAATAGTTCTTGAGTGTCTAATGTGTACCACACAGTGTTTAGGGACCCTACATGTAAATTTTTCTTCAGAGAGTCTAGTGGGTGACTTAGACTTATTTTCATAGCAACCCTTCCTTGCGTTCCCGATGCAGTATCTCTATAGAAGTAGATTGCTCAATCTTCCTTCCAAGGAGTGGCTGGTGGGTTTGAACCACCCGCTAGCCTCCTGGTTAGCAGTCAAATGCCTTAGGCACTACGCACCTTGATTTATTAGAATCCAGTGACAAAGAAACTATCTGATCATGCTGTTCAACACCAACTCACCAAGGGGGAGCTGCCTTTTGTGAGTCCCTAACAATTACTAAAAACAATCAAGACACATATACACTTCCTCGAAGTCCTTTAGCAACACCTGAGGTAAAAAGAATAGACTCTGAACTTTTGTATTTATATTTTTACATGTTCTTAGTCAAAATGAACCTTCATAGAAGATATGACTTGAAAGTCCCTTAAGAATCCATTAAATAAAATCACATGCCTGTTGTTGGTTGTGGTGGTGCTGTTAGCTGCCTATGAGTAGGCCATGAGGATTCCATGTGTTAGAACACAACTGGTCCACAAGGTTTTCTTGGCTGTAATCTTTTCAGAAGCAATTTGCCAGATCTTTCTTCTGTGGAGTCTCTGGGTGGGTTTGAACCTTCAACCTTTAGTTTCACAGTCGATCACAAAAAATGTCTGCCATCCAGACTCCTTAATAAACCATGTGCTAGAAAAATAAAACAGTTCTACAATATGTAAGAAAGATTTTGTTTATAGTAACAGTCACACCAGTTTAAATTGATTTTAAAATAGGAAGCTCTTTGGTGCTTGCAACTGGAAGTCCATGGAAAGAGAGGCTTTCTGGGTTCACTCAAATTGGTAACATCTCAGTTTCTTTGTTTTTCTCAACTGGGCCTTCCTCTGTGTATTTGGTCATCCAAAGGATGATTTCTCTCAGAGTAGGAAAATGACTGTGGTATTCCAGGCCCTCTCTTCTAGTGCTTCTCTCTTAAGAATGAAGAAACTTTTTTCTGAGGCATTTCTAACAACCCTTCTTCCTTGGCATTTGGGTTGCATGCCCAATCATGAGTCAATTCCTTTGTCCAGGGAAAATGCCATTAGCCAAAAGGCCAAAACTTGGCTTTCTAAATTACTCTTTGTGGGAAGTAATATGCAATTACCCTTTGTGTTAGACTGGGTTTTCTAGAGAAACAAAACCCAGCAAAGCTTATATATATATAAGGAGAGAGAGAGAAAAATTTATCTTAGGAAAATGGCTCACACACATATAGAAGCTGACAAATCCAAAGTTCCTGGATCAAACATAAAGCTGGAGGCTTTTCCTGGCTCCTGCAACCACAGGGGCTGAGGACCTCAAGGCTGGCAGGCAGTACACTGGCTGTTGACTCCAACGAATGATGAATCCTAGATCTCCAGGCTGAACAATGAACTGCTCACTCACAGACAGTTGTAGGCAGCACAACAGAATCCCAATCCACAGAAGAATGTCTCTCTTCCCAGGATATCCCTGGATATACTGGAAGCAGGCCACACCCATGGGGAAACTTCCTTTCAACAGATTGGCCACTCAGAACACAGTCATCTGATCTCATCATGTGAGCAACCACACAGAACTGGGGTCCAGCCAAGTTGACACACAGCTCCAACTATCACAGTCCACCCCTTGTCAACCTGGCAGTTGTACACATCTTCTTAACCATATATAGTCTCTAAATAAGGACAATTATAAAGTCCTATTTGTGCCTAACATGATACGCTAACACACACATACCCAAATTCCTTAACCTTATTTACGTTTCACAGTTCATAACAGAAGGAAACAAAAATATTTGATGCACATATACAATGAAGAAATATAACAATCACAGTCCTCGTTTCTGCATCTGGTCACATGGTCATACCTGATATTCAGAACTACCTTCTTCCACCACCCATTCTGTATTTCCCTTGCCCTCAGCAAG
>NW_006921886.1:702540-736073 GCF_000298275.1 Orycteropus afer afer | reverse complement strand
ACTCCTGTTTCCACCCCTTGGTTCCTGGACCCGTGAATCCTGGCTATTGGAGAAACAGAACCATATATTGGACACTGGTTTAGAGCATATACAGCCTCCTGGAGCACATTGCCCCAACCCTTCAAGGTATTGCCATCTAGCTGGTGCCATATTTATATTTGCGTGGGCACATGTGTGCATGTGTGTATTTGCGTTTGCATGGGCACGTATGTGCATGTGTGTGCTTTTGTTTCCGCGGGCACATGTGTGGATGTGCTTATTTGTGTTTGCGTGGGCACATGTTGGCTGCATATGTCTGTATGTGCTTTCAGGAGTGCCATGACCTACAGGGATCATCCCACGATAACACTGTTTCTACTAGCCCTTTGGATTCTCTGAGTCCTTACCTTTAAAAAAAAAAAAAAAGAAAAGAAACCCTTGTTTGCATATAAAAACTTTTTGTGTGTGTGTGTGTATGTGTGTTGTGTGTGTTTCATATGTTAACAGTACTCTGAGGAATAGAAACATCCGATGCCCTAATATTTTTAGCCTTTGATCCATTTTTCTCTATCATTCTTTACTCTCAATTTCTTGCTCAAACCTCCCACAACCCTTCTGCACAACACAACGTTCCTGACCTCATCAGGTTTCATTCCATAAGCACTGTACTGGATTAAAGCCACTATTACACCTTTTGAAAGTAGCTGTTCAATGCTCTAGTCCCTCCGAGCCCCTCTGGTCCATCACTTCCTCTGCATGCTGTTGGTGGCACCTTTCAATATGGGTAGTGCTTCTGTTTCTTGCCTGAGAAGCAAGCCAGCCATGTGCACAGAACCATGGCGGTGGCGGCACCCCCTCCAGTGCAATAGCAGGCCCAGCCAATTTCACACTTACCCAGGTCAAACTGGCCAGAAATGTAGCCTCAAATCTGCCAGACTTCCTCACTGTCTCATCCCAAGGCATAAAGGGCACAACCAATTAGGTCTGCCTATAAAGCTAACGGAGCTCTGATGGCATAGTGCCTAGGGTGTACAATTCCCCTAGGATTTCTGTGCTGCATGGACAAGGATTCGATTCCTGAATATAAAACAAAAATACTACACTAACAGTGGCATAGGGAATGGGTGATCAACAGAAAATAAAAATCCACCATAGGGAATCTCTTGATCCACAGAAATACTTCCTGATATTTTCCACCTACAGAGAAGAATCAAGCCATTTGACATGCTGGTAATATGTTTTGCCCCATGGATATTCTGCAGCACTTGATAAAATTGCTTGTTGATAAGTTTACACTCCATGAATTTCATGTTTCTGTGTTCTCATGTAATTGTGTTATGTTCTGTGACTAAGTTGCAATGGGATCAATTTACAAGTAGTCTTTCTGCTTGATGAACGAGGAATGGAAAGGTTTTGAAAAATCATTTGTTTCTGTCAGTTGTTGTTGCTGTTAGGTGCCATTGAATTGTTTCTGACTCCTAGAGACACCACAATGAGCCTCCACCAATCTCTCACAATCATTACTATGTTTGTGCCCATTGTTGTAGCCACTGTGTCAGCCCATCCTGTTGAGGGTCTTCCTCTTTTTCACTGATCCCCTACTTTACCAAGCATGATGGCCTTCTCTAGGTACTGTTATTTATTTGCAGAGTAAAAACGTTTCCTTGGTGATAGTAACACTAACTTATCTAAGTTGGCTACAGTAGACACCTGTTTATTTCTCATAAGCATTTTATATAGAATTAGGTATTACATGAGGTGAATATTCCTGTAAGAATTTGTAGTAAGAATTGGCAAGCTCTCTATAGGCGCTCACTTGGAAAGTAAATTGTATGATGTTTTAAAAAATCTTTAACTGATGTCTACAAATAAGTAGAAATGCTGAATAAATATCAAATAAATATAAATACTAATCAATAACTCCAAATACTATATTCCAACAGGCTGTTAATAAACCCAAGTTAGGTAAATACATGTTGATTGCCCTTTTTTCCCTTTTTATAACCAATCTTTAATTATAAGAAATTATTGCTTTGCATTTTGTTTTCCTGATGTTTCAGTGCTTTTATAAATTTTCCCAGAATTTTTTTTTTTTTCTATTCAAGGATTCCTTCAATGGCACAATGGTTAAGGCATTTGGCTGATAGCCAAAAGTTCAGTGTTTTGAACACACCAGCAGCTCTGGGGGGGGACAGATGACACAGTCTGCTTCCATAAAGATTTACAGCCTTGGAAAGAGTATTGGGGTCACTACAAGTCACAATCTATTTGATGACAATGGGTTTTTCTAGTATTTTATTCTCCTTAAATGTAACTTATCTTTTATTGGAACTTCTTTTAGAAAGTGCTGCTCATCATAATGGTTACCTAATTAATCATTTTTGTTGTTATGTGCCATTGAGTCGGACCCAACTCATAGTGATCCCTCCTTGGGATTCCAAGGCAGTATCGCTACGGAAGTAGATTGCCCAACCTTCCTTCCGAGGAGTGGCTGGTGGGTTTGAACCATCAGCCTTCTGGTTAGCAGTCAAGTGCCTTAGGCACTACACTATCAGAGTTCCTAATTTATCATTTTAGTGCTACCTTTTAGTCCTACGTTTTAGCAGTAGGAAGAAATAATGTTTTAAATCTTGTAGATGGTAAAAGTAAGTGTTCTGATAAATATCTACATTGAGCTTAAACAATAAGTAGGTTTGAACCCAACTACATGTGTCTGTGGGTAAAATATAAAAGCCAAGAATAGTACTGACTGGAATTACAGAGACTAATAATTTTCATACGAGCTTTTGTTAAAAAGCATTATGGTACAGACATATGATGGAATAAAATAGGACTATTAAAAATAATGATACATATCTATATCCATTGATGTGCAAGACATCCAAGATATGTCAAGCAAAATTAAAAAGCTACAAAGGAGCATGCAAAAAATGAACCTATTTTTATTTAAACTTGTTGTTGTTGTTAGGTGCCATGGAGTCAGCTCTACCTCACAGCAACCAGCCTCACATACAACAGAACGAAACACTGTACCGTCCTCCACCATCCTCACAATAGTTGCTGTGCTTGAGTGCATCATTGCGGCCACTGTGTAAATCCACCTTGTTGAGGGTCTTCCCTATTTTCGCTGACCCTTTACTTTATCAAGCACAATACCTTTCTCCAGGGTCTGTCCTTTCTGAGAAAATGCCAAAGTACATGAAAGGAAATCTGGCCATTCTTGCTTCTAAGGAACATTCTGGCTATAGTTCTTCCAAGACTGATCTTTTCATTCTTCTGGAAGTCCATGGTATTTTCATCATACTTAGCTAACACCACAATTCAAATGCATCAATTTTTCTTGTGTCTTCCTTATTCATTGTCCGGCTTTCACATGCATGAAAATACCATGGCTTGGGGCAGTTGCATTTTAGTCTTCAAAGTGACATTTTTACTCTTTAACACATTAAAGACATCTTTTGCAGCAGATTTGCCCAGTGCAATAGTGGGTCTAATTCCTTGACTGCTGCTTCCATGGGTGTTGATTGTGGATCCAAGTAAAATGAAACCCCTATAACTTCCATCTTGTCTCTATTTATCATGATGTTTCTTATTGGTCCAGTTGTGAGGATTTTTGTTTTCTTTTGTTGAGGTGTAATCAGTACTGAAGACTGTAGTCTTTGATCTTCCTTCACCAGTCAGCACTTCAAGTTATCTTCACTTTCAGCAAGCAAGGTTGTGTCATCTGCATATTGCAGGTTTTTAATGAGTCTTCCTCCAATTCTGATGCCACATTCCTCTTCATGTAGTCCAGCTTCTGGGATTGTTTGTTCAGCATACTGATTGAATAAGTATGATGAAATGATAAAACTCAGATGCATATCATTTCTACTTCAAACCACTCAGTATCTCCTTGTTCTGTTCAAATGATTGCCTCTTGATCTATGCACAGGTTCCTCATGAGCACAATCAAGCATTCTGGAATTCCCATTCTTCTCAATGTTATCCATAATTTGTTATGATCCACGCAGTCAAATGCATTTGTATAGTTAATAAAACACAGGTAAACATCTTCCCGGTATTCTTTGCTTTCAGCCAAGATTCATCTGACCTCAGCAAAGATATCCCTCATTCCATGTTCCTTTTGAATGCAGCTTGAACTGCTGGCAATTCCCTATCAATATGCTGCTGCAACAGTTTTTGAATTATCTTCAGCAAAATTTTATTTCTGTGTGATATTAATGATATTGTTCAATGATTCCCATATTCTGTTGAATTATCTTTCTTTGGAATGGGCCCAAATATAGCTCTTTTCCAGTTGGTTGGCCAGGTAGCTGCCTTCCAAATTTCTTGCCATAAAGGAGTGACTGCCTCCAGTGTTACGTTTGTTTGTTACTACATTTCAATTGGTATTTTGTCAATTCCTGGACCCTTGTTTTTTGCCAATTTATTTAGTGCAACTTGGACTTATTGCTTCAATATCATCAGTTCTTGATCATATGGCACCTCCTGAAATGGTTGAACATCTACCAATTCTTTTTGGTACAGTGACTCTGCGTATTCCTTCCATCTTCTTCTGATGTTTCCTGTATCATTTAGTATTTTGCCAACAGCACTTATCTTGAAGATGGAGTTAAAGGTGATTTTGTTTTCTTTATACTTTTCAATGTTTCTGAATTTTTAAGAGAAGTATGTATTAATTTTCATTCCAAAAAGCATAATAATTCTATTTTTATTTTTAAACATAAATTAAAAGCTTTTACACAAAGGGAGCTATAAATTGGTTTAAACAAATCAATTACGAAGTCAATGACATGATGTTTATCTCTTCCCTGATCTAATTCCCACTCTCTTGATTAATTAACATTTGATTATTTTGTATTTTTACCTAGTAACAAAGGATATTCAGTTTTGTAGGAAATAATCTTGTACAGCAATATTCCAATAATCTTCTTCCACCTTTGCATTCCAAATCTTCCTTAGTTAGTCTCAAGCTGCCTTTGAAACGAGAAGACATGCTCCTTACCTAATGTTGCGTTGGGGTTTCCACAAAGCTAACTTGGCTGATGGGTTATCTGATTCACTTTTTCTTAGCTGCACTTGGTCTCTTACCTTCAGATATAATATAGCTGCCTTAATAGAAGGAGCAAGTACTAGGGAAAGTCTTCAGTTGTCTGTGCTGCCGATCCTTCAACCATGTGTTAAAGTATCTTAGCTATCAGTTCTGTCCCTTAACAAGTTGTTTTTTTTTTTTTCTCTCTAGAACTTCCAGGCCACAGGTAAACCTACAGCATCTAATAACTCTGTAGATTCTAGAACGTCCAAGGAGAACCAGATTCCTAGAATAGGGAAATTTTGTTGTATTTTTTCCAGTGACATATTGCATTATTGTTTTTTAAATATTGCATTCATTTTGTTTATGTTTCTTGACTAATGGGTAAAAGACATTGATACTGACCCTCTTGTTAAAATGTCTGATGATAAGAAAGATCAGCTTAGCTCAGCACAGGCAAACTGTATCCTACAAACAGCTCTCCCACTCTGGAGTTTGAGTGTCTCAGGACCCTAAAAAGACAGTCCTGTGGGCAAGCTTGATTACCTCATCCCCAAATCATTGCTCCTGGGAATTCAGCAGGGCTTCAGCATAAAATCTCTCCCCAAAACAGCAAAAACTCCAGATCCTGTAATAGCTTAGAGAGCTATTGATATTTTTATTTTATATCTTCTATATAGAGATGTACAAACAAACTAGGCAATTAACTCATAACATAAACTGAGAAGGAAATAGAATCTACCACCTCCCCAGATTTAATTATACCAAAACTAAGAGTCCTAAAACATTCCACAATACCTTTGATAAAAAATATTATTAGAATTACTTAAGAAGGATATTGGAATATTTCTTCTTATAAACTACCTTTTGGGGGAAAAAAATTAACTAATGATTAATCTTCCATCAGTTGAGGTTTATTCTCAGTGTATACAGTTATTCTCAAATCATTTTTCTCATCAATAAAAGCCAAGGTGAAGCTAATATTACTGGAGATCATTCTCATGTTTATAACTAAGGAGATATCAATACATCTAGTTTGATTAGCTTCTTTAAGGACACAGAGCCCCAAACCTCCTAGCCTTTCCTAGTATTTCAGAGTCAGTGAAGAACAGAAACCCTGTAGTACATCCATTTTGTGTAAAACTACAAACTTCTCTAAAGAACTTTCTCCTATTACCCTAAGGATAAACAGAGGACTGAGAAGTGAAAGAAATCCTAAACGGGAACACAAGATGAGGTCAAAGACCTCAGTGATCGTTGGCAGAGTACAATTGGTTGAAAATTAGCAGAAACATAGTTTCTGGTAGAAGCCTCTTAGTTTTACCAATTATGTCTGAAAGGATAGGTAACAATAGCCCATTCAGAAGCCACTTCTTTCTTATTTTCCCCACTCTTTTCCACTGTCACTGTCCCCTCAGCCTTTCAAGATCCTTGAGGGGAGGGAAGAGGAAACATGACCCATCAAGTCTTTCATTCCACTAGAGTTGGCTTTATATCCCTCAGTTCTTCAGATAAACATGTACAAAACAAACACATCTGTCTCTTGCCATCCACAAAATCTTCCAATGGTATAATGACACAAGCCAACAGAATCACTATCTCCTTTTCTTTCTTTCATTAAAAGCATCCTTCAGGGAGAACAGAGGTAGAAAAGGACAACAAAAAGAAACAGTGAGTAGGTAAGAAAACACTGTAGAATGCCAGGACTTTAGGATCTATAGGTAAGAAGCCATTATTTTCATTGCATCTACCCTGGCCTTATTCAAAATACATCCCGATAGCTAAATTTGCTATCCTCAGTTGTAGCAGGATGCTAAACCATAGACAAATGCTTTCAAATTTCAACCCTTAGCTTAGTAAGAGAAAGGAACAAGTACTGGCTTTAAAGCCACACACAAATTATTATAAAGATCTGAATCTTGGTTTTCCCAGCTATAATACAGAAAAGAATAATAATCTTTCAGGATTATTATAAGGGTAAAATGAGATAATGGATATATGTTGTTGTTGTATGCTGTCGGCTCATACAGTTTTTGTCCTTCTATGATTGACTTAATTCACTCAGCATAATGTCTTCCAGGCTCAACAATGTTGTGAGAGGAGGACAGGACAGAAAATAACAAATGCTGGCGAGGCTGCAGAGAGATTGGAACTCTTGTGCACTGCTGGTGGGATTGCAAAATGGTGCAACCATTTTGGCAAACAGTATGGCATTTCCTTAAAAAACTAAACATAGAAGTACCATTTGACCCAGCAATTCCATTACTAGGAACATATCCTAAAGAGGTAAGAGACAGTGGGCGAACAGACATATGTACAACTATATTTATCGCAGCACAATTCACGATAGCAAAGAGATGGAAACAACCTAAATGCCCATCAACAGTTGAGTAGACAACCAAATTATGGTACATGCACACAATGGAATACTATGCTACATTCAAGAACAGTGAGGGATACGCGAATCATCTCACAATGTGGATAAGCCTGGAGGACATTATGCTGAGTGAAATAAGTCAATCACAGAAGGACAGAAACTGAAACAGCCCATTACTGTAAAAAGACAAAGAAGGGTTTACTTGCGAAAGGGGACTCACTTTGTAGGTTATTGGGGTGGGGAGGGAAGGGGAGGAATTAATTCCAGGCTAGTTGAGGCCCACATGCTGATGTGGCTAAGATGAGGGATATATAGAAAGAGTCTGTGACCACCATGATAACATGAGGAAAAGGGAGGACAATGAATTGTGCACATAGGAGATAGACAACAGATGCTAATACCAACCAGTGTACCCACAATACTGCATTACCATTAACACCAAACAGCAGGCTACAGATAAACACATAAACCCCTGAGAGGATCAGATGGGGGTCAGTGAACAGGAGTATACGCTCGACCAAGGATAGACTCAGCCCAGGCTAATCTTGCACAGATACCAGTGATACAAAATACCTGCAATCCTTAAAGAAACAATAGAAGACAGACACAGAGTATTCCCTCACAGACATGCAGACACTATGAGAGAGAGATCCAATGGATCTATCGTCTCAGGACCGTAGTACTGGGGGACACCAGACTCAATTGGCACAACATAATACATAAAAGCCTTGTTCCTCAACCTACAGTGGTGAGTAGCGACTGGGGTCTTAAAAGCTTTCAAGCAACCATCTAAGATATACCTAATGGTCTCCTAGCATTGAAAGCAAAGAAGAGTGTGTGTGGGGGGGGAAGACATTTGAAAATAGTCAGCCCTAGGACACGACGGCCCTCAAGACCAGAAGAACTAGATGGTGCCCGGCTACCAATGCCAACTACTCAGGAGAGGATCAGATCTGGAGATCCTGGATAGAGTGGGAGGAAAAACATGGACCAAAATCCAAAAACTCAATAATGACCAGAATTACTGGTCAGATGGAGTCTGGTGAGACCCCCAATACTATGGCCCTGGAATACATTCTAGGCCTGGAATAAAACTCACTCCCAGGGGCAGGCTCTCACTCCAATAGTTAACAAGATATACACGCAGACCACTCAACCCGGAGTGATGCACCCACATACTCTGGAAATACATCCCTTAGAGCAATAGACCACAGGGCACCAGAAGAGCAATATTCAGATGGAGGAAAATAAAGAAAGAAAATGAAAAGAAAGTCAGTGTGGTCAAGGTGATAAAGAGTTTTCAAATGTGACAGCACAAGGTTGAGGTCTGTTTTTCCCATATACTAGCGTTTGACCTGGAGCAATTTGCTCAGTCTCTCTAAACTTTGATTTCTTCATCCATAAAAGGAAGACAGTAAATGTTGCCTACCTCATAAGATTGATTAAAGAATTAAATAAAATAATGTATACACAGAGTTCACCACAATGTTTAGAAAAATGAGAGCAATTGCTTAATGGTAGCTACTATTAGCAGTAGCTATGTGTAAAAAGGGGAGCTCTGGTAGCATAGTGCCTAAGGCACTTGACTTCTAACCAGGAGGCTGGCGCTTCAAACCCACCAGCAACTCCTTGGAAGGAAGGTTGGGCAATCTATTTCCATACTGATATTGCCTCAGAAACCCAAGGAGGGGTCGCTATGAGTCAGATCCTACTCAACGGCACATAACAATAAGAACAATGTGTAGAAAGAGTAGATTTTAGAAAATAAATTCCTTTTGGATCCAGACCTCATACCTTTTGCTCATACACCAGTTTAGGTAGATGATTTTGGTGAAAGTAGATGTTGGCTGGATGTGTCAACCCCATTTAACAGGACATAGTCTGCTTCTGAACCACCTGCTTCACATTAAAAAAAAAAAAAAAAGTTTTTTTTTTTTCTTTTTCTTATTCTGAATCATCTTACTGGCCAAGATAGACAGACAGATACCTCTCCTATTAATGTGCATCTAGATTCTTCAGTATATCTAGAGTGAGACTATATGAGTTCGCATAGTGTGGTGTTATAAATTACTTAGTGTGGCTTTTCTACCCGTAAGTCTTTGTAAACTCCAAGGTGGGATTTGCTATGAGTAACTGAGGAGCTCCTGATTGCTGAAGTTGTCCACCTGGAGTATTTCTGTTGGGAGTGGCACAAAACAATGTTCCGGGAGGTACCCACTCTCTCAGGTGCTTAGAGTTCTGATGCTATAATTGGCTAGTTTGACCACCCTGCCGGGCTCAAAAGGAGGTCTCCTAGAGACAGAACTCTCTCTGACTGCTGGTTGAGGAAGACGTGATGCTGAAAGAGACACGCTCCCCTGAAAGAGACACGTGCTGCTGGGAAAGAGATGCAAGAGACACTCATTGCTGAGTGAGACACCGAGGGACCAGCACTGCTGGGAAAGAGACTGTGAGAGACTATTGACTGAGGGATGGTGGGCTGGGAGAGAGACTGAGCATTTTCCCTGAACTTGAATTGTAGCCTGTGGTGCTTTCCTAATAAACCCCATAATCTGTGAGCTCTGTGTGGCCTCTGCAGTGAATTATCGAACCCAGGAGAGAGGTGGTGGGTGCTTTGGGAGGAATGGTTGGTGAAAGTGCTGGAGGGAGGCAGCATGTCTGGCCTTGCAGTAATAGGCCTTGGGTTACTGCTGGTAATCCTGTCTTTCTCTCTTGGGATTACAGGAGGTCAGAATATGAGGCCTCCTCGCCGTTTTTGCACATAGGAATTTTCTTTCTTCTGCTTTGAGGTCTCTGTTTGCATAATAGATGTTAGCTGGCTAAGTGGCTGTTTGGACAAATCTATGATCCCTAAAGCCAGTGGGCTAAGACCGATTCTACAATCAATCGCAGTGTTCCCTGAACTCAAACAGAACCAGATTCAGTCTTGGCTCTAGTACTTACTACCCGAGGCCTTGAGCATGCTCTTTAAATCACTAGGTACTTAAACATCAGTTTTCTTTCCTAAAAAATGTGAGCACAGGTTGCAACCCCTTATCCAAAACGATTGGGATCAAATGTGTTCTGAAATTGAGGATTTCTCAGATTTTAGAAAGCTAATAAGGCACACATATATCATATAACACCCGTGCTGGAGTCATGAGCATTTCCCTATAATCAAACTCATTAATATTTCAGCAGAGAATGTATGATTGTTCACAATAAGTCAAGTAAACAAAGATCGTAAACAGCTTGTAATCAATTAAGTTCAGGTGAGGTCAGATTGTGCTGCAAAATGAATTCAGGAAAAAAACTTCTACCTTTCAGGCTTTTGAGATTTCAGTACAGCAAGAAAGGAACTGTGAACCTAGAATATTAGTGCCTGCTCAATGGTGTTTTCAGGCACATTAACTGAAATTGTATATGTAAAGTGACCTTGAGCCATGCTTCCACTCTCAAGGTCATGCTTCTCAAACACAGGGTATTTATAATCCCAGGGGCATTCAAAGCCACAGAAACAAATATAGCACATCATCTTATAACAAATGTTCATATAATAGTCCTTTTATACTGTTTTAAAATATTTTTTTTTTCTAATTTTCTACCTTGAATAGGGGTGAAGGCTGAAGCATTCTGCCTGATGTGGATAAGACTATTATTCTAAACTCCTTTTGCTGCAGGATTAAAGAGTAAGCAATGGGAGCTCTGGTAGCATAGTGCCTAAGGCACTTGACTGCTAACCAGGAGGCTGGCGGTTCAAATTCACCAGCCACTCCTTAGAAGGAAGGTTGGGCAATCTACTTCCGCAGTGATACCACCTCGGAAACCCAAGGAGGGTTCACTATGAGTCGGATCCAACTCAGCGGCAGTGAGTTAATGGGTGCTTCATGAAAATGCTGTTTCCTGTGCCTTCACATTACCATTGGTAGAAATGGAGAAGAGAACTCAGAATGCCACATGCTCCTAACAAAACCCACCCCAACCCATTCACCCTGCACTTGTAGTCTTTTCACCACCATCCATCTTGTCACATTCAGGATGAATCATATTTTGCCCTAGGGAAAATAGAATATACCTTAGGGAAACTTCCTTTTTTCTCCTAAGGCCTTCAACTGATTGGTTGAGGCCCACCCACATTGTGGAAGGTAACTGGCTTTCCCTAAGGCCAGGTCATTTAATCACACTTAACTACTTTATAATAGCAATTAGCTTCTGCATGAGCACAATTAAGTGTTCTGGAATTCCCATTCTTCACGATGTTTTCCGTCATTTATTATGATCCACACAGTCAAATTTCTTTGCATATTGAATAAAACAGAAGTAAACATCTCTGTGGTATTCTCTGCTTTCAGCCAAGATCCATTGGCCATCAGCAATGAACACCTTCTTTCCAAGTCCTCTTCTGAATCCAGCTTAAATTTCTGGCAGTCCCCTGTTGATGTACTGCTGCAATTGTTTTTGAATTATCTTCAGGAAAATTTTACTTGAATGTGAAATAAATGATATTGTTCTATAATTTCCTCATTCTGTTAGATCACCTTTCTTTGGAATGGGCACAAATATGGATCTCTTCCTGTCAGTTGGCCAGGTATCTGTCTTCCATATTTCTTGGCATAGACTTGTGAACACTCCCAGAGCTATATCCATTTGTTGAAGTATCTCAATTGGTGTTCCATTAATTCCTGGAGCCTTATTTTCTGCCAATGCCTACAATGTCGCTTGGACTTCTTCTTTCAGTACCATTAGCTTTTGATCATATGCTACCTCCTGAAATTAAACTATTTAATTATCAATAAAGCCATCCACTCCTTAATTCAAATGTAAGCAACACACTCACTGACTACCACCTCTGGTCTTTCCAGAGTATAGTCATTCCTGAGTATCTGTGGAG
Organism: Orycteropus afer afer; assembly: GCF_000298275.1. Taxonomy (NCBI): domain Eukaryota; kingdom Metazoa; phylum Chordata; class Mammalia; order Tubulidentata; family Orycteropodidae; genus Orycteropus; species Orycteropus afer. The sequence goes on along the minus strand of NW_006921886.1, from coordinate 723,815 downwards.
GATTGGTTCCAGCATCCCTGGGAATACCAAAATCCATGAATGCTCAAGTCCCTTGTATAACACGGCTAGTTATATGCAAATATAACCTACGCACATTCTCCTGTATACTTTCAATCATTTTTAGATTACTTATAATACATAATACAATGTAGATGCCCCTCTTAACCTTTGAGGGATGCTTCTGTCATTTAATTATTTTTAAGGAGTGATTTTTTTCACAGAAACAAAAGGGACACACAACACAAATAGGAAATGAACAAGGCATGAAGTGAACAATGCTCAAAATACAAATGTGAGAGAGAGACTAAGGATCTGTGAAATGGTGGGAGGCTACAGCAGGGCATGCCTACACATAACTTCATGTGCATGGATTCAATGTAGTGTTCAGTGTGCAGCCAATTCAAGTTTTACTTTTAGAATATTTTTATTTTTTTAATTTTCAGTCAGCGGTTGGTTGAAACTATGGATGTGGAACCCACAGATACAGAGGGCCAACTGTATTTCAACTATTCTCTAACCCACTAGAACCTCAAATCCATTGATTCAGGTATTTTCTCCCCCATATGTTTTGACATCTAGTTCGGCATCTCAGTTTTCTTTAGCCAGCTTAAATTCCCTCGTTCTTCATTATAATCACTTCCTCACATTTCCCCAACTCCTTTGCCTCTCCCTCCCTTCATCATTTCCATCTGTTTAAGCCCAAGCCTCCTTAAATCTAACTTTCCACCTACTTTATACTTCAGCTCACACAGCTGAACACTGCTGGAGTAGAAGACACAAGCACACTGAATGACCCCATGTTTTCTCAGTTAGATCCAAAGAGCTTTCCAGATGTGCTACTCTGGTTCCTTCTGTTTTTACTCTTCTAAAGGACTCCTTCCTGTATAGCTTCTTTCACAAAAATTCCTATACTTCTACCCCCAGCCTCATTGTCAAACGGTGATTCTGCTTTGTATTCCACTGACGTTACAGAAGGGTTCAGAAAAGAGCTTCCACAAGCTCCCACAACACATTTACCCACCCACCCACATCTCTGCCTATATTCTCTACCCTCCTCCAGTCCCAAAGGAGGTGGTGTGCAACCGGGCTCTGTCCTTGGACCATTCCTTTCCTCCATCTTAGCTCACTCCCTAGATAAATATAAATGGCTATTCATCATCTCCCTTTGGATGTCTAATAACCTATTACCGACAAGTTGATTCTGACACATTGTGACCTTATAGAACAGAGTAAAAGTGTTCTGTAGGGCTCCCAAGGCTATAATCTTTCCCAAGGCGGATTGTCACGTATTTGTCTGCCAGAGTGGTTGGTAGGTTCAAATTGACAGCATTTCAGTTAGCAGCCAAGCACTTGACCACTGCTCCACCAGGGCTCCCTGGATATATAGTAAGGCACCCTGGTGGCATAGTGCCTAGGGCTTTTGACTGCTAACCAGAAGGTTGGCAGTTCAAACCACCAGCTACTCCACAGAAGGAAGACCAGGCAATCTACTTCCATAAAGATGTACTGCCTCGGAAACCCAAAGGGGGTCACTGAGTCAGAACTGAAAAAAATGGAGATGCCATCTACTGTGATGAAGGAAGCTGATGGATGAATAGGATTGTTGGAGGGGATTAGAGTTCCAGGGACCTAAAACTCCAACTCCCCAAAACTGGAACACTAATCCCCCCCAACAATCCTATTCATCCTTCAGCTTCCTTCATCACAGTAGATAGCATCTCCATTTTTTCAGTTGCTCAGACAGAAATCTTTCTTCATCCTTAACTTCTCTCTTTACCACCACACATCCCCAGTTATCAGCAATTCTTGTCAATTCAACCCTCAAAATACATTTAGACGATAAACACTTCTTACCAGCTACTATATCCCATTCTATTTCAAGCCATCATCATCTCAAAATCAATGCAATAACAACCGAACTGGTTAATGTGATTCCTCCCTTGCCCCCTACTGTCTGGTTCTTCACTACAGTAACCAGAGTGATGCTTTTAAAACCTAAGTCAAATAATAGTTTCTTCTATTCAGAATCCTAAAGAGGCTTACTCAGAGAAAAAGATAATGACCCTAGATGGCCCATGGTACCAAGACCTCAATCTCTGAGCCCCATCACTACAATTCTCCCCCTTTGCTATTCCCTGAACACATCAGTGACATTCCACCTCATGGTACTTGAACTTGCTGTTTCCACTACTTGGAATACTCTTCCCCCGACATCAACATGTCCCTAACCTCTTTCAGATCTCTGTAACTATCTTCTCAATGAGGTCTGCTATGACCACCCCATTTAAATTATATCACCCTCTCCCTCCCTCATTAAACTGTCTCTCTCTCTTCCTGGCTGCCTTCTTCTGTTTTACACCAACACACAATTATTTTACCTGTTCGTTTATTATATACCTTTACTCCTAGAATATAAGCTTCAGAAAGGATGGAATTTGAGACAGTTTTGTATATTGCTTTTCTCTAGTACCTAGAATAGTGCCTGGTGATAAGTATTTATTGAATTAATGATACAAATGCAACAACCATATTGATTTTTAATATGAATATAAGATCGATAGAAGTGTTGTACCTCTGGGGAGTACTAGATGCTTCTTTCCTCTCTTCTGATCTAACCCTGATAGAGATTTGAACCTACTGCCTGCTGTTCATAAGGTTTCAGAGTTCCTATAGGTAAATTGATGGGGGGTGGGCAGTGTCTAAGAGTCTTAGTAAGTGAGAAAATTCTTTTAATCCATTAACTATAGGGACAAATGGCCCAAAAGAATAATCCAGTACTAACCAAACCAAACCAAACCCACTGCCATCAAGTCAATTCTGACTCATAGCAACCCCTATAGAGTTTCCAAATCTATAAATCATTGCAGAAGCAGACTGCCTCATCTTTGTCCCACAGAATTACTGGTGGATTCAAAGTGCTGACCTTTTGGTTAGCAGCCCAATGCCTTAACCCCAGCACCACCAGAGCTTCCAACCCAGTACTAAAAGAAAGTGCAAATACCTGATGTTTATAGCATCAATTCTGAATTACTAAGAAAGGCTAAAGTTAAGTTCAACAGATTCTTATTTTTTTCAAAATTAAACTTTGAGCCTTTATTTTACTTTTTATGCTATTGCTCTGTTGAGATACCATACAATTCCCCTACTTAAACACACAATTCACTGTTTTGTATTACATTTAAAGTATTATGCAACTATCACCATTATCTAATTTCAGAACTTTTTCATCACAAAGAGAAATCCCACACTCACTGGCACCTATTCTTCCTTTCCTCTTGTTAGATAGATGAGTCAAAGATGACATCTGTATATTGGCCATAAGTTATTTACTTCTGAGTCTGAGCAAACAAGCTGAGATTTTTGGTCCAAAAAAAAAAAAAGGCTCACTGGCACCAAATTTAAGTTTATACTTCCAATTGTTTGAAAATTAACACAAACAAGCACATATTAGCCACATAGTCACATAACTGAATCCAACATCTGGTAGCTATAGATAAGATAAAATCCTCTATTTGTAAAAACCCTAGGGTGCTGCTACCTTTGGAGTTCCCTGATTCAAGGACTTTCCACTTTCCTCCAAAAGGATGTCACAAATACATACATATGCCTTCTCCCCCTTTTCTTCTTCCTTGGCTTTTTTTCTTTAAAGCACAGTAGTAATTAGAGTATACACAAAATTTATTAACTTTCAAAATTAAAATTATTAATTAGAAAAAGACAAATAAATAGTCTTTATATGAAATTTAAAATAAAGGAACTAAAATCTAATAATATGCATCATAATATTTTAAATAAAATTGCACACAATATAAGTTCTGTTCTGTTAGGAAATGTGCTGAAATACAAAGAGACACAAAAAGCTCTCTAATTTGAGAATGAAAATTTATATCTGCTATGAAAAAAGGTCACATTTTTTTTTCAAATGGATGAAAGCTTATCATGCCTTCAGTATTAAATTACTATGGAAATGCCATAGTACAATGATCGGAGCTACTATCCAGAAGACCAAAGTTCTAATCTGCATTTTCTCAGTCACATAACCATGAGAAATTAACCAAATTGATCAAAATTCTGACCCTCAAATTGAGCATAAATCTCTGTCCTGTCTATCTTACAGAAGTATTGTGAAATTGTATTCATTCACTATGCATATATTTTTTAATACCTACTACATGAACTGCAGGAGTTCTGGTAGCATAGTACTGAAGGCACTTGACTGCTAACCAGAAGGCTGGGGGTTCAAACCCACCAGCCACTCCTCGGAAGGAAGGTTGGGCAATCCACTTCTGTAATGATACTGCCTTGGAAACCCAAGCAGGGGTTGGTATGAGTCGGGTCTGACTCGGCAGGACATAACAACAACACATGAACTGCACATGAGTATATATGAACAAAGGGTTCTTGAATCCAGTGGAAGGAAATAATAAAATTCTCATCATAGTTCACTTAAACTTTTTTTAAAATGGTCATGAGAATAAGATTATTATTAAATTTAAGTTTTAAAATTCTCAAGATCATTATAAGGTGTACTAAACTCTCATGCCTTGCTGTTCCTGTAAATACATTTTCAATAAGAACATATATTTGAATATATACATTTATATGTAGTAAAACTGAAGTTAAATATGTAACACTAAAGTGAGATTTTCTCTCATATCAACCCAACTTAAGACCTTTTAAGTAAATCAGAATATAAATTAATAATCATGATAAAAGTACAAATTTTGGTACCACATTATTGCTAAAAGTAATTCTAAACTCTTGGCCCAGAATAGATAACCAGTAACAAATTTTCTTTAAAAGATTTGGGAAACTGTATTACTTTAAATTTCATCTCACATATGTGTAAAATATTTCTAATACTTTCCTATGAGTAAAGATAACAGAAAGAATTAATTCCCTTATTAAATTCTATCTAAAATGTTCTTTTGTTCTTTGGGTCATTAAATATAGACATTCCATTTGGTTTACTATGCTTAAGCAATTTTGGGTCAGATTTTTGTCATTTTTGCCAAAGGAGTTTGTATATTTCTCCTTTCTTTTTGAACAATAGATCTTTTAAAAACGAGAATCCAATGACCTTCTCCAAGGGTCATTGGGAATCTTGGGCAAACGTAACATTTCTTACTGATGGATTTCTACACACTGGAGACGCAAAGTCTATGGTAAATAGAGTCTAGGGAAACACAAACCTGGATCTGTCTGCCAGCTCATTATTAATACATATGAATGGCCTGAACCCCTGACCCACACACTGAATCTTTAAGCAAAATTCTCCTTCTAGCTCTCTCTTCTCTTCAGCACTGTGGTAGTCACTGACTTTGTTTCTTTCTTCTATACTTTGTATTTATGTAACCCCCACTACAATATTAAGCCAGATTTATTTTGTTTTCCACATCTGTTCTTCTCAACTCTGATAATAACACATCATGGCAAGAGGAGCTAGGGAAAGAAAATAACCAGTGCATGTGAGGTTGTGGGGAGTAGAAATGGAGCTCTCTTCCTTTGATCTCCAAAGTTATATTTCTCCTACTGAGCTTCTTCTTCACATCTTGGAAAGCATTAGAGGCTGAAGTGAACAACTACTGTGAAGTTTAGGGACAGAAAAGGAGAACTGAAAGCCCTGGAATTTAAAAATAAGGGCTCTTTACATATCACTCAAATATTAACCTAAATATTTTCAATAATCCTGTCATGAACTTGTGCAAATCACCTATGCAAGTTCATGCATAATTAAAATTGTTTGACTTATATAACCCAAGACTTAAGATGAAAATACTATTTGGATGATTATCTAATGTTGTTGTTGTTGTTATTTGCTGTCGAGTTGGACCCGACTCATAGCGACCCCTCCTTGGGTTTCCGAGGCAGTATCACTACGGAAGTAGATTGCCCCATCTTCCTTCCAAGGAATGGCTAATAGGAGAAAGAAAAGTTTCATCACTAACAGTAGCATATTTATTAATGATGGTACACAAGTCAAAATCTCAAACTTCCTACTAATATTGCCATGTCAGACCTTGAAGAATTTAATTTCCTATGATATTTCTTTTCCACATATATAGTTATTGATTAAACAATCATTAATAGTGGTATATATATGGTCATTGTCCAAATGACTCAAAGCTCTTTGACTAGCTTAACCATGAAAACCTAAAAGCTAACCTGTTTCTTATCTAAAAGAATCAACATAAGTACCCCTGGGCATTGAAATGTATACCTCAGTGTAATCTTAATTTGGCATCACTATTTTTTAACTCTCAATTTTCTTCAAGTAAAAATATCATCAAATTGTGCTTACAGTTTTGCCCATGTGTTTTGGCCCCAAAGAGATTATAGAGAATCATAAAAAAAAAAAAAAAAAAAAAAAATTAAGGATATCATTGTTAAGCAGGAATAATAGCATTCATCCCCTTTTGCTCCCTTGAAAAAATCCAGAAATGGGTTCATGTCTATGAAGTCTATGAATGTGAAAGAAAGAAGTTGTGCATAGTGTTTAGAAGTGGTAAATCTGAGCTGAGAGAAAATTAGTCCTTTTGCAAGCAATGAAAAACCAGGAATCATTTCATTGTCATGACCCAGTAGCTACCAGATGCTTAGAATTCCATGTATTTCAGGACAAACTATTCAATGACTCTTTTGACACCAAAGTATGCCAATAATTCAATGTATTAGTTGGATGCAAATTTTATACAATAAGGTATGGAAAGCAAACTGTAATTGGGAGTGCCAGAGTGAATGGAGCTCTATCCTTTGACAGGGCCCATTGTTGAACTCCAGCCTGAACCTCCGACCCTTTACTTTGCAGGGATACAATAGCCTTTGATATGAGATGGTGGGAAACGGACTTAGAGACTCATTTCACATTCAGTTGCAATTCATCAGCTTGGCGAGGACTTTTAGCAGCTTTAATGACCACAGCAATTGATGGTTAAATCAATTTGTGCCGGTGACAGCATGGCTGGCCTCTAGACCGTAACAATCCAGGATTGCACCAGGCAGAAAAGACTCTGTTATTCAGATGTGCAAGGCTCCTACTCAGCTCAGAGTGAGAACAACAGGGAGACAGAGTCTCTCACAGGGCAGACCCTGGAGAATGCAGCATTCACTTCAGTTGACTACACAATGACGGGGCTTCTTTGTGAAGTGGTGCAGTGGATTTTTTTTTTCTTTTTTAAGTATTGTTCCTAGTAAAAATATACAGTAGAAGACAAAGATTTCTAATATTTAACTATATCCTAAGAGAAAGTAGCAAACCAGAAAGAATTTAGACTTTGTTTCCTTAGTCTAAATGTGTGGTCCTTCTCCTGTTATCACTAGACATCCCTTCCCCCATCAAAAACAAAAAAGGAAAAGAAAATCAATAGCAGACATTATTACAGAGGAGGTTTATGCTTAGGAGGGAAAAAAAAGTGAAATCGAAATTAAAAAAACAACAGCACTGAATCCTGTGTCAAAAAAGGAGGAAATACTGCTCCCTCTTCTGTTTGTCAGAGGGATTTTTTTTTTTCCTAACAGAAGATGTATCTTTTTAAAATACCACGTATAAATGGATAACAAGAAAATGGAAGCCTCAACCTAGTGGGAAAGACAGTATGACATATGTGATTTATTCATAATAAATACACTAACTGTGTAAGTACTTTGATAAGCCTATTTTTGATGTTAAGCAATGTATAAGCAAAATTGACATCTTAAAAGTAGGAAAGACCCACACACAAAAAACATTTCTCCAAACATAACTTTTTGTGACAGCATACACGTGTGCTAAAAGGTCTAATTAAACCGTGGACAATACAACTTTGTATTAAATGTACTACCTAATGCATTAAAATGCATGATGAATAATATTCAATATATTCTCAAACATCAGAAAAATTATGGTTGAAAGTAACCTTAGGTCCACAGATGTACTTTAATTGATTACTAAGGCATGAAGGCTAATTTAAATGAAACTATTTATGTGTTGTTGTTGTTGTTTTTTTTAACAGGCATTAAGGCTACAATTTTTTAGAAACAGAAATCCTTTCCAAAAGCAGAACAATCATGTACACGAATTACTAAATTCAGTACCTAATGAAACTGACTGGAAAGATGCAGTCTACTTGGTCTTGAGATCTTGTATGCCATATTAAAAATCAGACCAGGTAATGCACTATTTTTTAAAGCTGTGGTGGCGAAAAGAGATCTCTTAGCGCATGGGTAGATCCATGGGAAACAGACTTCAAAAAGCATGCAGCTATAGCATTGTGAAAAAAATGTAAACAACATTTTCCAACAGATTTGTCTAAACATTGAGAGAATATTGAGGTTATGCAGAGGAGGTCTTGGCACTGAGTCCAAAAGCTTTACTTGGTAACTGGGGAGGGGGAAGAAATGGAGGGGAGTTTCCATGGCAACGCTGGTGCTAAGAGCAAATGGAACAAGCATGTCTCTTCCCAAGGGAAGAAGGGCACATGGAAAGTGGAAATGGAGGGGGAAGGGTAATGGGAGCTTCTGAAAGGCTAGTTTATGCTGAATAAAGTGTTTTGTGTAAAGCTGTGACGTGATCCATATCAGGATGTCTACTCTGAGAGATCTGAGATCCTCTCGTAATGTAGCACTTCAGTGATTAGAGATCACTTTGCATGGTAATGTATTTGTCTTATGATTTTAGTATATAAAGATATTGAATTCATCTTGATCCTTACATTGTCTTCTGCCCTCTCAATAAAATGAGTGATTAAATAGAACTTTGCATATATCTTTCCTTATCACCGTAACTCAGAATCATTTATGTGAAGAAAAAAATCCCTTTTATTTCCTTTTCTTAGCTTTCAAATGCAGATAAATGTGGGCTTCCCATAATTTTGACTGAGATTCACAATCCTGTCAACAGTGTTTCTCAAATCACAGGGAAGTATATCATTCTTAAGAAGTAAGACTGTATGAAAGGTAGTGCTATTTATCTGATTAAAATTATGATACTTAATAATTTCATGTCATTATAAATGCTTCAGGGTAAAGATTAAAACAGTAATATCCCCAAGAAGACATGACAGATGGAGTGTCCTGACTCTTCAATGTTCTAGAAATAAACACATTACCAGTGAGGAATAGTCCTTTCATTAGAAATCAGGCTGTAATGCAAATTAGCTCTGAGCGAAAGTGGTCAGATAAAACGTAGGCTTAATTGCACAAGACTTAAACTTAGCTCATTATTTGATGGTCTCAATAATCAGAAATCTGGATCACAATATATACTAGTTTATCAACCCTATGAGAGCTCTGTTACATAGACCTTTTCCACAAAGCCTACATAGAGCATATGGTCAGTAAGTATTTGTTGACTATTGAAAAAATGAGATAAATCATTTTTCAAAATTGTGAAAGGAAACTTGTAAATGCACAGAAAAGGAATGGACCTTTACAGCTACAAGATAATAGCCAGGGTGCTTATGCCATCTTGCTTAAAACTCTCCAGTAGTTACAAAGATAGTTATTATCATCCTCCCAAAAGCCCAGAGTTTTGCATCTAATAAACAGGGTGTTGTGGTTTTTTTTTTTTTTTTTAAGAATACTTAAAATCCTTATTCTATCATAGATTCCTTTCTAGGGAAGGAGATCATATCTAAGCAAACAAAAATAAATAATTTTATTACAGAGTAAGGTTGTTGTTGTTGTTTTGTGCCGTCGAGTTGGTCCCCACTCATAGCGACCCCTTCTTGGTTTTCCGAGGCAGTATCACTAGGGAAGTAGATTGCCCAACCTTCCTTCCGAGGAGTGGCTGGTTAGTGTATGAAAATATAAGATGTGGTAAATATATAAAAAATATAAAAATGTGGTAAATATAAAAATGGAGTAAAGGGAGCTGAGGATTAGAGTTTGGGGGCTGGGAAGCATAGAGTAAATATGGTGATGGAGGAAGACCTTTTAGAAGAGAAAACTTGAGATATAAAGAGTAAGTGCCAGAAGTTCTATTGTGTTCTTAATCATCATCACAAAGGGTGCCCAGGTGCAACAACAACTGAAAGAGTTAATCTGTTGTCACTAACATTCAGAGTTAGAGTCATCTCACCCAACATATTGCTTCTTTATTTCTCTTTGTTTACAGGTATTATTATTATTGAGCATATTTAAAATTCAGAAAAATAATGGATCCATGCTCAATAGTTGTTTGTTGAAGATAAAAGTGGCAAAAAAAAAAAATAATACACAAATTACTAAAACCAGGAAAGTCATAAATAATGAACAGAACTCCAGACAAACATATGATGTGACCTTCTTCATGCAGGGCAAGTGAATCTGCAAGGTTAATTATTTCACATAAGTAGAGGAGGAAAAAATGAGAATAGGCTACATGAAAACAATTATCTGAAAACTGAATTTCATTGAACCAGTAATCGATTAGTCTCAAGGCTTTGTCTGCTGAAAGAAAATAATAATAGTATGAAGGCATAAAAGCTTTTACATCATTTTTTAAGAAAATAGCCCAATGACCTCTCCAGTAAACCAACTGAATTTTTCCAGAATTAGAACCAAATAATGTTTTCCAGTATAGAATTGATTAATTCATTTGCCAAAGGCAGGGAAAAAAAAAAAAAAAAAAACTTAAAATAATAGAGGTAATTTCAGAGTCATATGCTTCAAAGAACTAACAGGAAAATCAGCAAAGTTAAAGTGTGTGTGTTGGGGGGGAAGTGGGTGTGTTGGAGAAAATGCAAAATGAGTTGCACACAAATTACACTGGTGTATTGTGCAAGATATCAATAGCATGCAATTTTTAAAGTAATTTTCAATTTGTGTGCGAACACATATTTCACTTTATGGTTCTACATAAATCACTGATGTGCAGAGCATAAATGTGGTGCTAATATGTGAAGGATGCAAATATGAGAGGAAAAGGCTAGATGACTATTTATCTATTTATCAGTGAAAATATACACAAAGATGTGATTTTTGGTAATAAACATTATTTTACAAGCCAGATATAAACTGGCAAAGTCCACACAAACAAAACCAATTGCACTTGAATATTGAGCAATATGTGTCTTTATTTATAGAGAACTATTGGAAGCTGTTGTGGTTACCTAGTGCTGGTATACAGGAATATATCACAAATAGGATGCTTGAACAAATGAGAGTTTATTCTCTTACAGTGTGGAGGATTTAAGTCTGAGTTCAAAGTGCCAGGCTCTAGGAGCTGGGTGAAAGCCCCTCAGCCTTGGGCTTCAGCTCTGCCTCCTGCTCCTGGCCCACAAAAACTAGAGGCTTTTCTTCATTCAGACAGCTGCTGGCTGCTCAGACTGACAAGCCCAAGGTTGACAAGTAAAAAGGCACAGTCCCGATGTTACCAAACCACACAGCAGGCCATTAATTCAAGTCCATTGAAAGTCCCAAGGTCAGCACAGCATGGCAGGCTGCTGAACAACATGGCTACATGCAGGGTTAAGCATGCCATAAGCTAGAGATCATACCCAAAGCTGCTTCTTATATATGGGAAGCAGACCACATCACTAAAGCAGTCACTCAACTGCTTGTGGTAGATCCCACCATGGAGCTGACTGCCAGTCTCATCATGGGGAATAACTACCACCAGTTGCCCAGCCACTCATCCAGGCCCAACCAAGTTGGCATACAACTTTAACTATCACAGAAGCTAACTCTATATCTCCTCATATAAATTCAGTATTAAAAGGAATATGAAACTCGTGAGTGTAATTTAATTAGCTCACTGCATGTATAATGTTTTAACACTTCAAGGATAAATAGGTAAGATCATTATAACAAAGTATATAAGAAAGTAAGAAATCATTATAAGAAAGTTCATTGGCTTATTGAAGGGAATGATTCTCATATACACTTTTGAAAGAACAAATACAGATAAATATACTTCTTAATGACACTGATACCATTCATAACTATGTCACATGACTTTTTCAAATACTTTGAACAACCTGTGTTTATCAATTGTTGTCGTTGTTGTTGATATGTGCCATCGAGTCGGACCCGACTCACAGTGACCCCACCTTGGGTTTCCAAGGTGGTATCACTATGGAAGTAGATTGCCCAACCTTCCTTCCAAGGAGTGGTTGATGGGTTTAACTGCCAGCCTTCTGGTTAGCTGTCAAGTGCCTTAGGCACTGTGCTACCAGAGCTCCTAAACATCATATATTTAATTTAGTGGGACATCATTTAGGGGAAAAAGAAAACCTGTTGTTAGCTGTCATCAAGTTGGCCCTATTACATGCACAAAACAACGAAATGTTGTCCAGTCCTGTGCCATCCCCAGTCAGATGTTGGTGATCCATAGTTTTCATTGGCTGATTGTCAGAAGTAGATTGCCAGCTATTCTTCCTAGTTCAACAACTCTGCTGAAACCTTTCATCATCATAGTAACACACAAGCCTCCAGTGATAGATGATGTGGCAGAGGATGAGATGGATTAGCTGGAAATGGAACTCACGTCTCCTGAATGGAAAGTGAGAAACACCATTGTCCCGTTGGAAAAACTACTGGATCTTCTATTTTTACCAAGATTGTATTGTGTTCAGTTGCTGAAAGCTTAATGCTTCTCCAACCCTTCATGACTTTTCCACTCATTGGAGAAATGAATACCATATCATCAAGCTTAATTTTAAACCAAATTCAAATACCATAAAAAATGAACATCTAATTTCCAGAGATGAATACAACTAAGAAATGGTTTACAAATATATTTATCTCCCAACTTCTGTTTTGAGAAAGAATAGAGGTGTTCTGGTTACCTAGTGCCACTCTGATGAGAAATATACCACAAGTGGGATGGCCTTCACAAACAGGAGTTTATTCTTACAATTTGGAGGCTTTAAGTACAAGTTCAAAGTGCCAGGCTCTAGGGGCTGGGTGAAAGCCCCTCAACCTTGGGGTCCAGCTCTGCCTCCTGCTCCCGGCCCACTGGAGCTAGAGGTGTTTCTTCACTCAGACAGCTGCTGGCTGCTGAGGCTGAGAAGCCCCAAGGTTGACAAGGAAAAAGGCACAGTCTCAATGTTACCAATCCACACAGGAGGCCATTAACTTAAGTCCACTGTAAGTCCCAAGGTCAGCAGAGCATAGCAGGCTACTGAGCAATGACACGGCTACATGCAGGGTCCAAGCATGCCAAAGGCTAGAGAGCATTGCTAAGGCTTTTCCTTAAATACAGGAAGCAGACCACATTCCCAAAGGCAGCTACTCAGCTGCTTGTGGTAGATCCCACCATGGAGCTGACTGCCAGTCTCACCATGGGGAATAACTACCACCAGCTGCCCAGCCACTCAACCAGGCCCAGCCAAGTGGACACACAAACATAACTAACTACCACAAGAGGGAATAGATGACCCTGAGAAAAGTCATCAAAGGTAAGAGGTCTCATGGGTTTAAAATTTAGATTCAATGAGAGAAAAATACTGGAAGTGAATTGATAGAAGGTTAAGTTCAATGAATGTGATTTCTAAGTTTAAGATTTTAGGACTACTAAAGCCAATAGACCAGCTTCTAATTATATGTGTCCCCTATCAAATGACATATCCTGTAAGTGTGAAATATAAACCAGATTTGAAGACTTAGTATGAAGAAGACTATAACTAACAAACAGGAAGAAATGCTTGCAATCATTAGCCATTAGAAAGATGCAAATCAAAACAATATTGAAATACCATCTCATCCCAGCATTAATAATGAAGTTCAAAAACAAAGAAAACAAAAAATGCTGATGAGGGTGTGGAGAGACTGGAATCCTCATACACTCCTGGTGGAACTGTAAAATGATAGAAGCACTGTGGAAAATGGCATGACACTTCCTTAAAAAATTGGAAATAGAAATACCATATGATGCAGCAATCCCACAACTAGGTATGTATCCTAGAGAAATAAGAGCCACGGCATGAACAGATGTATACACAGCCATGTTCATTGCAGCATTGTTCACAATAGCAAAAAGATGGACTTAAGTGCCCATCAACAGATGAATACAAACTATGGTACATACACACAGTTCAATACTACATAAAGTTAAAGAACAAGAAAGAATCCACCAAACACCTCATAATATGTGTCTTAGTTCTTTACTGATGCTATAACAGACATACCACAAATAGATGCCTTCAACAAATAAAAATTTATTCTCTTATGGTTTAGGAGGCTAGCCATCCAAATTTAGAATGCTGGGTGTAGGGAAAAACTAGGCTAGAAGTCCAAGTTCAGATAACTGGCTCTTGGGCTGGGTGGAGGCCCCTGAACCTTGAGCTTCAGCTCTGCCCTCCAGGAGAAGCAGGCTGGAGGTTTCACTTTACTCACATATCTGCTGGCTGCTGTGGCTGATAGATCCTAGGTCATCAGGTAAAATGGCAGATTGTTGGCTCACAGGCTGTGACGGTAACAATCCCAAGATTAGCAGGCATAGGCAGGCCACTGATTCAAGTCCAGGAACTGATGATGAAAACTGAACTAAATGGAGAATCCTTTCTATATATACTGGAAGCAGGCCACAACACAAAGGCAACTCTTCTTCAACTGATTAACTGCTCACAGCAGATTCTACCAAGAAGGTGATTACACAACATCCAATCTCATCATGGGGAATAACTACATTCAGCTGCCAAGCCACTCAAAATCATGGCATACCCAAGCTGACACACAACCTTAACTACCAAAACACAGATGAACCTAGAGAACATTATACAGACTGAAATTAGTCAATTACAAAATGAAAAATATTGTATGAGACCATTACTGTACAAAGTCAAGAAAAAGTTTACACACACAAATAATCATTCTTTGAAGGTTATCAGTAGTGAGAAGGGAAGGGAGGGTAAATCACTAAATAGAGGGTAGACGCATATCAAGTTAGGTGAAGGGAAAGGCAACATTTAATAAAGGGAGGTAAGCACAAAATGATCAAGGCAGAGGAAGACACTAGGAGAGGCATAAACTGTTAAAGGAAATAAAGGTAAATACTATTGCATACACAATACAGTAATAACAATAATCTATGAGTGGATAAATAAAAGACAATGAACCTGAACAAAAGTGTTGTTGTCATGTGCCGTCAAGTCAGAGCCAACTCATAGCAACTCCTCCTTGGCTTTCCGAGGCTGTATCGCTGCGGAAATAGATTGCCTAACCTTCCTTCCAAGGAGTGGCTGGTGGGCAGGAAGGCAAATGAGACTACATCCATGGGAATAAAAATAAAGATTGTAAAATATTTCAATACATATCTTGATTACATATTGAAATGATAAGATTAGGAATATATTTGGTTAAATAAAATATAATATTGAAATTAATTGTACCTATTTCTTTGTACTTTTTAAAATATGCCTACCAGAAAAGTTAAAATTATATATGTGGCTTGCATTATATTTTTATTCAATGGTACTATTTTAGTGGTTGTGTATTTATAAGATTGAAAGAGAATATTTCAAAATGTAGTCTTACACATATCATTTAATGAATATTTGGGCATAATTCAACTGAATGGCAGTGAGGTTGTTTTTTTTTTTTTTTTCTGTTGATTTGGAAATAATAGACCAGTATTTTGAAATAAGCAGAAAAATTATCCAAGTATAAAAAATAAACAGTAAATGATATTTAAATTTGTGTTAATAATAGTGATCATTTGTGCCAAGATAAATACTAAGGCCTACTTTTCAATAGACTGTGTTGGCCTTCGTTCTACTAGACTTTTCTTCAATGTTTAACACCATGAAATATCTCTCTCCCCTTGTCTTCTGAGATTTCTTTCTTTCGATTCTTCACTGTCTCTAAGACTTCCATTGGACTGATTCTCCACCTTCCTAATTTCTCTTCCTTCATTCACCATTAAGTGCTTTCCATTGTTTTTCATTTTTTTTTTTTTTTCACTGTTCTAACACAGATTTACTGAGATACCTCAGCACTTAACATGGTTTCATCAACAAATCAGATTCTCTGAAATCTATGTCTCCAGTGCTAAAATCCTTCCTGGTAACTAGGTTTACTCGCAACTGCCTACAGCTATCTACGCCAAGAGAGCTCACAGGAACAACAGACTCAACAACTAAGTAAAAGTTAGTTCATTATCCCCCCCACACACACTTCACTCCAAATCTGCTTTTTCTCCTGTTTTCCTAATATTTCTGGGAATATCATTTTTCACCCAGTCAGTCAAACTTGGAATTGTTTTCGGATGCTTTCTTTCATTCACTGCTAATATCCAGCCAGTCACCAAGTAGCACTGCATCTATTTATTATTATTTATTATTATATATTATCATCATCATCATTTTGGAATCTACTGTCTATACTTCATTCCCAGAGTTATTCTTCCCTGAATATTCTGTTTGGACTATTGCAGTATCGTTCTCACTAGTTGCCAAGAATTTTAACATCTACAGTACCAGCATAACATAAAGTGAATGTTTAAGTGCTGAACATGCACAGAGGAGAAGAAAATGACTACATGTACAACCAAATGGACCCCATTCCTTTCTGGCTCTGTGAGCTCAGACATACAAATGAATCTCTCCACAAGTCTGTTTCCTCATCTATAAAGTTGAGATAATAATAATCCCTTCACAGAATTTCTGTGAAAATTAAAGAACAGCACATGGGGGGATGCCCTCTGAGGACAGTGGCTATGCCAGAGAAGGTACTCAATCTCCGTGCATGGGAGCACACATGGGCAGAGCTTCTAAGTCTCTGCCACCACCACCCCAACTTTAATGTCCTGAGTCCTTGTTCTCAGAGACAGTCCTTAGTCCTAGGTTCCTCTATCACCACTTTTCTGTGCTCTTTCATCTCTAGAGGTGGAGTGACCTTCTGAGTTTCTTCCCTCTGTTTAAATTATTTAGTGAGTCCTGCTTCAGGGTTGAACATTGGCTGACACAGCCATAAGTCTCTGTGATCTTTAGAGAATAGGTGTGGATTATAGTCTGTCAGCAAAGGAACAAGATAGATAATCTATTAAAACCTTCATTCAGTTTTGATGTCAATGATCAAATTCTACATTTTGTTAAATTCAAGTGTTCGTTATACCAATTTCATCCTTAGGTGCTTAGTTTCAAAGTGTCTAAGAGAAGTTCTGATTTTTGAGAATGAGTAAAATTTTGGGGTATAAAATTTTGTGAGCCCAACACACGACAGCCAGCCTTAATAACAAAACCACAAGGGTGGAAATTATATACATTGAACCACGCTGCCCCAGATCAACTGTATTTAATATCCCAGGTCTGGTTTCTTGCACCATATCACCTCATAGCTAATGACATACTACATTATTTGAAGCTCTCCCTCATTCCTACAGGCCTCTGTGCATTGTAATGTTAAGGTTTCTAATGCTAATGATAGCCATGTCTATTCACCTGTGTGCTGCACTAGGAGGATTTAAAGCAAATACACAAACAAAAAATAAATTTTTCAAGAAATAAAATTAAACCTTTTCTTAGATCAACGTACTGAATGGAAATTCTTTTCCCATATATCACATTATCTCTCAGAAACATGTTGTCTTGAGCTATTAGTGAATTATCTTGCAAGAAGTTCAAAAGTCCTAAAAATGTCTCATTAACAATTTCCCCTGACTTTCTAGACCCTGTGCTACCATGCAGCAATGTCAGAAATTCCATCTACTTGCTTTCTGCTTGACCAATAATTAGTCTAAGTTCCTTCATAGCTGATAATTAGATATTGCACATATATATATATGTGTGCATGTGTGTGTGTATGTGTCTGTGTGTGTATATATATATACACACACAGACACATACACACACATACGCATACGTTATCATATGCTGTTGCATTTGTTTTGATTCATAGTGACCTTATTGGACAAAGTAGAATTGTCCCATGGGGTTTCCTAGGCTGTAATCTTTACCAGAGCAGATAGATCATCAAGTCTTTTCTCCTGTGGAAGCTTTGATGGGTTTGAACTGCTGACCTTTTGGTTAGTAGCTGAACACTTAATCATCGTGATATATATATATATATGTTTGTGTGTATGTATATGAAGATGTATAGGTATCAATGGAATTAATAATATTGTATTTTATCTCAATATTCCCTCTATATCAATTTTCATTGAACAAATTTTTTTTATATCTCTAACAAATGTTTACTGCTTCAGAAACCCAAAGAGGGGTTGCTATGAGTCTGATCCAACTCGACGACAGTGAGTTTGGTTTTGTTTTTGGAACAAATGTTTACATTCTCTGTTGGTGCAATGGCTAAGGCATTTGGCTGCTAACCAAAAAGTCAACAGTTCAAACTCACCAGCTACTCTGCAGGAGAATGATAGGGGCAGTCTGTTTCTGTAAAGATTTACAGGCTTGGAAACCCTACGAGGCAGTTCTAATCTGTCCTATAGGGTTGCTATGGGTCAGAATCTACTGGACTGCAGTGGGTTTTGGTTTTTTTAACAAACATTTATTGGATAAAACACTTTTCTAAGCACTCTATTTATACTACCTTATTGAGTGTTCATCATCACACTAAAAGATAGGAAGCATTACTTTCTCCATGTTACATGAGGAAACAAAGCACCCCGAGATTTATTCCCTTGTGGAGTGGCTGGTGGTTTTGAACCACTAACGTTTCAGTTAATAGCCAACTATCACACCACCAGGGTGGCTGCTAACCAAAAGGTCTTTGGTTCGAACACACCAGCCACTTCACAGGAGAAAGATGAGACAGTCTGCTTCAGTTAAGATTTTCAGCCTTGGGAACCCTATGAGGCAGTTTCACCCTGTCCTACAAAGTTGCCAAGTTAGAATCAACTTGATGGCAGTTGGTTTGGTTAGTTTAGAGGTCAATTCATTTAAAATCTGTACTGTTAGCAGGTAATGGAACTCTGATCCAATCCCAGGTATTGTGATACCATAAACTGCATTCTCAATCACTACCCCATACTGAAATATAGGTTCATTTTTAAAAACTTCCATAATTATAACATTTTTATCCAAAATATAATTTTTCTTACTTTTAAACTTTGACTATGAAATAATGTCAGATGAACAAAAAAGTTACAGATAGTAAAAATAATTCTCTATGCCCTTCCTCCAGAGTCCTAACAGTGTAATGATCAAAATCAGGAAATTAACATTGAACAGTACTATTAATCTAATCTGCACATTTTACCTGCATGTTGCCAATTATCACACCAATGTCATTTTTTTTTTTCCATCCAGGATCCAATCCCAGTTCACACATTACATTTAGTTGTCCTGACTCTATATCATCCTTCAGTCTGGAACTGTTTCTTAGTCTTTCTGTTTTTCATGACCTTGATGCTTTAGCTCAGTTATTTAGTTGACTGTCAGTGTGGTGGTTATGTTTGTGTGTCAACTTGCCTGGGCCTTGTTGAGTGGCTGGACAGCTGGTAATAATTATTCCCCATGATGAGACTGGCAATCAACTCCATGGTGGGATCTAGTAGTAGCTGGTATGTGGTCTGCTTCCCATATACAAGAAGCAGCTTTGGGAATGGTCTCTAGCTTATGGCACGCTTGAACCCTGCATGTAGCCATGTTGTTGTTTAGCAGCCTGCCATGCATTACCAATGTTGGGAATTTCAATGAACTTAAATAAATGGCCTGCCATGTGGTTTGGTAAAATTGGAACTGTGCCATTTTATTTTTCAACTTTGGGCTTGTTAACCTCAGCAGCTAGTAGCTGATGAGTGAAGAGATGCCTCTAGCATCAGTGGGCTGGGAGCAAGAGGCAGAGCTGAAGCCCAAGGTTGAGGAGCTTTCACCCAGCCCCTAGAAACTGGCACTTTGAACTTGGAATTCTAGCCTCCTATCTGTAAGAGAATAAACTCCTGTTATGTTGTTGCTCTTGTTATGTGCCATAGAGTCAGACTCGACTCATAGCGACCTCTCCTTGGGTTTCCGAGCCAGTATCACTCCCGAAGTAGATTGTTCAACTTTCCTTCCAAAGAGTGGCTGGTGGGTCTGAACCACCAGCCTTCTGGTTAGCAGTCAAATGCCTTAGACACTATGCCACCAGAGTTCCTGTTTGTTAAGGCCATGCCATTTGTGGTATATTCTTGCCTGAGCGGCACTAGGTAAACAGCACAGTCAGTTTGGGTATCCAAAATAATTTTGATGCTGGGAAAATCGATCTTTAATCAGTGGGAAGTCCTTCCAGCATAACATAAAAGCACAGTGTAGATGTAATCAAGGCCTGTATCTAACCAGACACACACATGGCCTCTGATGGAGAATAGGTGAGGAGCAACTTTGGGATGACTGCACCAACCTGCATACCCTGCCTTCACCATCTTTTTCAGAAATAAACTGAACAAATCTTTCATGTGGTTACATAGTTTGTATGAATATAATCTCTCAAGCATTTTCTGCCCTGAAACAATTATGCTAAAAAGTGTATGAAGGAATTTAGTTTGTTTTCCTATTTATATTTCTCCTGAGAATTCCCAGCTAACTGGCTCCAGATAAATTTCCTGAATTGACAAAAATCACAAATGTCATGTTTCTAAAGTGATATAAGTATGATACACACACACACACACAAAAGTTTCCATGTTTTAATCTGAACTTATAGGTAGTTATTTTCTGGGTTCGGATTATTGTCCTATTTTCATTCCCTAGGCAATGAAGATAAAATATACTCAGTCCACTGATGCTGCCCAGACTAAGCCCTCTATCAGCTATAATTATCAAATGGGAATCTTTTACAGTGACATTCTGCACACTTCATATAACAGTATGGGGAGAGGGGAGAAGGAAGAGCTTTTGTTAAATATTATATAACTCATATCATATAAAACAGACATACTCAAAATGTGTGGGTGCTAGGAAGAAAGACTTTTCTCATGTAAATCAATAAGAAATTGCTCTGTTTCACCACCAGGACCCCTCTCAGGTATCCAGAACTTCTTACACGCTTAAAAATCAGTGAGAATTCCAAAGAACTTTTGTCTATGTGGATTGGATCTATCAGTAGGTTGTTGTTGTGTGCCGTCAAGTCGGACCCGACTCATAGCGACCCCTCCTTGGGTTTCTGAGGCAGTATCACTCCAGAAGTAGATTGCTCAACCTTCCTTCCAAGGAGTGGCTGGTGGGTTTGAACCACCAGCCTTCTGGTTAGCAGTCAAATGCCTTAGGCGATATGCTACCAGAGCTCTTTATCAATAGGTACTATATTTAAAATAGAAACTTCTAATTTAAAAAGATTTTTATTATTATTTGACTCAAAAATAATTGCAGGCAAATAATATCTTCCGTGGCTAAGACACTTGCCTGCTAACCAGACGGCTGGCGGTTCAAACCCACCAGCCA
>NW_006921886.1:681171-702205 GCF_000298275.1 Orycteropus afer afer | reverse complement strand
CCTGGAAGGGCCTGACAGCCACGTTTTATGTTGGTAGGGATGGAATTTTAAGGGACATGATAGCTAAAAATAGAGAAGTTTTTTTTTTTTTTTTTTTTGTCTTTTGCTTTGATTTCCAATTTTTATATAGTATTACTTTTCTTTCATCATCCAAAGATAGGCTATGCCACAAATTAATAAAATCCTTAAGTAATCTGTGTATTATGTTCTAGCCTACAAATAATATATTTGGGCACCACTTTCAGCACATCTGCTTAGAAGATGAAAACTGATTGCAAGAGATGATAGCTTAGGACTCATAAAAAAAAATCTTTCAAAGATAAATATGAGACTTAAATGATAAAAGAAACTGAAAAACTATCCCAAATAGCCAAGAGATGACAATTTTGGATTGTATTATTCTGAAATTTGTTACAAAGATTTATTAAATCATTTACCTTTTATTTTATCACTTATCAAAACCAAATTCTAAAGACTTCATTATCACTCAGTTCAAATATTGCTATTATTTGGACATTTTATGTATTAGTAAGTTATAAATTAACATCATTTAGTTTCAATATTCTTTTTTTCCTAATAAGTTTTTATTATTATTATTGTGATTTGGGTGAAGATTTACAGAGCAAATTCACTTTCCATACAGCAGTTCACATACACTTTGTCTCATGACATTGACCACAATTCACCACAGTGCAACAGCTCCCCTTCCACTTCCTCCCGACAGTCATCTCTTCCCTGTGTCCATCCCATGCACCCCTGCCCCTTGAGTTGTCTCCCTGTGCATAAACAGCCCTTCTTTCTCCCATGATTGTTCTCTCCAAGGAGTGTATTTACTTCAAGTAAATGTTCAGCTCCTATGCCTATCTTTTGCTTAGCTGGAAGCCACAGGTATGGGTTGAATTCCAGAACTGAAGGGCAGTTAGGAGCCATAGTCTCAGTAGTTCCACCAGGTTCTATCAGACCAGCAAACCTGGTCCCCCTTTTCTTTTTCCCAAATGCTTTTGAGTTTTGTTCTACATTGTTCTCCCTCTCTATCCAGGGTCTCCTACATACATCTCCCTCCGAGTGGTTGACATTGGAAGCTGGGCACCATCTGGTTCTTCTGGTCTCATAGTCATATAGGCTGCAGATTGCATGGTATACCACTCACTAGAACTAATTCTTTCTATGAATCTTTGGTTTTCTTCATTCTTCTTTGCTCTGAACTTGGAGAGACCCACTGTTGCATCTAGATGGCTGCTTGTGTTTCAATATTCTTATTATGACCTACAATGCATGACTATTTAATTGTCATAAACAAAATGATTATCTTTTTTTTTTTCATCCTTTAGAAACTAAAAGAAAGCATGTTAAATCTCCAAGCTCCTGAAAAGGAATGAAATAATACTTTAATTACCACTATTACCCTACCATAAATCAGCAAGCTTCCAGAGAGTTCTCAGTTCTGTTGTTGACTGGTTCCTGCCCCAAATACTTCTCACTAAAAGCTCTATACAGTGTTTGCTATAATGAAATTTGTTCCTGGAGCGTAAAACAATTCCCAAGAAATAGGCATTACCCCAAACAAATAAACAGTGTTTTAAGTCATAGAGCTGTCATTCTTATAGAATATTTAATAGTGATTTCTGCTATGTATCATCTCCTGTACCACCCTCCTTCCAGCCATATAAATAATAATAATAATAGTAGAAATAAGTGTTGAAGTCTACATCTTTACTTCCACATATCTTGTAATCACTTCCCCAAACTGCTTACAGGTTTCAACATATCTGTGGATGTATCAGTTTCAATTAATAATCAAAACTTGTTTTGTTTTCTGATAATGCTTTCTCAACTTATTTGGGAAGAATATTAATAAGAATAATGGTTACAAGTGTCAGAATCCAACTCAAATTATCTTAAAAAAAATAACAGAGTTCACTGGGTAGATACTGGACCAGTTGGATTGAGGATGAAATGCAGAAGACAGTTAAGACAGTTTTAAGGACCTTGGGGACTATAGACAGAAACTCAAATATTGGGACCCTGTCTATGTCTCTCTATGTCTCTTATCTCTTTCTGTGCCTCACCTTAACTTCTGTCTGCTTGTCTACTTTATCTGTCTTGTTTCATCTTAACCAGGGGCATCACTGCCAGCAGCTTTAGAGTTCCATTGTTACAATGCCAACCACATAGGGCTTCCCACTCAAATTCTGTTTTTTAAAAAAAAGAAGTAGTAGTAGTATTCAAGAAGCACTCTGACTGGTCCATCTTGGGTTATGTATCCATCTCTTAAATCATAGCTAGAAGATGAGGACCTCTAATTGGATAAGCCCAGATCACATGACCACCTTTATAAGAAGAGGAAGAGAAGATTAGGTGAGCAAACACCAGCACTACTTGGTTAGAGTCAAAGAGGAAAAAAATTCTCAAGGAAAGACCAGAGCTATGTCCAAAAGAATAGAGGAAAACAACACATATCAGTGACCAATCGCTTTTTTTCTTATAACAAAATACTGACATTGAAATTGATTATCGCTTTCATGTATTATATTCAATTATTCATCCCATTAGCTTTTTTTTTTTTTCCCCCTGAAAATAACATTTGCTTACTTAACTTACCATTTCACAACCACTTGGCATACTCCCTAAGGCATGTGACTGCTAAGCAGAAGGCTGGCAGTTCAAACCCACCAGCCACTCCTTGGAAGGAAGGTTAGGCAATCTACTTCCATAAAGATGTTATTGTTGTTGTTATGTGCCTTCAAGTCGGACCTGACTCGTAGAGACCCCTCCTTGAGTTGCTGAGGCGGTATCACTATAGAAGTAGATTGTCTAACCTTCCTTACAAGGAGAGGCTGGTAGGTTTGAACTGACAGCCTTCCGGTTAGCAGTCAAATGCCTTAGGCACTATGCTACCAATGCTTCAGAAACCCAAGGAGGGGTCGCTATGAGTTGGGATCGACTTGACCACAGTGAGTTTGTTTTATGGGTTTTTTGTTTTGTTTTGTTTTTGTGATTTCCCTAGGACAAAGGAGGCCTTGTAGTGCAGTGGTTAAGATCTCAGCTGCTAATCAAAAGGTCAGTGTTCAAACTCATTAGGTACTATGCAGAAGAAAGACTTGATGGTCTGCTTCCATAAATATTATAACATTGGAAACTCTATGGGACAGTTCTACTCTGTCCTATATGATCAGTATAAGTCAGAATTTACTGAACAACAGAATTGGTTTTACCCAAGTAGAAAGGTGGTGGCCCAAACAATTAAGCACTAGGCTGCTAAACCAAAGGAACCCATCTGGTGGATTGGTGTGAGAAGGACCTGATGATCTGCACTGGTAAAGATTACAGCCAAGAAAACCCTTAGAGACAGTTCTAGCCTGTCATATAAGGTTGCTATATGGATCAATTTGATGGCATCCAAAAACAATTGTAGTACAATGTTTCAATATCTTCCCCATTCAGGCTTTCTCCAGAGGGCCAATACACTCTGAATCCTACTGGATTTACTTCTTAAAGCTCTTTTTCACACATACAAGGCACCTGACTGCTAACCAGAAGGCTGGCAGTCCAAACCCACCAGCCACTCCTCGGAAGGAAGGTTGGGCAATCTACTTCCGTAGTGATACTGCCTCGGAAACCCAAGGAGGGGTCGCCCTGAGTGGGATCCAACTCGATGGCAGTGAGTGAGAATCAAATTAGACCTCACAATAGCTATTTCTGAAAAGTGTTATAATTCTTGCATTTCTCATGTGTTAGAATGCCTCTCCCTAACTCATTTCTCTTTTTTTCAACATGAACTTTTTCTTCAGTCACATCTATTATGTTCTGCTTGCTTTTGAAGCCTTTCCCATTTAATCAGCTCAGTAATTCACACCATCTCAAGCTAACACTTATATTTCTTGCACATTATATAAACCTTTACTGTTGCAATTTAAGTACATTAGATAGATTGTCTTAGGTAAACTCTTAGTTTATACATTGCCCTCTCTCCCACAGTATATGCCTAGCTCACAGCTCTTCAAGCACTTAGTGATTCTAAATTTACTCTTATCATGCTTTTTCAGGATTTATATCTGCCTTACATATTTCGGTCATGTTGTTCAAATTTCCTATCAAGCACTTTCAATGAAACATTCCCTGTCAAACATATCTTGGATAGCTGAACATAATTCCAGTGCAAAGCTTAAAATATTTAACTCTTTAAATAGCATTTGCATTATCTGGATTGTATGTGGCTTTGCTTTACTACAATATATATATCACTAAGACTTCAACCTTCATTTACTGAATAAGCAAAATAATATTTAACATGCTAAATAATTTGAGGGAAAAAACAATGAAAATATTCATTAGTAGAATCTTATTATATCGACCTGAAATTATTTCAGACCTAATATGGAGGGAAATAAGACAATCTCTAAATGGATAATATCAATTGGGAAAAAGAAGAGTGTAGGTGAGGAACACGGGGGAAAAAAGCAAAAAAAGATTATAAAACATCACTCATTTTTTAGTCTGTGTGATATATCTGCTTTGATCTGCCTAACTTAATTCTCTTCCTTCTTAGAGCACTTCCCCACCTCACAGTACTTTCTAGTGTCACATTTAAAATAAAATTTAAATAATAGATTACATTAAACCAAGATGGACTTGATAGCTTGAACGCTTAGTACATACAATACTAGATGATTGTTGCTATTTTATAACTAAACTAGCAATGACATAACAGTCTTACAGTTTTCCAGTGTCTTTATGATTTTTGTGTGGCATATGTGTATACACACACACACACACACACACATATAAATATATAAATATAAATAAATATATATATATATATATATATATATATATATATATATGTCAGATGGATCTTAGCTAAAAGCAAAGAATATCATAATTCAAACAGAACAAGGGAATACTACACGGTTTAAAATCAGGAAAGGAGTGTGTCAGCGTTGTATCTTTCATCATACTTATTCAACTTGTATGCTGAGCAAATAATCAGAGAAGCTAGATTATATGAGGAAAAATGTGGCATCAGGATTGGAGGAAGACTCATTAACAACCTGAAATACACAGATGATGCAACTTTGCTTGCTGTAAGTG
Organism: Orycteropus afer afer; assembly: GCF_000298275.1. Taxonomy (NCBI): domain Eukaryota; kingdom Metazoa; phylum Chordata; class Mammalia; order Tubulidentata; family Orycteropodidae; genus Orycteropus; species Orycteropus afer. Next base: position 697,114 of record NW_006921886.1, on the reverse strand, counting down.
ACTTGAAGCACTTACTGATGAAGATTAAAGACTAAAGTCAGCAGGATGGATTGATTACACCTCAATATAAAGAAAACAAAAATCCGCACAACTGGTCCAATAAACAGTTTCATGATGGATGGAGAAAAGATTGAAGTTGTCCAGGACTTCATATTACTTGGTTATACAATCAACACCAATGGAAGCAGCAGTCAAGACATTAGACAACGTATTGCATTGAGCAAATCAGCTGCAAAAGACCTCTTTCAAGTGATGAAGAGCAAAGACATCTCCTTGAAGTCTAAGGTGTGCCTAACCCAAGCCATATTTTCAATTGCCTCATATTCATGTGAAAGCTTGACAATGAATAAGGAAGACTGAAGAAGAGTTGATGCTTTTGAGTTGTGGTGTTGGAGAAGAATGCTAAAAATACGATGGCCTGCTAAAAGGACTAACAGATCTGTCCTGGAAGAAGTGCAGCCAGAATTCTCCTTGGAAACCAGAATGACCAGACTTCGTCTCCCCTACTTTGGTCATGTTTTCAGGAGGAACCATTCCCTGGGGAAGAATATCATGCTTGGTGAAGTGGAGGGTCAACAAAGAAGGGGAAGGCCCTCAATGAGATGGATTGACACAGTGGCAATGATGGGCTCAGGTATAGCAAGGATAGTGATGCTGGCACAGGACTGGCTAGTGTTTCGTTCTGCTGTGCATAGGGTCGATATGAGTCAGAGACAACTCGATGGCACCTAACAACAACATGTATATATACATACATATGTGCATATACATACATTTATATGTATATGCCAACTGGAAGTTTGGCAGTTCAAACCCACAAGCCACTCCACAGAAAGAAGACTGAGTATTCTACTCCCATAAAGATTTACCACTTTGGAAACCCAAAGGGGGTCACTATGAGTTGGAGTTGACTCGATGACAGTGAGTTGGTGTTTGTTGTGTTTGTGTGTGTGTGTGTGTGTGTGTTGTATGCCACAATCCTACCATTAGAACAAGTGTAAGTATATTTTTCCTCTAGGACATTTCTTAAGTACCTGAAAAATTGTTCTAGAAAAAATATACAAAAGGGGTGTTCTGTTTTGTGTTTGCTTTTGTTTTTTCTCTATTGGATCTTGTTGTTGTTGTTGTTGCTGTTGTTGTTAAGTGCCGTCAAGTCGTTTCCAACTCTTAGCGACCCCATGCACAGCAGAATGAAACACTGCCCAACCCCGCGCCAGCCCCACAATCCCTGCTATACTTGAGCCCATCATTGCAGCCACCGCATCAATCCATCTCATTGAAGGCCTCCCCCTCTTTCGTTGACCCTCCACCCTACCAAGCATGACATCCTTCTCCAGGGAATGGTCCCTTCTTACAACATGACCAAAATAGGTGAGATGAAGTCTGGCCATTCTTGCTTCCAAGGAGCATTCTGGCTGCACTTCCTCCAGGACAGATCTCTTAGTTCTTTTAGCAGTCCATGGTACTTTCAGCATTCTTCGCCAGCACCACAACTCAAAAGCATCAACTCTTCTTCGGTCTTCCTTATTCATTGTCCAGCTCTCACATGCATACGAGGTGATTGGAAATATCATGGCTTGTGTCAGGAGCACCTTAGTCCTCAATGAGATATCCTTGCTCCTCAGCACTTGATACAGTTCCTTCGCAGTTGACTTTCCCAATGCTACACATCGTCTAATGTCTTGACTGCTGCTTCCATTGGCATCAATTGTAGAACCAAGCAGCGTGAATTCTCTGACAACCTCAATCTTCTCTCCATTGATTGTGATGCTGCTCATTGGTCCAGTTGTGAGGATTTTTGTTTTCTTTATATTGAGACGTAATCCATACTGCAGACTGTATTGGATCTTAAATACCCCAAAATAGTATGTCCCCAAACCCTTGCTATCACACCATGTGCTCTGTCTCTTTCCCTTCAGCCATCATGTCAATTCAACTTCACTAACATTCAGGGTAGGGAAAATCATTGTTTTGCGGTTTTTTTCACAATTACTCCAGGGCAACTTGTTGGCATGATAACTTTGGGGTGTCTCTCCTCCCTTTTTTGGAAACAGAAAACAGATGACACATTCCAGCCCATTTAAAATTTTAAAAGGACATTCATTATTCAGAGCCATAACTGCATTTGTATCATTTAAGTCTAGTGTCGGTCCGGGACTTGTCTTCAGCAAAAATCACTGCTCTGTAGAACATTTTGTTGAATGGAAAAGGAAAATTCATTGCATGCATTATTCCCAACAGCTCTCATTGCTATGAATTTAAAAGAAGGAAAGGAAATCCTCTCATTAAAAGTTTTAAAGAATACCATACTCTGCTAGTTTAGAATGCTGTGGTCTATAATGTGGTGATGTAGTCCATTGAGGCAACATTATCAAGAGACCTTTGGTGGTGCCTTAAAACATTATTTTTAATGCAGTGCAGTTCTTGCTGCTACATATAACTTCCCTCCTTACATTGGAGGGAAAAATAGAATGAAAAAAACATGTCTGACACTGGTTGCTATGGCAGCAAGCATAAGGGCAAAGAGTGAACGAATTCTGTGACAAGGTATTGAATTTAGCATCTGCAGGTTAAAAAAAAGGATTTCCTGTCATGTACTGTAAATCCACCACAGGAAATGAACACATTGTAGTCATTTTAGGATGTTTAAAACCCATTTCAATGAGCAAAAGTGGAAGAAAGGATGCATCAGATTACCTCAAGGGGCTCAAACTTTATCAGCAAGTTTTCATCCATATTTATAACAAGAAAGGAGACATGAACCTTCAACAAGAATCTGGCAATTTTCACTCGAAGGTCCCAAAGTGATGGTGGCATGGTGACGATTTGTCCTCTGGGTCTCAGGGCTGCTCTCACTACTGAAAACCTTCTCACTCTGCAGGAAGTCATCTCACGCAAAGAAGTTTGGCCCTTGATGAGTCTCTGGTTCTTACCTCTGTCTATATACAGTCATCCTTCCCTCACAAAAATAGTGTCATATTATTTCTAACACTGATCTACTTAGTTAGGTATTGAGTAAGCCGTTTTCTTAATAAATATATTTTAAATAAATATATAAGTAAGAATTTAAATATTGTAATTTATTAAATTGAGAAACAGACATATAGTTTAGGAAGGACCAAATATTCATGGATAATCCCATTTAAGTAATGTTCACTCATAGGTAAAATGGTAACTACCTAAGAGAATAATATACGGTTTACATAAATCACTTGGTAACAATGTTACGATGACTTAATATGGGTGTTGCATAGACCTAAATCTAAGAAACTTGACACCAGAAATGTTTGATTCTTATAGTTGGCCCCTCCTTGAACTGGGTAAAGCACCCCCTTTATCATATAGCTCTGCTATGTGGAACACTTGGCTCCCAATGTTGACCCGAGAAAGGAAGAGAAGACTTAAGACAGCCTTGGAAGTGGCTTCCATTACTTCCAACCACATTTCATTGACCAGAAACCAGTCGCAAGTCCAACCCAACTGCAAGAAAGTCTAAAAAACATAGGTGAATATAAGCATTTTTTACTACCATAATTTTCCAGTAAAAACTTTGATGAGCATGTTTTTCATAAATTAGAGTGACCACTGTTACTAAGAAACAGAAACCAACTTAAATTGATGATATAGTGGCTCCAAGACCCACATAAGAAATGAGTGACCCTATGTCAACATTATTCCTTCTCTGTGATTTACGTCTCATCTGTTTTCTTTGAAACATAAGGGTTCAGAAAATAATCTCTAGACTTTACTAGAGGAATAGTCTAATCTTCAGTAAAAAATATTTCTGTGAGGGTCAAGAAATAAGGGTAATGATAATGCTTGACTTTCACTATACTTTCAGACAGAATTAAAAACTCCTGTACTTCTAGTAGCCTCTTTTCCACCTTTGAAGTGTTGTTAGACTTAGTATGGAAAGAAGTCCACATTGAAGTGTTAATATCAAAAAATATCTTATCAATAAAGAGTCCAGTAACTGCCTATTGATGTCAGTAAATTATAATGAAGTATATCCTTACCATCGTTATTTTTATCTCTGCAGAAAGTTAATGTGGTCAGAATGAAACAGAGCAGCAAATCAAATACTATACTAATTGTTTATGTTCCTTTATTAAACACTAAATAAAGAATAAAACAAGAAATCATAGATTGTCTCAGTCCACTTAAATGGAAAGCAAAGAAACAGAATTCCCAGATATAAATTTGGCTGAACCCTTTTAGAAGCCCAACTTGCCTATTGCTTTAGAAATTAATGGACTGCAGATGTTACTATATTTTAACGGTATATTGTACCCAGATCAGAGACTCTGCATGGTCCCAGTAGGAAAGATGTTTTGTGCAGTCAGTGGAAAATTCAATCAAATGAGCTGCAATTACAAAAGTGATTAAAGTTTATTACCTACAGTAAATACACTCAGAAAACTTCAATAGCTAAGGAAAAGCAACTTTCTTTTTTTACCTTCACGTCTGACAAAATTAAAAATGAGAGAATTTGATCACTAGGGCAAGGCAAAACATTCTCTTCTAGTCCAGAGAAAAGTAAACATTTACAAAGAAGTAATACAAGTGAAATTAAAATATTCAGATATGCTTCTTTTAACAAGTATTTGGATTAACAAAATATTGGTGAGAAAATATCATCAATCACAACTGATGACAAATTTTGACATATAATAAACATCAAAATAGTTATATAACTTCTGAATTGAACCATTGGGAATATTACATAAGAAGTTAAAAATATGGTAGATCTTGCCAGTTTCCTCCAAGCCCAGTATCTGGCCTTTAAGAACTGCTCTGAAGAGTATTTGGGGATTTTGTTTTGTCCTCAGAAATTCAGTAAATATCACCAAATATGCATTTTATTATAATATAACAACATTGTAGTTGTTGTTAATTGTCATTGAGTCAGTTATGACTCATGGTGACTCCATGTGTTCAGAGTAGAACTGCTCCATAGAGTTTTCAAGGTTCTGACCTTTCAGAAGAAGATCAATAAGCCTATCTTCCCAGGCACCTGTGGGTGGGTTTAAACCACTAACATATCAGCTAGTAGTCAAGTGGCTATTTGCACCAACAAGGCTCTTGTTATATAATACCAATAGCTAGCATTTTCTATTCACTTGAACGTAGATATACCTAGCACTGTGCTAAGAACTTTACAGCAATCCAGTGAGAAATGTTCTATTATTTCCCATTTTGCTGTTGGAAAAAAATAAGATTTAGAGAAGTTAAATAAATGTCAAACTTTACATATAAGTAGAGAGGTAATGACAAATGAGACAATTATTTTCCAGAGACCACACGTACTCTTAAATACAAATATAAAGATATTGCTTCAGAAAGTCAGGATTTGTATTTATTTAAACACCATTCATTTCCAATAGTCATTAGGGGTTGTTTACAATGGAGCCACTGAATGATGCAAACAGTCAAGCGCCTCACTACTAATCTAAGGACTCAAGCTTTGAGAGCAACCAGAAGAAAGGCCAAGCAGTCTGTTTCCAAAAGTCCACAGCACTGAAAACTGTGGAATGCAGTTCTCCTCTGCAACCACGGGGTCATGCTGAGTCAAAATCCACTTGATAGCAACTACTTCTTCGTTATTATTTTGTTTTTTAACAATGGTAGAAAAAAATCGTAGTTTCACCATGAATCTCTTAAAAATCTTTCTTGAACTAATTTACATTTTCAGCTTGAAGCAATTGGTATGTAAAATGTCTCTTTTGATTATACTAATATCTTATCTTTCAAGATTCAAACACAGTCCTTTTATTTTCACTAAAAAACTCCCTGCCATGGAGTTGATTCGACTCATAGTGACACCTCCTTGGGTTTCTAAGGAGTATCTCTATGGAAGTAGATTGTCCAGTCTTCCTTGCAAGGAGTGGATGGTAGGTTTGAACTGGCAGCCTTCTGGTTAGCAGTCAAATGCTTTAGGCACTACGCCACCAGTATTCTATATTGGCTGAACAAAGAATCCTGTTCACTTTCTTCATGGATGTACAGACTGTAAATAGGTCTTTACTCACTCTTGTGTTTCTTTTTGGCTTTTTTAATTAAGCCCTACATTTTTCTTATTTTACTAATATAGAGCCTTTTCCCCACTTTATCAAACTATTATTATTTTTCAAATTATTATCTGTGATGTTACAGTTAATTTATCTTTTAAGACATAGATAATCAGAAATACAAAAATGCTTTAACTTGAATGAGGTCAAACTAATGTTTTTAGCTTTGTTTCTTTTCTGGTAATGACTTTTAATAACAACACATTGGTTAGTAAATTCAAGAAATAGGCAGTTAAATAAATCTTCTAGAAATTTTCCTGGGCCATAGTTTGTAATATATGTATATTGTTTGTATTTATTTCTAAGCAATCTGATATTACCAACACGAAAGTTCAAAATTTTCAAATACGTCTTTATCCTCACAACTATTAGCATTAATAACAACAGTTTGTTGTTGGCTTTTTCCTCCTGCCCCCACCCCTCAATGAGAATGCTTGCTTTTTCTGATATTATTGATTTTCCTTTTAGATTAACTTATTAATGTGGTAGGTTAGTAAGCACTGAAATTGAGATATCTGCTTCCAAGTATGGTCTTGCTAGCAATAGTTTTCCCCACAGTGGAGGAAATTTAAAAACATAACAAGAGGAAAAAAAAGTGCAAGTTAAGAAAGACAGCCTGAAAAATTAACTTCCCAAACCACTCATATTTAAAAGTTTGGTTAATCCACTGCTTCCTAAATTATGGGCCATGGAACACTAGTGTCATACATTAGCCCCAATGGGTTTGTGGCTTGGGAAAGCAACAAAATAAACGAATTCAACAAGTTTCTATACCTCATATCTCAGCTCTTAAATTGTACTAGAGTGTATTACAAATTGCCAAGAGAAAAACATGAACTATTTCCCACACAGTTTTGATAGTCTGTGGAATAAACACTGGGAAATGCAGTGATCAATCATAAACTAGAATGATGCCCACTTGTAAAATGTCTGTTGTGGCTCTTGTAGATACCATTAACCTATCAATATTTGTCCCACTTGCAAGAATCTTGGAGATAATAAGAATAGAAAGGGATATTACTGTGGAAAAAGGAAGGCTGAATGACAAGCAATGCATATTATTTATTATTGTTTTTGCTTAACTAAGTCAACAAATTGACTTTATTGACTTTTGTTTGCAGATTTTCATTCCAATGGAAGAATTTGAAATCAAGACTTTTTGTTCATTAACAGCAGTAGAAGGCTTCCATTTTGCTGTGATATATGTTAACACAGGCATAAATAATATGGGAAAAAGCTATCCTTCCATTAAGAATATTTGTTTTAAGCAGCTGAAGTACAATGCTCAGTAGTATCTGTAAGGGAAAACAATCCTTTCTGCCTATCTTGAAGCAGAGTAAGTCTCCAACTGGCTCTTTTTTATCTTTTTAAAATCAAAAGTTTATTTTCCTGAAAAATATACTGGGAAACAGGGTACTCATCTGTTAAAAAAAAAAAATAGATAATATTTTACACATAACATATATATAGTCTCATATGTGTTATATCAAACTTCAATTTTCAAAATGTGTGCAAGGCAGTCCTTTATACAATGTATGAAGCAATTAAAAATATAGATAAGCATTCATATATTAGTCACAATATGAAAAAACTCAAGGACTATACACTAATATTGCTGATTTTTTAAATGCTTGTACTACTAGCATCTTTGCTTTTATAGCAATATTGTTAATTATACAACATAAAATGAACTTTGTTTCCAGTTATCCAGTGAGGTCTTACCTTCAACAAATATCATAAATTCCTAAGGCAAATTCAATGTACTTGCTTTAAAGATTTTTTTTGCCAAAAAGAAAAGAGACACATCCAGACTTACAGTGTGATTTCAGTGGTTTCCGAGCAGTGCTAGTTACCTGAAATTTGACCCCATTGTCCATCACTTTACCATTACAAATAACCTTATTACTTAGGGTCCTGACAAAGAGTCTGTCTTGAAGCAAGGCCTATAAGAAATACAAATATCCTAAGGTAGAGGTGCCGTTCAATGATGAAAGCCAACTAAAAACAAGACTGTATGCTTAGGAACAGTGAAAGGGCAGAGGAGAAAAAGGAGACATACAAGGAAAGTGGAAAACACCAAATAAAATCTTTACCTACATAGAATGTGTCATCCCTGAGTATAGGGATTTTTTTCACTAGAACAAAATGTCAAATAAAATTGCAAGAAAAACAGTAGGGAGGCAGATAATGGGAGACAAGGAGCCTTGAGAAGTCATAAAAAATGAGCAGCCAAATCATTAAGCACTTGGCTATTAGCCAAAATGTTGATGACTTTAATCCATCCAGAGGCTTCTTGGAAGAAAGGTCTGGAGAATGCTCAGAAAGCTGACAGCCCTTGAAGATCCTGTGGAGTGCAATTCTACTCTGAACCACATGGAGACACCATGAGTCAGAATTCACTCGACAGCAACTCGTGGTAAAAGAAAATGCACTGTAATAAAGATAAAACATAATCATCTAAAAAGGGAACATATTTATAACCAGCTAAAAGATAACTATATAATTTTTCAGAGGTAAAATGAAGAGCTTCAACAAAGTAAAGCATCCTATCGACATTCTCATTATCTCACCACACTCATAAATACGAACTGACCCAATTTCAGAGTCATAGATTCTTTCCCTACCAGAAAAGAATATTTGCAGGCTGAGGCAACACGCTTAATTTATATTGACTAACAAGTGAACATTTTGTCAATTGTGTTTATAAGGCTACACTAGATGTATAATTTAATCAATCATATTATTTGGAGTTTAACTGATGTACTGTAAAAATTGATCTGTCTGTATGCATCAATAGGAGGTCAGTTTCTTCCTAAGAAATTTCAGAATGTTTATAATATAAACTCCTGTCTTAAATTTTCAAGTTAGCATTTAAGGACTATGGATTTATCTCTTTACATGGAACTGAAATAAAATGAAGACTTTATCTTGCCATACTACTATAAGTGCTTCAGTTTTTAAGATAGTTTAATTTAAATTCTTTCTATATTTTTCCAAATGCCCTTTATAAACTAAGAATAGCAATAAACCCTCTTACAGAAGGTTTATCAAACTGCATTCAATTTTTATGTACTTTTTTAAATTTAAATTTTATTATTATGATGATGATTTTTAAATACTTCTTCAGATTTTTGGTGCATTCTCAGTTTATGTAAAGATGTTAGAAGAAAAATGAAAAAGCAAACTGATACCAACAATCCAAGTTCTCACCATCAGGCTCCCAGATAAAGGATAGAGAATTCTGATGCTCCACACCCTACCTAGTAGGTGCACATTTCACTTGTTTTGTGTCATTGCACTTGATTAATTCTCCAATGAGAGGAAGAGAGATCGTAATAATTATTTCCTAAGCAAATCTGTGCTATATTATTAAAAGTTCACTTTTAATTAATTCTCAACAAACCTTCACTGAGTATAAGTTGCACAAGGGTGAGATATTTGTCTGTTTTCTTTTCTCCATGGCCTCGGGCACTTACAATATTACCTGTCACATGTTGGGGTACATCACCTTGATTGCTACCTCTCTGGTCTAAGCCATCATCTTCTCTTGCCTAGATTATTGCAATAGCCTCCTAAGTGGCCACCCTTTCTCCACTCATGCCCACCTTATCTTCCTTCTCTGAAATGGCAGCAGAGCAAGCTGGTTACTATGCAAACCACATCACTCTGCTGTTCTGCTGAAAAACCTTCAGTAACTCTCCCATCTCATGCCAGGGTGCAAAAGTCAAAGGCCTTACAATGACCTTCAAGGCCCAACAGAACTCCCACATGTAAAGGTCTGGAACTAATACCAAGAGAACTAAAACTAAGTGATTAAAGAGGTCACTTCTAGGTAAAGAAATGGAGAAGGGTAGTCTAAGAACAGACATATCTACAGAAAATGGCATCTATGTAAGCATGAAATAATCCCTTTCCAAACATGTGACACCCATCTTTGTGATAATTTTACCATAATATCAATTCAAAAATACAAGTCAATTAATCTTAACTTAAATAAATTCTTTTACTTAACATGTTATGACAATACATGAAAATTACTTTACCTTCCTTGCTTTCACTGATGAAAACTTGTCTCCAATGTGCTCAGACTCATTCATTCTATTCCCCTCTCTTTCTACACCCAGCAGAGCAAGATCACGTACTACTCCTTGATCCATGTTGTTGTTGTTGTTAGGTGCCATTGAGTCATCTTAGACTCATAGCAACCCTACACACAGCAAAACAAAACACAGCCCCATCCCACGCCAGCTCTATGATCCCTCCTATACTTGAGCCCATCACCACAGTCACTGTGTCAATCCATCTCGTTGAGGGCCTTCCCCTCTTTTGTCAACTCTGCACCTTACCAAGCATGACATCCTTCTCCAGTGAACGTTCCCTTCTGACAACATGACCAAAGTAGATGAGACAAAGTCTGGCCTTTCTCGCTTCCAAGGAGCACTCCGGCTGCACTTTCTCCAGGACAGATTTGTTAGTTCTTTTAGCAGTCCGTGGTACTTTCAGCATTCTTTGCCAGCACCACAACTCAAAAGCATCCACTATTCTTCAGTCTTTCTTATTCATTGTCCAGCTCTCACATGCATACCAGGTGATTGGAAATATCATGGCTTGTGTCAGGCTCACCTTGGTCCTCAAGGAGTCATTTTTGCTCTTCAGCATTTGAGAGAGGTCCTTTGCAGCCAGCTTGCCCAGTGCTATACGTCGTCTGATGTCCTGATTGTTGCTTCCATTGGCGTCGATTGTAGAGCCAAGCAATGTGAAGTCTTTGACAACTTCAATCTTTTCTCCATGGATCATGATGCTGCTTATTGGTTCAGTTGTGAAGATTTTTGTTTTCTTTATATTGAGATGTAATCCATACTGCAGACTGTATTCTTCATATTTCATCAGTAAGTACTTCAAGTCTTCTTCACTTCCAGCAAGCAAAGTTGTGTCATCAGCATATCACAGGTTGCTACTGACTCTTCCTTCAATCCTGATGCCATGTTCTTCTTCATATAGTCCAGCTTCTCAGATTATTTGCTCAGCATACAGATTGACTAAGTATGGTAAAAGGATACAACCCTGACACACTCCCTTCTTGATTTTAAACCATGCAGTGTCCCCTTGTTCTGTCTGAACAACAGCCTCCTGGTCTATGTACAGGTTCCTCATGGGTACAATTAAATGTTCTGGAATTCCCATTGTTCTCAATGTTATCCACAATTTGTTATGATCTACACAATCAAATGCTTTTGCACAGTCAATAAAACAAAAGTAAACATCTTTCTGGTATTCTTTGTTTTGAGCCAAGATCCATCTGGCATCAGCAATGGTATCCCTCATTCCATGTCCTCTTCTGAATCCAGCTTGCATTTCTGGAAGTTCTCTGTCAATATACTGCTAAAAACATTTTTGAATTACTTTCAGTAAGATTTTACTTGCATGCGATATTAATGATATTGTTTGATAATTTCCACATTCTGTGGGATCACCTTTCTTTGGAATGGGTATAAATATGAATTTTTTTCCAGTCAGTTGGCCTGATAGCTGTCTTCCAAATCTCTTGGCATAGCTGAGTGAGTGCCTCCAGTGTGGCATCTGTTTGTTGAAATAGGTCATTTGGCATTCCATCAATCCCTGGAGGCTTGTTCTTCACCACTTCCTTCAGTGCAGCTTAGACTTCTTCCTTCAAAACCATTGGTTCTTGATCATATGCCACATCCTGAAATGGACAAACATCAACCAGGTCTTTTTGTTACAATGATTCTGTGTATTCCTTCCATCTTCTTTTGATGCTTCCTGCATCATTCAATATTTTGCCCATAGAATTTTTCAATATTGCAACTTGAGACTTAAATTTTCCCTCAGTTCTTTCAGCTTGAGAAATTCTGAACGTGTTCTTCTCTTTTGGCTTTCTAACTCCATGTCTTTGCACATTTCATTATAGTAATTAGTTTTGTCTGCTCCAGCTGCTCTTTGAAATCTTCTGTTCAGCTCCTTTACTTAGTCATATCTCCCATTTGCTTTAGCTAGTCTATGCTCAAAAGCAAGTTTGAGTCTCTTCTGACATCCATTTTGGTCTTTTCTTCTTTTCTTATCTTTTTAATGACCTCTTGCTTTCTTCAAGGAGCTCTGGTAGTGTAGTGCCTAAGGCATTTGACTGCTAACCATAAAGCTAGAGGTTCAAACCCACCAGCCACTCCTCAGAAGGAAGGTTAGGCAATCTACTTCCATAGTGATACTGCCTCGGAAACTCAAGGAGGGGTCTCTAGAGTTGGTTTGGTTTTGGTGTCCTTTCTTCATGGATGATGTTCTTGATGTCATCTGATAATTATTCTGGTTTTCAGTCATTGCTTTTCAATGCATCAAATCTATTCTTTAATTGGTCTCTAATTTCATGAGGGATATATTCAAGGTCATATTTTGGTTCTCATGGACTTGTTTTAATTGTCTTCAACTTCAACTTGAACTTGCATATGAGCAGTTGATGGCCTGTTCCATAATCAGATCCTGACCTGGTTTTGGCTAAAGATATTAAGTTTTTCCATTGCCTCTTACCCCAGATATATATCAATCTGATTCCTATGTACTCCATCTGGCAAAGTCCACTGCTTGTGTTGTTGAAAAAATGTATTTGCAATGAAAAAGTTGTTGGTCTTGCAAAATTCTATCATGCAATCTCCAGCATTATTTCTATCTCCAAGGCCAAATTTTCCAACTATTGGTGATTCTTCTTTGTTTCCAACTTTTGCATTCCAGTCACCAACTTTTGCATTCCATTCATTATTTTGCAATAACTTACACAAACTGATTGCATGTTTGGTCAATTTCAGACTGCAGAAGTTGATGAAAATCTTCAATTTCCTTATCATTGGCTTTGGCAGTTCGTGCATAAGTTTGAATAATAGTAGTATTAACCAGTCTTCCTTGTAGGTGTATGGATATTATCCCTTCACTGACAGCATTGTACTTCAGGACAGATCTTGAAACATCCTTTGCAATGATGAATGCCATGCCATTCCTCTTCAAATTGTCATTCCCAGCATAGTAAATCATATGGTTGTCTGATTCAAAATGGCCAAAACAGGTTCATTTCAGCTCATTAATGCCTAAGATATCAATCTTTATATATTTCATTTCATTTTTGACAACTTCCAATTTTCCTAGATTCATACTTCATACATACTGTGTTCTGATTATTAATGGATGTTTGCAGCCGTTTCTCCTCATTTTGAGTCGTGCCACCTCAGCAAATGGAGGTCCTGAAAACTGTACTTTATCCATATCATCAAGGTTGGTTCTACTCTGTTGAGGCAGCTCTTTCCCAGTTGTATTTTAAATGCCTTCTGACCTAAAGGGCTCGTCTTCCTGCACAGTATCAGACAATGTTTCCAGGCTGTTCACAAAATTGCCCAGTAATGTATCAGACAGTGTTTCTTTGCTATTCATAAGGTTATCCCTGGCCAATTCTTTAAGAAGTGGATGACCTCTTCCTTCTTCCTAGTCTGTCTCAGTCTGTAAGCTGCGTTGAAAGCTGTGTACCACATCCAACCCTGCTGGCCTTTGAAACACTGGTGGCACAGCCTCACAGCAACATGCAAGCCACCACAGTAAGACAAAGTGACAGACAAGTTCATTTGCCTTTGCTGTTCAAAACCTCTCTGCCCTCCCCTTCCCTGGATCCTGCCTGGATCCTGAGGCTTTTTTTTTTCCCCGGCGTTCCCTCCTGGGAACTACGTGAATTAAGTTATCAACTGGAAAAGCATATGAGCATTCCTGTCTACAATAATTTTGCTTTGAAGTCTTAGTATTTAAATTTGATACCAACTCGTGCAACCATATAAGACAGAGTAGAACTGCCTCATAGGATTTTTGAGGCTGAAATCTTTATAGGAGCAGATCTCTAGGTCTTTTCTCTTGCATAGCTGCTGATGGGTTCCAACTACTGATCTTTCAGTTAACAATCAAATACTTAACCATTGCTCCACCAGGGCCCCTTATGTTAATAGACCTAATTTATTCGTTTTAACGGCAATAGAATTCTCAAATTTTTTCAAAATGTTTCTTTTAAAAATGCTTTATTATAAATGAGTTGTCATATAAAGGTGTTTTTTTTTTTTTTTTTCCCCCCTGCTTCCCTATTTCCCTCCTTTATTGGTCATTCATCCCAGCACACACAGAAACACACACAGCTTTTACTGCAAGTGTCTTAAACACAGAACTCTATTGGTGAGCATTCTGGAATCAGACTTTCTTACTCTCGGTGTGCAACGGGCTACAGACAGGGAACACCTGAACTTCTGACATGCCCCCTTGGGGTACACTATTACATATAACTCCCAAACTTTTTGCACCTCTGTGTGAAAATATTGAAAATATGGGGATTTGTTCACAAAGCCATTTTAATTTTCCCAAAGAGATAACAGTTGAAATTGCAGGTTAGAAACAAAACCAACAGACACAGATACAGTGCATAAATCATTGACTTAACAGGGTGTTTCCATTTGCTGTGCTTTTCAGCTGTGACATTTGGAAAAGAAAATGAAAAGGAAGGATGAGTTCATCAATTTAGTCACAAAACTAAACTCTCTCACAAAGGTCTGGTGCTGGGTTGAAATTGCATTGGATGAAAAAGTGCTGCAGTTGTCCTGTCCCTAGTTCTAAGTATTTCCCTTTCTGGAATTAGTTAGTATTGCATTCTTTTTCTTCACACACACAAAGTCCAATCACAAGCCTGGATATTTGAAATAATTTAGCTACATTTTTATGAATAATATCTTATTTCCCCACCTATTGTGGCAAATAGTGTGTGCATCTGTTACTTCCACATGATTTATGCTTCAGAAGTAAATGTCATTCAATTCAAAGTAATTAAGTACATGGAGAAAGAGAAACTCAAGCTAATATCCACTTTCTTTCCTTAAAAATACCATAGTTCACTTTATAATTAATCTCAGGCTAACAATTATGTTTGTGGGACTTTATGTATCATGGGGATTTTATAATGCACAATTTATGTGAACAATGTGCAATGTGAATTCTGTAAATTTTTTAAAAGGGCAAAAATAGCTCTTTTTCTCAGAGAGCTTACAAATAGGTGAAATGGCACAGACAGAAATAAGAGTTGCATTTTGACTATGGACATATTTTAATAAGGAAGAATGGCAAAATTTCCTCCAAGAGGATATAAATGGAACAAGAACAAAAGAATAGTGCTTTTACTCAAGAGTGAATATACTCATGAGGAAGAAAGGCATCATGGGAAAGGACAGGACATGAGACTTGAAATTACAAAACTATAGTTTCCACTCTGGTTCCTCGCTTACTGACTTGCATCATGCCTAACACATAGTAGGTGGCAATAAAAGGTTGTTGATGTACAGCCTTGAGAACATGACAGTTTCTTAGAGTCTTAATTACTCTCCTACAAAAGATAATGATAAGTAATTCATGGGGTTCTTGTAAGGATCGAATAACATATGTGAAAGCATGTACAGTAAACACTAAAATATTGGAAATATATTGCTTATTATTCTCTAAAGAATTTTTTAAAAATCTCACAGAATATTTAAAACTTGTGTATGAAAATATAAAAGTAACCTCCCTATGAATGGCCTGTGATTGGGAATGGAAAAGGGAAAAATCTTAGACTATTGTTAACCTCTTTCTCTGGCATCAGCCACTGTCTAAAACTCACCTTCCACCAACACCAGTAAAGAGACAGAAGTCCCCAGGGATAGATGGGACTTCCCCCAGGAGAATGTGAAGCACACACCTCCATGCTAAAAAACAGACCCCACCAACAACTGAGGAATGGATAACCAAACTTTGGTACATTCACACAATGGAATACTATGCAACGCTAAAGAATAATGTAGAATCTGCAAAACACC
>NW_006921886.1:672080-680486 GCF_000298275.1 Orycteropus afer afer | reverse complement strand
AGGCCCCAGTGCAATAAATTGAGGAGGGAGAGTTTAATGACTGGATTTTTTAAAGCTCTGGGGTTATCTGTAATTTTAAAGTCTGATTCTAGACCAGGCCCTTATGTCAGACATAATGGAAGAGCAGGTGTGTACTACATGCTGTTTCTGTGTCCCGTGGTTCAGATCTGGAAAGAAACCACAGCAGCAGGGGAAGATTACCTAATAAGCAAGTTAAGCACAGGGTTACTTGTGCTTTCTTACTCATCTGTAATAAAAAATTTCACATGAGTTTCATTGAACCCATGTGAAATAGTTCCCCACAGATGAGTAAATAAGCACAAGTAAATCCATGCTTACCTAGTTTACTGGATATTCCATCCCAGTCTGGGATTATAAATTTGAAAATAGGCTTTGATTTTTGTAGGAAGGTGTTGTGGGGATGGGAGATAAACAGATGCCAACCATACCTAGAAGTAGAATCTTTGATGTGATGTGAAGTTGTTCGCTACAGATTAGTTAGTATATTAATACAAGTAAGCCTGTGCTTACCATTCTTATTGGGTAATCTGACAGTACAGGAGCATAAAGATAGTGATCAAGAGGTAATGACGAATCTGCTTTCACTGTTTAGACTTCTGAATTACACCCTCAGGATATCATTTATAGTACAAAAATAGGGATATTCCGAGCATTATGTTGTTGACCAAACATTTGGTGCAAATCCTCAACATTGGCATTGTGTGAAAATACTGTCAGTGTATCATTATTTTACGTGTGAATATTCTCACTACACTCTCATTGATGAAATGAGACTAAACCCAAAAGGGAGGGCATGGAAATAATCCTTAAACCAAACAAACTAAACTCTCTAACATTGAGTTGCTTGTGACTCATAGCGATCCCTGTTGGGTGTCCAAGGCTGTAAATCTTGACAGAAGCAGTTTGCCTCATCTTTCTTCCATGGACAGCTGATGCCTACAAACCACCAATCTTTTGATTACCAGCCAAATGCTTTAAGCAATATACTACCGGAGCTCCTTGGAATTTACCCTAAAGGGGGGAAAAAGGGCAATGGGATGGTCTCCAATTAAGGCAATAAAAATTGATTAAGCAAAATAAAGGGCAATGCATGGTGTTCAATCCATTTTTCGCATGCTTGAGAGAGCCTAATATTTTAGGATATTTTACAATTGACATGCTTGCTGTTCAAATGAAATTTGTGTACATATATAGTAACCATCTGAATATAAATCAACTTGGTTCTAGCTCTATGCTATTCTTCTCAAATAAGCCAGTAAAATGTTGAAATTACAGGAAAAAAAAACATCACTAAACTCTGGTGGCATAGTCCCTAAGGCATTTGACTCCTAGCCAGAAGGCTGGCAGTTCAAACCCACCAGCCACTCCTTGGAAGGAAGACTGGGCAATTTACTTCCATAGAGATATTGTTGTTGTTATGTGCCAAGTCGGCCCAACTCATAGCAACCCCTCCTTGAGTTTCCAAGGCAGTGTCACTATGGAAGTAGATTGCCCAACCTTCCTTCTGAGAAGTAGTTGGTGGGTTTGAACCGCCAGCCTTCTGGTTAGCAGTCAAGTGCTTTAGGCACTATGCTACCAGAGCTCCATAGAGTATCCATAGAGATACTGCCCAGGAAACCCAAGGAAGGGTCACTATGAGTCTGAACCAACTCGACAGCAGTGAATTAGGTTTGGTTTTTAAGGACTTATGTGGCATCTGATTGCTAACCAGAAGGCTGGCAGTTCAACCCATGAGCCACTCCTCAGAAGGAAAGTTGGGCAATCTGCTTCTGTAGTGATATCTCTTCAGAAACCCAAGGAAGGGTCACTATGAGTAGGATCTGACTTGATGGCAGTACGTTATAAATCTCAGTGAGCTTTTTGATTCATTCTTTATCAAACCAACCAATTAAAATATATCAATAGTTTATTTAAACATCTTCTTCCTCATATGTAAGAAAATAATAACATGAATCTAATATATTGATCATAACAGAGTTTTGCACAGTTCCAAGCACACAGCATTTGTTCCCTTCCTTTTCTATTTATCTTTCTTTTTTTTTCTCACTTGTGGTATCAGACAAAAGTATTGGGTGTCTGTTGCTGTAGAACAAAACAGCATTAATAAATACAGATGAGTTCAAAAGTAGAAAAGTTCCTGGAAAAGTAATTTTCAAAAAATAAACTGAACTCCTGTTGATATATAAGCTATTTCCCTGGAAACATTTCTTTCTTTTACCCATGACCTGGTCTGCATTTCTCTGCATTCTTTCTCTTCCTACTCTTAGATGCCTTTTTTCATTTCTCTAGTATTCTTCCTTATTTCCTTTTCATATCTCAACACTAGAGACTACTGCTTTAAAATGTATTTTCACGGGAATTATTTTTGTGAGTGAACCTAAGTATGCTTAGATGTAAGCATATGAATACAATTCCAGAGTCTCACCACAAAGCAATTTGAGGTTCACATCATAAAGTGAATCACTCTAAAGCAGATGGAATTTTTTCCCGTAAGAACAATATACTGTTTGAGATTTTCATTCCTAACCAAAGAATCAGCCTCCAGTGAATTCTAGACATGACCAACAATATGTCTTTAAAGAGATGATACCACTATAAAGTACTAGAAAAAAATTGTTTTCCAAATTATTTCTAAAAAGTACATTTTAAGTTTAAAATAAATATTATTATATTATGGATCCCCATTATAAAGTTAGTCTCCAGTTCAAAAACAAAAGACTATCTTTAATTTGGTCAAAACCTAATGTGCTAGATAAAAAAAAAAATATGTAATTAAACATTTGACAATTAGAAATATGGCATTTTTTGAGAAAAAGCAAACATAGAACTCATATGCAAGAAAAATAAACTCACTGTCATCAAGTTGGTTCTGACTCATAGTGACCCCTCCTTGAGTTTCCTAGACAGTATCTTTACAGATGTAGATTGCCCAATCTTTCTTCCAAGGAGTGGGTTTGAACCACCAGCCTTCTGGTTAGCAGTCAAATACCTTAGGCACTACACAACCAGAGCTTCCAGAAGTCATATAGTTCAGTAATACACTCATTAATCTTTATTTTGCTATTGAAGAAATGAGTTCTATTTTCTATGTAAGTAGAGAGCAGGGATCAAATAAATTATTTAAATGTGTCAAGTTTCCTTAAAAACTAAGTTATGGTTTCGTTTTATTATCTTGAGGAGTTAAAACTTAAATAACAGTTACTAAAATCTACAGTGCCAGGATATATATATTAGTCCTTGAAACAAAGCCATAGACAAGTCAAGCAGACTGTTGAAATGAACACAGATTATTGCTAAGCATAATCATTTGTTCTCAGCTATTAATGAAATTATTACTTTTCACATCATAACTACCTGTAAATGCTCAAATATAAAGAAATGACTTGAGTTAGGAATTTATTCTCTTTCATCTTACTCTAGAAATGAGAGAACCATGACACAGGTTGAGTTAAGGGCTTTTCAACCTAAGTCCCTTAGCAATTAGTATAGTTGTACTGTTGCTTCCTGAAGTGTGCCTGTAGATAGACATTGAGTCCCTGGGTGGCACATACAGTTTATACTACACACCTGCTAACTGTAAAGTTACAGGTTCAAATATACCCAGAAGTGCCTTGAAAAAAAGTTCTACTACTTCTCTGGTAGCGTAGTGCCTAAGGTACTTGACTGCTAACCAAAAGGCTAGAAGTTCAAACCCACCAGCCACTCCTTGGAAGGAAGGTTGGGCAATCTACTTCTGTAATGATACTGCCTCAGAAACCCAAGGAGGGGTCGCTATGAGTTGGGCCGACTCGATGGCACATAACAACAACAATCACACTTCTGAAAAGGCAGCCACTGAAAATCCTACAGAGCACAGTTCTCATGGACTTGACAGTAACTGGTTTATAGATAGTAGAATGATAACAAAAAACGTACTGGGAAGCAAAAAGCCATAAATACATATAAATTTCCAAGTCTGAAAAACCAAACACCCACTGCCATCAAGTCTAAAAAGCCACTCTGGTTTTTGCAAAATGACCACTGATTGTTTTCAAACAGCTAATCTATGTAAGCATATGTTCTGATGATCTATGGAACAAAGGGAACCACATATATGCAATCAGTGTGTTTCTAGCTAAATTTTCTATTTGAGTTTTAAAAAATGTGCAATTAGCATTTAAATTATGAAAAAAAAAAATCTTTGAGGGCAGGAGATGAGTATATTTTTCAAAGAGATTTAATTTATGCTTGTATAGCTTAAAGGCAATAGAGTATGAAGCAGTAGCAGATGCTAAAACACGTCGCACTTGGGAGATAGTCCCTAAATGTGGTTGGCTGGTGGGCCACGGCAGAGTGCTTCTGTGGAATATGTATGATCTCCATTCTTTGAGAAACCCAAGGAGAGGTCGCTGTGAGCCAGAACCGACTTGACAGCAGTGAGTTTGGTTTGATTTTTAAGAGCCTATAAATGTCAATGAGCAGTTTGATTATTCTTTATCAAACCTTGTCTGGGGGCTGCTTTTTGCTTGGGGACAGCCCTTTCTTAAGACTGGGGTCCAAGATAGGTGGGCCTGGGGCTTGGGGGCTTCTTTTTGCTTGGGAGCAGCTGTATTTTACGACTGGGGCCCTAAGTAGCTGGGCCAGGGCTCGGGCCTGCTTTTTGTTTGGGGGTATCTCTTTATTAAGGCTGGGGCCTGAGGTAGGAGGGCTGGGGCTTGGGGGCTGCTTTTCACTTGTGGGCAACTCTATTTCAAGGCCATTGCCCAAGGAGGCAGGTGAAGAGGGGTTAGGAACAACTAAGGAAGATGAACTAGTCTGTCAGTTTGTCTTCCTGTGGTGGCTTATGTGTTGCTATGAGGCTGGAGGCTATGTCACCATGTTGCAAAATGCCAGCAGGGTTACCCATGGGGGACAGGTTACAGTGCAACTTCCGGGCTAAGACAGACTCAGAAGAAGGAAGAAGGCATCCACTTCTCAAAGAATTGGACAATGAAAACCTTATGAATACAGTGAAACACTGTCTGGTATATTACTGGAAAGCTTTATGAATAGCCCTGAACCATCATCCAATATAGTGCCAGAACATGAGCCCATCAGGTCAGAAGGCACTCAAAATTTGACTGGGAAGAGCTGACTCCTCAGAGGAGAGATAACCTTAATGATATGGATAGAGTAAAACTTTTAGGACCACCATTGGCTGATGTGGCACAACTCTAAATGAGTAGAAACAGATGTAAACGCCCATTAATAATTGGAACATGGGATGTACGAAGTATGAATCTAGGAAAATTAAAAATTGTTAAAAATGAAATGGAATGCATAAAGATTGATATCCTAGGCATTAGTGCACTGAAATGGACTGGTTTTGAATCAGACAACCATATGATCTACTATGCCTGGAATGACAAATTGAAGAGGAATGGTGTGGCATTCATTGTCAGAAAGACTGTTTAAAGATCTATACTAAAGTACAATGTTGTCAGTGATAGGATAATATCCATATGCCTACAAGGAAGACCAGTTAATACTACTATTACTAAAATTTACACTCCAACCACCAAAGCCAAAGATGAGGAAATTGAAGATTTCTACCAACTTCTGCAGTCTGAAATTGATCAAACATGCAATCAAGATGTGTTGATTATCACTGGTGATTGGAATGCAAAAGTTAGAAACAAGAGTGACTGGTAGTTGGAATATATGGTTTTGGTGATAGAAATAATGCTGGAGATTGCATGATAGAGTTTTTTGAGATCAATGACTTATTCATTGCAAATACCTTTTTTCAACAATCTAAGTGATGACATTACATGTGAACTTCACCAGATGGAATACACAGGAATCAGACTGACTACATCTGCAGTAAGAAGCTATGGAGAAGTTCAATATATTTGGCCAAAACAAGGCCAGGAGCTGATTGTGGAACAGACCATCAACTGCTCATATGCCTATTCAAGTTGAAGTTGAAGACAATTAAAACAAGTCCATGACAGCCAAAATACAAACTTGATAATATCCCTCCTGAATTTAGAAACCATTTAAAGAATAGATTTGATGCATTGAATACCAATGACCTAAAACTAGAGGAAATGTGGGATGACATCAAGAATATCATCCATGAAGAAAGCAAGAGGTCATTAAAAAGACAAGAAAGGAAGAAAAGAAAAAATGGATGTCAGAAGAGACTCTGAAACTTGCCTTTGAGCAGAAAGTAACTAAAGCAAATGGAAGATACAAGATAAAAGAACAGAACAGAAGATTTCAAAGAGCAGTGCAAGCAGACAAAACCAATCACTATAATGAAATGTACAAAGACCTGGAGTTAGAAAACCAAAAGGGAAGAACATGCTTGGCATTTCTCAAGCTGAAAGAACTAAAGAAAAAATTCAACCCTCTAGTTGCAATATTGAAAGATTCTATAGGCAAAATATGGAATGATGCAGGAAGCATCAAAAGAAGATGGAAGGTACAAGTCACTGTACCAAAAAGAACTGGTCAATGTTCATCCATTTCAGGAGGTAGCATATGATCAAGAACCAATGGAAAAGAGAGTGTTGAAGCTGCACTGAAGGAATTGGTGAAGAACAAGTCTTCAGGAATTGATGGAATACCCATTGAGATGTTTCAACAAACATACACCCCACTGGCGGCACTCACTCAGTTATGCCAAGAGATTTGGAAGACAGCTACCTGGACAACTGACTGGAAGAGATCCATATTTGTACCCATTCCAAAGAAAGGTAATCTCACAGATTGTGAAAATTATTGAACAATATCATTAATATTGCATGCAAGTAAAATCTTACTGAAGATAATTCAAAAACAGTTTCAGCAGTATATTGACAGAGAACTTCCAGAAACACAAGCTGGATTCAGAAGAGAACGTGGAACAAGGGATATCATAGCTGTTGTCAGATGGATCTTGGCTCAAAGCAAAGAATACCAGAAAGATGTTTACTTGTGTTTCATTCACTATGCAAAAGCATTCGATTGTGTGGATCACAACAAAATACGGATAATATTGAGAACAATGGGAATTCCCAAACACTTGATTGTACTCATGAGGAACCTGTATATAGACCAGGAGGCTGTTGTTCGAACAGAACAAGGGGATACTGCATTGTTCAAAATCACAAAGAGAGTGCATCAAGGTTGTATCCTTTCCCCATACTTATTCAAAGTGTATGCTGAGCAAATAATCCAAGATACTGAATTACATGAAGAAGAATGTGGCATCGGGATTGGAGGAAGACTCGTTAACAACCTGTGATATGCAGATGACACAACTTTGGTGAAAGTGAGGATGACTTGTAGCACTTAATCATGAAGATTAAAGACGTCAGTCTACAGAATGGATTACACCTCAATATAGAAAAATAAAAATCCTCACAACTGGTCCAATAAACAGTTTCATGTAGATGGAGAAAAGATTAAAATTGTCAAGGATTTCATATTACTTGTTTCTACAATCAACACCAATGGAAGCAGCAGTCAAGACATCAGATGACGTATTGCATTGGGCAAATCTGCAGCAAAAGACATCTTTCAAGTGATGAAGAGCAAAGATAACTCCTTGAAGACTAAGTTGTGCCTAATCCAAGCTGTGGTATTTTCAATTGCCTCTTATGCATGTGAGAGCTGGACAACGAATAAGGAAGACCAAAGGAAAGTTGATGCTTTCGCGTTGTGGTGCTGGGGAAGAATGCTAAGAGTTCCATGGTCTGCTAAAAAGGACTAACAGATCTGTCCTGGAAGAAATGCAGTTGGAATGCTCCTTGGAAGCCAGAATAGCCAGACTTCATCTCACCTACTTTGATCATTTTGTCTGAAGGAACCACTCCCTGGAGAAGGGTATTATGCTTGGTAAAGTGGAGGGTCAACGAAGAAGGGAAAGCCCTCAATGAGATGGATAGATGCAGTGACTTCAACAATGGACTCAGGTATAGCAAAGATCATGTAGCTGGCGTAAGACCAGGTAGTCTTTCATTCTGCTGTGCATAGAGTCACTATGCGTCAACAGCACCTAACTACAACAACAACAACAATTCTCTGAAGTCTTCAAATGTGGTTTCTGATAGTACATTTTCTTCTATTGTTTTTGCAAAAGGGCAAGAGTACATTGACTTTGCCTCTATTTTCAGGAGACTCAGGACCTGACCTTACTGTATTTCTCAGAGAATGTTACATGGTGATAGTGCTAGTAAGCCAAATAATAAAAGTAGGTCATAGGACAAGTATAACAATAAATGTCATATAGAATTGTGTGCCTTCTTGTAAGTTAAAAAATGTAGTCGTCGTCGTCATCGTTATGTGCCGTCAAGTCGGCCCTGACTCATAGCGACCCCTCCTTGGGTTTCCGAGGCAGTATCACTACGGAAGTAGGATTGCCCAACCTTCCTTCCGAGG
>NW_006921886.1:661007-671158 GCF_000298275.1 Orycteropus afer afer | reverse complement strand
TGTATACATACATATCAAAAATATTCTTTCAACTTCTCTGAAAATTTCAAATTACATAAAATTTAAAAGTAAATAAAAAAACATGTGCCATGCTTCCTCGTATTACCAGTCATACTGGTTTGGTAACCCCCACATTACCAAGCATCCTGTTTTGCCTAGAACTGATGGGTTTCCTGGGATGTAAATTTTCAGTTCCATATCTGGGAAATTTCCAGTCGAACTGCAAAGAGTTGGTCATCTTACCAACCAAATACAGAATGAGAATTTATATTGGACATGGAAAAGGAGAATTTCCTCACTGTCTTCTTTGAATATTAAGAATCATTTATGCAGTTATGGAAACATAAAGTCATTGTAAGAGAATGGCACTATTAGAATGAGGAAAGAAGATACGGATTGTGCTAGTAGAGTGCTTGGTAAGCTGAAGAAGTATTTTGTAAGAGGAAATTATGGAAATAGATATTTACTATGTGTTTTATTTTTAGAAAATGCCATTTAGCCTGTAAATCTGTAAGTTCAATCATCAAACAATGCAATCAATATGCAAAATACTTTACCTGCATATAAAGAGATTGCATCCTTATGTGGAAGATTAAAGGAAACCAATTTCCCTCATGCTGCTGTTCAGTATCTAATGAGGGACTTCAATTTATTTCAACTGAGATTACATCTTAACATCCCATCCAAGGCATAGTACAATAGCTGGCATGCATTATACACTGGTTCTAAAGGGAAAACAGATGAATATGTAATTGTATTTTCAAAACACTTTAAACAGCTTTGATGCTTGAAAAGTCACTTCACTTTTTGCCAGTAAATAATGCAAATATTTCTTTGATCTTAAAAAAAAAAAGCAGGCTTAAAGCAAATTTCTCAGAGATTAATATATATTTCAGTTGACGGAAAGTTTGAAACATATAGGCCAAAATATCATCATATTATTAATGTAAGGTAAGTATAAGCCTTTCTAAGTATAAAATATGTGTTAAGCTAAAAGTGAAAGGGGAAATCTGAAGGATTTTTCTGCAAGCATTTCTCAAGTATCTGCCCTGAAAATCTCCTTCCAGCCAAGCTAGCAAGTAAGCTGGTGAGTTTCACAAGTATCTTCACATCACAGTTACTTTCTCTCTAATTATCACAATTACGCTTGTCAGACTCTGAAACAAAACTTAAAAAAAAAAATGAAAACATGCTGTTTATTTCTCAAACTATAGTCTGGACATACAACGTGGAATACAGAAAAGCAATTAGGCTATGTAATCCTAAAATTTTTTTTATGACTCTTGGCTTCATGAATTATTGGCCCTAAAACGGTTTCATAATTTTCTGAGCCTATTTGCACAGCTGTAAAATAATAGTACAGTTCAATAATACCTGACCTACCCATCTCGCAAAGCATATTGTTAAGCATCAACTATAATAACATACAAGAAAATAATCTGCAAATTTTGATGATGGTCCCTTTAGATAGTTTACATATACACAAATATTACCCTGATAACCTGTTATAAAGAATTTAGCCCTTGGTAGTGCATTCATTTCTTTTGTCTTAGCTGCAGGATAACTCTATTTAACAACAAAGACTAAATTACATTAGCAATTCATGTATGTAACAATACAGTGGCAAATTGTGACTCCTTCTCATTGGTAAAGTGGACAGCAAATGTTCTACAACAAAGTATGAACAAGAGGCCTACAACTAGTAAGTTCCTTCCTTTCTTGAAGCAATTGCCACTGGCAAGAACTTCCATCAGAGCAACTCTGGATTTGTTAGCAACAAACAGCTCCAGAGTGATTGTTCTTGGAAGGTCAACTCCTAGCAAAGACCCTCCAAGCAATTCCTATTATTTGCTCCCTGAAGCTCTCAACACATCCTCTAAGGGGTGACACGGGTTAACATCTACCTGATGGCTCTCCTAAAGAGCTCCCATGTTCTTTGGTAATCCCTAGTTTGTTGACACTCTCAGTAACATCTATTCAACAAATGTTTACTAAATTCTTTCAATTTGCCCACTGCCATGTTTGACTCTAGAGATAAAGATATGAAAAAGGACATACTGTTCTTGAGTATTATAGGTAAGTATTAGTCATATAGGAGTTCTGGTGGCACAGTGGCTGAAGCACTGAGCTGCTAACCAAAAGGTAGATAGTTCAAACCCACCAGCTGTTCCACAGAAGAAGGATGTGGTGTCTGCTCCTGTCCAGATTTACAGCATTGGAAACCCTAAGGTCAGTTCTACTCTGTCCAATAAGATGGAAATGAGAAGCAACTTGATGACAGTGTTTTTTTTTTTTGAGGGGGAGAAGGGTTATCAGACATTTACTGGTAGCACAGTGGTTAAGCACTCAGCTGCTAGCTGAAAGGTAAGTGATTATAACCCACTACTCTCTCCTCAGGAGAAAGATGTGGAAGCCCGCTTTCATAAAGATTTGCAGCCTTGGAAACCCCATTGCATAGTTCTACTCTATCCTATAGGATTGCTATGAGCCAGAATTGACTCAAGGACAATGTGCTTGTTTTTTGTTTGGTTTGGTTTGGTTTGGTTTGGTTTGGTTTACTAGACATTGACTCACAAATAGATGAGTGTGGTTAAGAGCTCTTATAGCAGTCTGATTAGATACGAGTTGAGCAAGAAGCATAGATATCTGGAGTATCTAATCTTTAATGGATGATTTGTATCTGGGTTTCCTTTGAGTATTCCAAGCCCAGCTCCAGTGGGCACAGTTTTTCAAGAAATAGATGAGGATTTCTAAACTTGGAATCCACAGATCTATTCTCTAGTATTAGGAGAGTTATGGGAGATTTCTACAAACATATGTATTTTCATTTTTTGATAACAGCGATCTAAATTAGGGATCAATAAACTTTTTCTGTAAAGTATCAGTTGATAAATGTTTAGGCCTTGGAGGCCATGAATCTGTGTCACAGCTACTCACTTTACCATTACAACAGGAAAGCAGCCATAAATAATACCAGCAACAATGGTATAATATCTTGTTTCAGTAAAACTTCATTAAAAAAAAAAAAATAGATGAGGGGAGTGATTTGGCTGGCCCATAGGCTGTAATTTGATGATCATTGATCTAAATTGACATCTCACCACAGAATACTGTCATGTGATTTTAGTATCCACATTTAGAGTGTGTTTAGGACAGAGGCAGAGTCAGAGGAAGGCAAAATAGCAACAGGACAGTGTGTGAGCAAAACCTTTACAGGTTTAAGGGGGCAGAACAGGGAGTTTAAGGTCTTATAGGCATGCCAACTAGAAAGCTCCTGTGCAGTGGGAGAGCAGTACCACATTCACACTGCTTTGTAGAGATATTATCACTATTCATGGAAACATGCAACACTTTGTCAGCAGTAATACATATATGTAATGAAGAGGATTTTTTTCTTGTTTGTTTCTTAATATTTTTTTCTCTCTTTTGGAGTCATTGAGAGGAATATACTTTTATATTATTTTGCTAAACACAGTAATTGATTCATAGCTAAAAGCAAGTTTACTGTTAAAAAGCAAAAATAAACTGAGTATGTGGCAGTTAAGGTTATGTGTCAACTCGGCTGGGCCATGATTCTGAGTGGGTTGGCAGTTGTGATGTAGTTATTCCCCATAAGGAGATTAGATGTGGTGTACTCACTTCTAAGGTGGAATCTGCTATGAGCAGCCAATCAGTTGAAGGGGAATTGCCTTCGCATGTGATCTTCAGGTGTGGCCTGCTTTTCCAGTGTACGTGGAAAAATTTTGGGAAAAGTCTTTGGCTTTTAGTTAATTTTGGATCCTCCATTTGGCCCATCATCATCCTAGACTTGAACTAGTAGCCTGTTGTGTTGCCTGCCAATCTTGGAATTGTTGCCTTCACAGCCTGTGAGCCAACAATCTGCATTTTGTCTGCCAATCTTGGATTTATCAGCCTCAGAAGCCAATAGCTTGCTATGCTGCCTGCCAATCTTGAGCCATCAGCTCCTGAAGCTGTGTTAGGTAGGAGAATCCTCCAGCTTGGTGTTTAATCTATAGACTTAGGACTTGCCAGCCTCTACAATTGTGTGAGCCATTTCCTTGGTATAAATTTATATATTTGTTGTGGTTGTTATGTGCCATTGAGTCGGACTGGACTCATAGTGACCCCTCCTTAGGTTTCTGAGGAAGTATCAGTACGGAAGTAGATCGCCCAACCTGCCTTCTGAGGAGTGGATGGGGGTTTGAACTGCCAGCCTTCTGGTTAGCAGTCAAATGCCTTAGGCACTATGCTACCAGAGCTCCCAAATTTATTTATTTATTTATAAATAAATATGTGTGTGTGTGTGTGTGTGTGTGTATATGTATATATATACACACATACACACACCAGAGCTCCCAAATTTATGTGTGTGTGTGTGTGTGTGTGAGTGTATACTTATATGGGAGCTCTGGTAGCATAGTGCCTAAGGCACTTGACTGCTAACCAGAAGACCGGCAGTTCAAACCCACCTGCCACTCCTCAGAAGGCAGGCTGGGCAATCTACTTCCGTAGTGATACTGCCTCGGAAACTCAAGGAGGGGTCGCTATGAGTCGGAGCCGACTTGACGGCACATAACAACAACAACAACAACATACTTAGATAGATAGGTAGATACGCTTCACTGGTTCTGCTTCTCCAGAGTACTCAACCTAAGGCAGAGTAATAATCAAAATAACTAACTAATCTCATGTGCAAACCTAAAAGACTCATCTATATGAATTTAAACATATGAGATACACAGATATTTTTCTATCTTTAAAACCAACATAGACTGTTAATATCCAGAAAAAAAAAATACATCCTTACATTAAATTCATGTTGTTAACTTGAATTTGGTTTGGATATTTAAGTATTTTAGCATATGAATTTTAGTTTTTTAATAACTTAAAAGTTAAATGCAGATGGAGTTAATAGATATTAGTATGTTTTACCTAAAATAAAACTAAGACAATTTTAGGAACTCATACAATATTTTTGCTTAAATGAGGTGTTGTTGAGTGCTCTGCAGTGGTCTCACTGCAGGGGATCATCGGATGGAATGTGAATGTAACACAAATGACTGCATGGGAGCAATCTCCTTCAGGAGACACCATGAAGGGAGACCTAAGTTACCTGATCATCCCCTAAGACCTCCAGACCTCATGCACTCCAGGAATCAGGGTATCTGATGAGTTCATAGCTTCTTCAGAAGACAGAGACAATGTGGCCTTGAGGGAAAAAGTGTGGTCTTGAGAGAGTAAGAACCAAGACAAATACCTATCTGCAGAGCAGGGAAGAAGGAAAGTTAAATGAGAACTAGAGTTACTGATTGCTTTATGCATTTGATTGTATTGAGAGGAAATATGCTCTGTCAAAGGGTTTGGTGATGAATTAGCAATACATATACCTATATCTAAGTAAACCTGTAATCAAGATACTTATTTGTCACTGGAGGAGATCTGAATATGAAAAGAAATAAATCTGATTTATCCATGTAGCTCTGCTATGAATATTGTTAATATTATCATAATGATATAAATAATGATCATTGATTTAAACAAAAATAATTGTTATAGTTATTAGATTCGATAGGAAGAGAGATAATGTGAGTGTCTGTGTTTGTGTATGTGTGTATGAGAGAATAATATATAAAAGAGAAAAATTAAAAAAAAGATAGCAACAACAACCAAAAAAAGTAAAAATATGATTTGGCCTTATGGGGGTAAATACCAGAAGGAGAAACTGAAAATGTCCCAAGTTTTTATGCGACAGATACGTACTCTAAATTGGCCTCCATGATTCTCAACTCCAGGTGTTGATGCCTTTGTGTAATCTCCTCTTCTTGAGTGTGTGTAGGATATGTGACTTGCTTCCAGCCAATAGAATGCAGCAAAAGTGACAGGATATATATTCATATTTATGTTATGTGAATTGTGACATCCTTTTTGTGAGGAATCTTTTTCCTTTCCTGACTTTGAAGAAGCAAGAGGCTATGTTGGAATGGCCCACATGGTGAGGAGCTGAAGGCAGCCTCCAGCTGACAACCAGCACAAAACTCCAGCTTTAGTTCAACAGCACACAGGAAATGAATGCTGCCAAGAGCCGTGTGCACATAGACATGGTTCTTTCCCAGGTCAAACCTCAGAAGAGACTGCAGCTCAGCCTTGTAGTGGCAGCCTTGTAGAAACCTGAAGCAGAGATCCCAGACTCCTGACCCACAGAAACCTTGAAATAACAAATGTGTGTTGTTGTAAGCAGCTAAATTTGAAATAATAATTTTATACACCAATAAAAAACGAATACAATTTTTCACTGGGGAGCAGAAATTATAAGTGGAGAAGTGGAAGGACCGAAAAATGCTGTCCTTCATTATGTCATGTAGAACTATTTCACTTTTAAAATCCTGCCCTTACATAATATGTTAATAATTTTTGAAGACATATTTTACATGGTGTCCTAATAGCTCCAAGAACTAAAATACAAAAGATCAGAAGAAAACTAATTTATGACTACATAAATCTTTATCATTTGAGCCTTTCTATAACAACCTCATGAGGAAGGGGTTGTAATTCTCATGTAACTGGCAATAAACCAAGACAGAGAGTAATTTTTCCAAAATCAATCTCCTAGAAAGGGGTAGAAGCAGAGTTTTAATGCAATTTTAATGCAATTCTATTTCACTCCACAGCCTGCAATTTCTCTTCTGCTTTGTGCTTTTACAATGCTTTCTTAATTTGTGTATCATCTCCTGAATTAGAATGTAAACTTTGTAGGAAAAATAGTATGTTTTGTATTTCTTTTTTACTTAAAAAAATAATAATAAAATAGCATGGTGAAAGAAGTTATATAACATTCTAACCACATCTAAAGACAACTCTTGATTTTGTTTGCCCAAAACATAGTCACCTTGCTGGTATGAGCACCTTGGCTTATGTTTGAAAAACTGTCCTTCTTCCAGAGTCCAGATGTAAATATTATGCAGGCTTGGGTACTCAATACGTTCTATTACCTTTTCCTTAGATTCAGAGATGACCACATAGCAAAAGTAAATTTAATGAAATAGGAACTTCCTTATCATTATTTCCTTACAGTCTTTTTACATTGGGGGTATTAAAATTATACTAGTCTCAGAAATTTTATTGTGTCCTGGAAGATTTTCTTCAGGAAATGTGCACAAAATTTATTCTGTGAATAACTGAACTTACATTGGAATTTCCTTACTGAGAATATCTTTGACTAATGATTTAATTCCTTTAACACTTATAAAACAATTAAGATTTATCAATTCTTCTTATGGTAGCTTTGCTAATTTTGACTGATCGATATATATGAATCTGTCAATTTTTTTTTTAAATTTTCAAGTTTATAACATAAAATTTCTATAGGACCATCTATCCTGTCTGATGAATGTATTACTAGAAATGTATCATTTTACATTCTTGATATTCTTTATTAGTGTCTTCCTATTCTTTTTTTATAATCACTCTCCCCAAAAGTTTTAGATTTTTTTAATCTTTCCAAAGAACAAACTTTTGGCTTTCTCAATCTTCTCTGTTCTATATTTGCTTTTTATTTTTTCATTTTTTGTCCTTAACTATTGCCCTCATCCTACATTTGGTTTATGTTGTAATAATTTTTCTACATTTGAGGTGATTGTTTAGCTTAATGATTAACGATTTTTTAATATTAAAGGTACTCTCATTTCTCTATAAATTCTTCTAATCCAGTAAGTTTGATAGACCGTTTTTTTTGTGTGTTCACTCATTTCAAATTATTTTCTAACATTCATGATTTATTTGATTCCCAAGTTATTTATTTATTTAGAAATGTGTTTCTTAATTTCCAAGCATATGAGAACTATCTCAATTCAATGTTGTCAGTGATTTTTAGTTTAATTGCATCTTAAATATTAAAAAATTGTTGTTGTTGTTATGTGATGTCGAGTCAGCCCCAACTCATAGCAACCCCTCCTTGGATTTCCAAGGCAGTATCACTGCATAAGTAGATTGCCCAACCTTCCTTCTGAGAAGTGGCTGGTAGGTTTGAACCGCCAGCTGTCTGGTTAACAGTCAAGTGCTTTAGGCACTACGCTACTCTTTGAAATGTGTTAAACTAGATTTATGTTCCAGCATATGATTGTCTTTTGAATATGATTCATGTGTGCTTGAAAATGATTTGTATTCTATACTCCTTGGGAACAATGACATCTCTCTCCCTCTCTCCCCTCTCTCTCTCTCAATCTCTCTCTGTCTCCCCCCACCATGTGTGTGTGTGTGTGTGTGTGTGTATAAAAGATCCTCATTACTCAAGGAAGGAACAGCAACAGCAACAGCAGCATCAACTCCATCTGGGAGATTATTAGAAATGAAGAACCTCAACCCCCATCCTACACTTCCTGTCCTGTATTTTTCTTACAGTAGAGGATGTGCTCCACATTTCTGGTTACTATCTATGTATTTCCAACCGTTTATTTTCAATCTTTTTCTTAATGCATCTTCTCTTTTAGAAGTGCTTCTAGTAAATAGTACAGGGAACAAAGACAGTGTTATATGCAATTACAATAATCAAAGTACTCCTTATGGAAATGCTCAAATCAAGGGTTCATGTATAAAATTTAAAACACTAAAAAACCATCATAAACTTTAAAACTTCAAGAATTAAAATTGTATTAAAGCCACTACCTTCAAGTTGGATCCGACTCATAACGACTCCTTGTTCGGTTTCCGAGGTAGTATCACTGAGGAAGTAGATTGCCCAACCTTCCTTCCAAGGAGCAGTTGGTAGGTCTGAACCGCCAGCCATCTGGTTAGCAGTCAAATGCCTTAGCACTTTGCCACTAATTTATTCTTTTTTCATTTGATGTTTCCTAGTTTTATTACAATTGCGTTAACCTTTAAATATATTCTCCCATTACTGTATTACATTTTTTAATGGCAGAATCAAAAACTAAATCCTAGACCTGGTTTCTTCTTTTAAAAGCCCTTTATATATCATTAAAATACTATATTTCATTTCCAAACTGACTCATTTATTTGAGTAATATTACTTTGATAGACAATTTTGAGAAATGATCTCATTAATATATGGTTCCTTCCTGAACAACTGTAATTTTTTTAAAAAGCTAGAGGTCCATTATTATCAGTAAATTATGATATATGCCAAGGTCAGTAACACTTGCTGAACACCAACTGCACCGATTCAGATAATTCTTGGTTTACCTCAGTTCACAATTGCCTAAAACAGTCAATTTAATAAATTAATTTATTTACATAGTGGTCACATAAATCTGTTAGGTAGATATTCCACTACTTTAGATAAATTCCATAACCTTGAGAGATTTATGATATTTTTCCAGTGATCATAAGAAATATAAAAGAACCAATGTAGGCAATTAAATAAAGACACATGTCTCACAGCACCCTGACTATTCCATACTTTCTTTCCTATTGAATGCAACCATCTGGACAAAGATGAAAGCTTTATGTATATGCCCCTCTGATTGCCTAAGAAAATCTGGTTATGTTTTATTTGAGATGCTAGGTTAATAGGATTTTCCAAAACTTTAGAATTCAACCCATTTTTTTTTTTCCTTTGGGCAAATATGTCTCCCTCAAATTAAAAATGTCCTATAAAGTTGAAGGAAATAGAAACCTTAAATTTCATTCTTTTGCAAGAAGACCTAAACATCAAGTTGGAATCCAGGCTTATTTTATGAGGTTTTCTATAATTAAATAAGAAATTCATTTGCTGCTACTATCAATTTATTTTGTTTTTATTAGTATTTGATTAGGTTTTGTGTTTCTTTTTATTTGATTTCGAGAAAAGCTATGGGTGAGGGGCAGAGAAAAATAAACTATCTTAATGCATAAAGTTTGAGATATAGTTTAGAACTCCAACTTCTTTTACTTGGGACATACTTAAAATTAACTGAATTATTCCTGCTTCAAAATCCTGAATACCTGGAGCTAAGATACCAATAATAAGAGAGAAGCAAATAAAATTGAGAACCTTTGTCCTTTAAGGATGAGGCCACATCTTAGACTTCATTTGAATTATTCATCTAGATCTTGAATATACAATTTCTCCTATATAGCTACTATATAACTAGTGAAATTAGTTATAAGCTTCTCAGGAAGAGTATTATTTAACTTTCTTAAATAAAAAAAAAAAA
>NW_006921886.1:642630-660138 GCF_000298275.1 Orycteropus afer afer | reverse complement strand
CAGAAGGCTGGTGGTTCAAACCCACCAGCCACTCCTCGGAAGGAAGGTTGGGCAATCTACTTCCATAGTGATACTGCCTCAGAAACCCAAGGAGGGGCACTATGAGTCAGATCCAATTGGACAGCAGTGAGGTGGTTTTTTTTTTTGTTGTTGTTGTTGTTGTTGAAGTATTTTCAGCATTCTTTGCCAACACCACAACTCAAAAGCATGGACTCTTCTTCGGTCTTCTTTATTCATTGTCCAGCTCTCACATGAATATGAGGTGACTGAAAATACCATGGCCTGCATCAAACACATCTTAGTCTTCAAGGAAATATCTTTGCTCTTCAGCACTTAAAAGAGGTCCTTTGCAACAGATTTGCCCAATGCTATACAATGTCTGATATCTTGACTGCTGCTTCCATTGTTGTTGACTGTAAAACCAAGTAATATGAAGTCTCTGACAACGTCAATCTTTTCTCCATTTATTGTGATGCTGCTTATTGGTCCCGTTGTGTGGATTTTTGTTTTCTTTATATTGCGGTGTAATCCATACTGCAGACTGTAGTCTTCAATCTTCATCAGTAAGTGTTTCAAGTCATCCTCACCTCCAGTGAGCAAAGTTATGTCGTCTGCATAACACAGGTTGTTAATGAGTCTTCCTGCTATCCTGATGCCATGTTCTTCATATAGTCCCGATTCTTGGATTATTTGTTCAGCATACAGATTGAATAAGTATGGTGAAAGGATACAACCCTCATGCACTCCCTTTTTTATTTTAAACCATGCAGTGACCCCTTGTTCTGTGAAACAACAGCCTCCTGGTCTATGTACAAGTTTCTCACGAGCACAATTAAGTGTTCTGGAACTCCCACTCTTCTCAATGTTATCCACAATTTGTTATGATCCACACAATTGAATGCTTTTGCATAGTCAATAAAACACAAGTAAACATCTTTCTGGTATTCTTTGCTTTGAGACAAGATCCATCTAACATCAGCAATGGTATCCCTCATTCTATGTCCTCTTCTGAATCCAGTTTGCATTTCTGGAAGTTCTCTGTCAATATACTGCTGGAACCATTTTTGAATTATCTTCACTAAGATTTTACTTGCATGTGATATTAATAACATTGTTCAATAATTTGCACATTCTGTGGGATCACCTTTCATTGGAATGGGTACAAATATAAATCTCTTCCAGTCAGTTGGCCAGGTGGCTGTCTTCCAAATCTCTCGGCATAGCTGAGGGAGTGCTGCCAGTGTGGCATCCATTTGTTGAAACATCTCAATGGGTAACCCATCAATTCCTGGAGCCTTGTTTTTTGCCACTTCCTTCAATGCAGCTTCAACTTCTTCCTTCAATACCATTGGTTCTTGATCATATGCCACCTCCTGAAATGGATGAACATTGACCAGTTCTTTTTGGTACAGTAACTCTGTATTCTTTACATCTTCTTTTGATTTTTCCTGCATCGTTCAATATATTGTCCATAGAATCTTTCAATATTGCAACTCGAGGCTTAAATTTTGTCTTCAGTGCTTTCAGCTTGAGAAATGCCGAGCATGTTCTTCCCTTTTGGTTTTCTAACTCCGTGTCTTTGCACATTTCATTACAGTAATTGACTTTGTCTTCTAGAGCTGCTCTTTGAAATCTTCTGTTCAGCTCTTTTATCTTGTCATTTCTTCCATTTGCTTTAGCTACTCTTTGCTCAAGGGCAAGTTTCAGAGCTTCTTCTGACATTCATTTTGGTCTTTTCTTCCTTTCCTGTCTTTTTAACGACCTTTTGCTTTCTTCATGGATGATGTTCTTGATGTCATCACCACCCAATTCCTCTGGTTTTCAGTCATTGGTGTTCAATATATCTAATCTATTCTTTAAATAGTCTATAAATTCAGGAGGGATATTATCAAGATCATGTTTTGACTCTCGTGGACTTGTTTTAATTATCTTCAACTTCAACTTGAACTTGCATATGAGTTGATGGTCTGTTCCACAATCAGCTCCTGCCCTTGTTTTGGCTGAAGATATTGAGCTTCTCCATCACCTCTTACCACAGATGTAGTCAGTCTGATTCCTGTGTACTTCATTGGTGAAGTCCACGTGTATAGCTGCCGTTTGTGTTGTTGAAAAAGATATTTGCAATGAATAAGTCATTGGTCTCACAAAATTCTACCATGCAATCTCCAGTGTTATTTCTATCTCCAAGGCCAAATTTTCCAACTACTGGTGATTTTTCTTTGTTTCCAACTGTTGCATTCCAATCACCAGTGATAATCAACACATCTTGATTGTATGCTTTGTCAATTTCAGACTGCAGAAGTTGGTAAAAATCTTCAATTTCCTCATCTATGGCTTTGGTGGTTGGTGCATAAATTTGAATAATAGTAGTATTTACTGGCTTTTCTTGTAGGTGTATGGATATTATTCTATCACTGACAGCACTGTATTTCAGGACAGATCTTGAAACATTCTTTGTGACAATGAATGACCCACCATTCCTCTTCGATTTGTCATTTCTAGCATAGTAGATCATGTGGTTGTCTGATTCAAAATGGCCAAAATCGGTCCATTTCAGCTCACTAATGCCTAGGATATCTTTATGCATTCCATTTCATTTTTGACAATTTCCAATTTTCCTAGATTCATACTTTGTACATTCCATGTTCCAATTATTAATGGATGTTGCAGCTGTTTCTTCTCAAATTGAGTCGTGCCATTTCAGCAAATGGAGGTCCCAAAAGCTCTACTTCATCCATATTATTAAGGTAAGCTCTACTCTGATGAGACAGCTCTTTCCCAGCCATATTTTGAGTGCCTTCTGACCTGAGGGGCTCATCTTCCAGCACTGTATCAGACAGTGTTTCAGGGCTATTCATAAAATTTTCTAGTAATATATCAGACATTGTTTCACTACTATTCATAAGGTTTTCACTGGCCAATTCTTTGAGAAGTAGATAGCTTCTTCTTTCTTCTGAGTCTGTCTCAGTCTGGAAGCTCCACTGAAACTGGTCCACCATGGGCACCCCTGCTGGCACAGCCTCCAGCCTCACAGCAACGCACGAGCCACAACAGTACAACAAACCAACAGACAAGTTCATCTCCCTTAGCTAGTCCAACTGCTCCACTCAAATTCCTAGGCTTCTCCCTGCCTATTCTGACTGCCAGCCCTGTCTTCTGATTCTTCCTCCCACCTGGGGACTCTGCCCCTGCCTTATCTGTTCCATCTCCAGATATGGTCCCTCCTGATAACATGTCCAAAAATGTGAGATGGAGTCTCCCCATCATCATTTCTAAGGAGCACTCTGGCTGTAGTTCTTCATTCTTCTTGTACTTCTTCTTATTTTTGTACTTGTTGTACTACTTGTACTTCTTCTTGTATGTCATTTGTTCTTATATTCCCTGGTATTCAATATTCTATGCCAATACCATAATTCAAATGCATAAATTCTACTTTGGTCTTCCATATTCAATGTCCAGTTTTTGCATATATATGAGATGATTAAAAATACCATGGCTTGAGTCAGGGACACCTTAATCCTCAAAGTGACAGTTTTGCTTTTTAACTCTTTAAAAAGATCTTTTGCATCAGATTTGCCCAAAACAATATGTCATCTGATTTCTTGACTGCTACTTCAATGAGTATTGACTGTGGATCCAAGTAACATGAAATCCATGCAACTTCAATCTTTTCTCTGTTTATCATGATGCTGCTTGTTGGTCCAGTTGTGAGGATTTTTGTTTTCTTTATGCTGAAATGTAATCTATACTGAAGGCTGTAGTCTTTGATATTCATCAGCAAGTGCTTCCAGACTTCTTCATTTCAGCAAGCAAGGTTGTATCATCTGCAAATCACAGATGACTCTTCCTGATGGTACATTCTAATTCATATAGCCCACCTTCTCAGATTATTTATTCAACACACAGATTAAACAAGTATGATGAAAGGATAAAGCTCTCACACACATCTCTCTTGATTTGAACCATGCACTATCCCTTTTTTCTACTTGAATAACTGCCTCTTGGTCCATGCACAGGTTCCTCATGAGCACAATTAAGTGTTCTGGAATTTCCATTCTTCACATTGTGATCCATAATTTGTTATGATCCACATAGTTGAATGTCTTTGCCAAGTCAATTGTTATGCGCTATTGAGCCAATTCATAGTGACCTTATGTACACCAGAACAAAACACGTCCTGGCCCTGTGCCAACTTCATGATTCCTACTACACCTGAGCCCATTGCTGCAGCCACTATATCAATCCATCTTGTTAAGGGCCTTCTCCTTTTTCGTTGACCCTCCATTTTACCAAGCATAGCATCCTTCTTCTGACAACATGACCAAAGTATGTGAGTCTGGACATTCTCGCTTCCAAAGAGCATTCTGGCTGCCCTTCTTCGAGGACAAATTTGTTAGTTTTTTCAGCAATCCACACCAACACCACAACTCAAAATCATCAACCCTTCTTCAGTCTTCCTTATTCATTGTCAAGCTCTCACATGCATATGAGGTGATTGAAAATACCATGGCTTGGGTTAGGTGCATCTTAATATTCAAGGAGATATCTTTGCCCTTCAGCACTTTAAAGACATCTTTTGCAACAAATTATCCGAATGCATTGCACCTTTTAATGTCTTGACTGCTGCTTCCACTGGCGCTGATTGTAGAAGTAAGTAATATGAAGTCTCTGAAAACTTCAATCTTTTCTCCATTTGTTATGATGCTGTTTATTGGTCCAGTTGTGAGGATTTTTGTTCTCTTTATATTGAGGTGTAATCCACACCATAGACTGTCATCTTTAATCTTCATCAGTAAGTATTCCATGTCATCCTCACTTTCAGCAAGCAAAGTTGTGTCATCTGCATATCTCAGGTTGTTAATAAGCCTTCCTCCAGCCCTGCTGCCATGTTCTTTTTCATATAATCCAGCTTCTTGTATTATTTGATCAGCATACAGATTGAATAAGTATGATGAAAGGATACAACCCTGAAGCGCTCCCTTCCTGATTTTGAACCATTCAGCATCCCCTTGTTTTGTTCAAACAACAGCCTCCTGGTCTATGTACAGGTTCCTCATGAGTACAATCATGATATTGTACAATCATGATATTGGTTGGATATTTAAACCTGTTGTTGTAGTTGTTATGTGCCGTCAAGTCAGACTCGACTCATAGCAACCCCTCCTTGGGTTTCCGACACAGTATCAGTATGAAAGGAGATTGCCCAACCTTCCTTCCAAGGAGTGGCTGGTGGGTTTGAATCTCCAGCCTTCTTTCTGTTTAGCAGTCAAGTGCCTTAGTCACTATGCTACCAGAGCTCCCTGTTTAACCCTAAATGACTTAAATAAATAAATACCAGTTAACTAATTGTCATTGAATTGATTCCAACTTATGATAGCCCCAAGTGTGTCAGAAAAGAAATATGCTTATAGAGTTTACAATGGCTGCTTTTTCAGAAGTAGATCGCTAGCCATTCTTCCTAGTCTTTCTTAGTCTGCAAGCTCTGCTGAAACCTGTTCAGCAGCATAACAACACACAAGGCTCTGCTGAGAGACAAGTGATGACTGTGCATTAGTTGTACTGGTCAGTGACTGAATCAAAACTAAGTCTCTGAAATGGTAGGGAAAATTTCTACCACTGAACTACCATTGCCCCCCTACTCTGTCAATATAAAAGACACAATTTGGATGTAAATACCCAACAAAGTTAAAAGTAAAAGCATGGGAAAATCCATACCACACATATAGTAGCCATAAAAGAATCGAAGTGATTCTAAAAGTAAAACTAAACTCACTGCTGTTGAGTCAGATCTGACTCATAGTGACCCCTCCTTGGGATTCTGAG
Organism: Orycteropus afer afer; assembly: GCF_000298275.1. Taxonomy (NCBI): domain Eukaryota; kingdom Metazoa; phylum Chordata; class Mammalia; order Tubulidentata; family Orycteropodidae; genus Orycteropus; species Orycteropus afer. The sequence continues at coordinate 654,315 of NW_006921886.1, read as the reverse complement.
GCAGTATCACTATGGAAATAGATTGTCCAACCTTCTTTTCAAGGATTAGCTGGTGGATTGAACCACCAGCCTTCTGGTTAACAGTCAAATGCCTTAGGCACTATGACACCAGTGCTCCCTTGAAGTGATTAATATCAGAAAAAAAATAGAATTTAAGACAAGAGATATTGTAGCAACAAGGAACATTTCAAACAAAAAAATTTAACAGTCCATATATACAGAAATTAGAAATGTATGCTCATCTAATATTAGAGCTCCTTTATAAATGAACCAAACTCAAACAAAATTGAAAGGATAATCAATAGTTTATCAATGATAGGTAGAGGCTATAATACCCCAATTTTAGTAATTAATGGAACTATATGGTTTTCAATGTCTGATTTTTGGAAGTAGATTGCCAGACCTTTCTTCCTATTCTGTTGTAGCTTGGAAGCTTCACTGAAACCAGTTCCGCAATATGTAAGACTTCACTGACAGTTGGGTTGTGGCTGCACCTAGGTGCATTGGTCGGAAACCAAACCCTAGTCTCCCATATGCAAGGTCAAAATTCTACTACTGAACCACGAGTGCCCTCAACTGGAGCAAAGAAAAGTGAAAAAAAATCAAAGATGTATGGAAATAGTGCAAGAGACCAATAAACACAGGAACCTCTGCATACGTTACCCTGAAACCAAACAACTATATGGTGCCCAGCTACCAAAGTAAACCACTCAGAAATGGATCAAAATTGCAGATTCTGGATAGAGTTGGGGGAAATGTGGAACAAAATTCAAAAATGTAAAAAAGACTAGGATTACTGTTAGATTGGGACTGGTGAAACCCAAGACTATGGCCCCAGGTCATATTTTGGGCTGGAATTAGACTCACTCCTGTGGCTCAACTCTTAACCAAACAACAGACAGGGCTACAAGCTGAACAACTACACTAGGGAAATGCACTCCTTAGAACAGTTAACCTTGGGGGATCAGAAGGGCAGCATTTGCACAGGGAGAAAGCTAGACAAGCAGATAATAAGGACACAGGGAAGGGGTAACCCCAAGGAGGTGGGAGGATAGCTGTTACATTTTAGGGATTATAAACAGTGTTGTGAAACAAAATGTTATGAACCGTTAAATGTAAAACAAATCTGCTTTGTAAAATTGCATCCAAATCACAATAAAAAGTTTTAAAATAAATTGAAATCAAGCAATTTTATTCACAATAGCATTAAAAAAAAAGATGTGCTAAGAAGTGCAGACAACAAAAATAAACATTTTCACATGCACAATACTGCATTATAAGTATATCAGAATAACAAACAATCTAACAGATGGATACATAAGTAGACAGGCTGCATGATCAGGTATATCTAGGCAAGTTGAATATGCCCACGACTATACATAAGTCTTAAAAGCTTGCAAAAGGCTGTGTGAGATGCAACTATTGTTCTCTCCTTGACCAGAGCAAAGAAAAGTGAAAAAAAAATCAAAGATGTATGGAAACAATTAGTCCAAGAGACAAATAACTTCAGCCTACTTTACCACCAGCCATTCCTTAGAAGGAAAGTTGGCCAACGTACTTCTGTAGTTATACTGCCTTGGAAACCCAAGGAGGAGTCGCTATGAGTCAGGTCCAACTCGACAGCACATAGCAACAAAAACAATATATAAGTTTGGTATATGATGTTTCTACCTATGTATTTGGGTGTGTTATAAGAATGTCTATATATGTATATATATAGAGAGAGAGCTAACAGAGGGCAAAGTCATGATAACTTCTTAGCCACAGCCAATCAACCTGAAAGAGCAAGTTGTTGAGCCCATGGGCTTAGGACTGTAGTCATAGGAAACAATGAGCTCAACTGGCCTAACGTACTACACAAAAACATTGTTCTACATTGTGCTTTGGTGAGTAGCATCTGTGGACTTAAAAGCTTGCAAGCCACTATCTAAGATGCTACAACTGTTCTCTCCATACTCAGTACAAAGAAGAATGTAGAAAACCAAAGAAGCATGGAAATAATTAGTGTAAGGAACTAGTGGACCACGAGAACCTCAGCCTATGTGACCTGGAGACCAGAAGAACTAGATGATACCCAGCTACCACTGTCAACCACTTGAAAAGGGATCAGTGTAGGAGATGCTGGATAGAGTTGGAGAAAAATGTGGAACAAAACCCAAAAGCATAAAAAAGACCAGAGTTACTGGTCTCATAGAGACTGGTGAAACACTTATGGACCTGGAATTGAACTCACTTCAGCGGCTTTCAGCCAAACAATAGACAGAGAAGGTGAACATTTACACCAGGTATGTACACTCCTTAGAACAATCAACTGTGGGAGAGCAGAAGGGCAGAGTTTGCACAAGGAGATGGCTCAGAGGGCAGGAATCCATAGGAAAGAAAGACACAAGGAAAAGGTAACACAGGGAGGAAGTTGGAAGACAGTTGTTACATTATAAGGACTGCAATCAAGGTAATGAAACAAAATGTGTATTAACTGTTGTATGGAAAATGAATTTGCTTTCTAAACTTTCACCCAAATTACAATTTGAAAAAAAAAATTAGCAAAATGTATGCAGGATCTATCCACAGAAAACTACAACTGATTGTTCACAAAAATTAAAGATTTCTAAAAAAATGTAAAGGTATAACATAGTCATGATTTCTAAAACTCAATATTATTAATGTCTATTTATTATTCCCAAATTTAATTTATACTTTTATATCTATGTTATATCTATACCTGTATCTATATCTGTATCTTTATCTATGATGAAAGAGGGAGGAGACAGACCAGGAAGCCAGCCAGGGGTGGCGGCATTGTGGTTTGGAGCAGCTGAAGGAGGAGACAGACCAGGAAGTGAGTGGAGCTGAACTGAGGAAGACCAGGAAGTGATTGGAGCAGTTGGGAATAACTAAGGGAGATGAACTTGCCTGTCAGTTTGTCCTACTGTGGTGGCTTGCATGCTGCTGTGAAGCTCGAGGCTACGCCACTGGTATTTCAAATGTCAGCAGGGTTACCCATGATGGACAGATTTCAGCAGAGCTTCCAGACTAAGACAGACTCGGAAGAAGGAAGAGGCCATCCATTTCTCAAAGAATTGGCCAGGGAAAACCTTATGAACGGCAGTGTAACACTGTCTGATACATTACTGGAAAACTTTATGAAATCATCCTGTAACATTGTACAATATAGTGCCAGAAGATGAGCCCCTCAGTTCCAACTGCACTCAAGATGCAACTGGGGAAGAGCTGCCTCTTCAGAGTAGACCAAAAACAAACCAAACTCACTGTGGTGGAGCGGGATCCAACTCATAGCAACCCCTCCTTGGGTTTCCGAGGCAGTATTCCTAGTGAAGTAGATTGCTCAAATACACATTTTTTATATTACACATTCCTTTTTATTATATATTCCCTGGAGAAGGATATCATGCTTGGTAAAGTGGAGGGTTATTGAAAAAGGGGAAGGCCCTCAACGAGATGGATTGACACAGTGGCTGCTATGATGGCTCAGGTATAGCAAGGATCGTGAGGCTGGTGCAGGCCTGGACGGCATTTCATTCTGTTGTGCATAGAGTTGCTATGAGTTGGAGGCGACTCAATGGCACCTAACAACAACAGATGATGAAATCCCTGTTAAAATCCCTACAGGATTTTTTTTTCCCTAAGGGAATAAAGAAAAAAAAAAAAAAAAAAAAAACCCTGAAAGAGATGAGCTACAGAAATTAAGATATTGAGATAGTTTTATATTGCATAAGGAGACATATAGATCATAGATTAAAACAGAAAGTTAAAACTATAATCCAACTTTTAATATATGTATATTGTCTTGAGCATTTATTTTAATAGTAATAATTCTAGTGATATCTCAGTACAGACCCTTTTTAGAGCCTAATGGGAAAGGAAGGGAGCTCTGGTGGTGTAGTGCCTAAGACATTTGACTGCTAATCAGAAGGCTGGAGGTTCAAACCCACCAGCCACTCCTTGGAAGGTTAGGTGGGCAATCTACTTCCGTAGCGATACCACCTTGGAAACCCAAAAAGGAGTTGCTATAAGATGGATCCAACTTGATGGCAGTGAGTAATGTGAAAGGAAAGTTAAACTTTTTCTGTTTCAATGTACTTGTATATTTTTGCTGATTGGAATTATGATAGAATGATCAATAAAATACTTTTTAGCATAAAAATATATTACATTAACATAAAATCATTTGAGGAAAATACGAATTTACAAGACAAAAATAATGATATAAACTTTCCAATTGTTCAAATATATTACATTAACATAAAATCATTTGAGGAAAATACGAATTTACAAGACAAAAATAATGATAAAAACTTTCCAATTGTTCAAGAAGAGCCTATTCATGTATTTTTTCAAGTATAATGAAAAGTATCATAATGCTGATACACTACATTTAATAATTTTACAAACTGCTATTCGAGCTTTATTTTAGAATGTCAGTTTTTACAAGATGCCTGAATTCATATCTTTTGCAACTACTTGAACTCATGTCAAATGATTTTAAATAATTTAAACTGTGTGAGGGACTACTTAGTTTTTCAAAATCCATTTGGGGGAAGGCTAGCAAAATATATGAACACCACTTTGGAACAAATGCATTTCACCAAACAAGTGCATTCTGGGACATTGTCTAGTGCACAAGAAGACATACTAGGACAAGTCATTCATTGCAGCACTGTTTGTGACAGTAAAAATTTGGAAGCAAACATTGACCAAGAGAATAATGCAAAAATAGTATAATTTCAAACAAAATAATATACAGTGGTGAAAGTAAATGATTTAGATCAATATTGCTCAAAGTTTGCTCTGTGGACCACTGCCATTTGGCAAATTATTTGCTACCAATTTGTGTCAAGATGAGTACAGAAATTGAGAGCAAACATTTAGAAACTTTTGTAATACTTTGGCAGAATAGTTTTATATCTGCTAATGTAATAATAAAAAGTTAAGCTTGTTTTTGTTCATCTTTATTTTGTTACATTTTTCTAATAATTCATTTTTATTGTATTTTAATGACATATCAGTTCATGCAATATTAAAAACTTAAATATGTTTTAAAAGTTTTAAAAAACATTCATCCTAGAGTTGGCAAAGCACTGATCGTTAACTAGATACATAAGTATGAATATGAATGAATCTCAAAAATGTAATTTGACTGAAAAGGGAAAATTTGGAAATTTTATATACAGTGTGTTTCAAATTATTTTCAATTTTGTAGAAGCATATTTATGTAGTAAAATATATATTACATACATAGTAAAATATAATTATGAAATCTATAATATATATGTTGTTGTTATGTGCCGTCGAGTCGGCCCCGACTCATAGCGACCCCTCCTTGGGTTTCCGAGGCAGTATCACTACGGAAGTAGGATTGCCCAACCTTCCTTCCGAGGAGTGGCTGGTGGGTTTGAACCGCCAGCCGTCTGGTTAGCAGGCAAGTGTCTTAGCCACTATGCTACCAGAGCTCCTATAATATATATATGCATATATATAAGTAGATGATTTGTTATGAGTCATGTATGAGAATGATAAACACGACCTCTGGGTAGAGGTAACCTCTACTGAAGGAGGGAGGGGTATGAGAAAGTGTTCATGGATGAGTGGGAGCTTCATTGACACCCCAGTGTTTTGCTTCTTCTAAAAACTATCTAAAGCAAACATGACTAAATTTTAAGATTTTTTTAAAGCTTACTTGTGAATGCATAGGTATTATTCTCTATCTTCTTTTATGTTTGAAATAATTCATAATAAAATCAAATTAAATGTTTTCTTCAAATATGGTATAAGCTATAGATTGTTGGAAGTTTTCCATAAGGGGAGGAAAAAAGGAAAAGAGATTTAAGAAAGCTAAGAGAACATCAAAGCTTTCTGAATTATCTCACAAATATTAATGGAGAAGGTGTCATTTGAAAACCTTTTATTAAGCATCAAATATATGAGGAATTGTGCAGAAGGTATTTGACTGCTAACCAGAAGGCTGGTGGTTCAAACCCACCAGCCACTCGTTGGAAGGAAGATTGGGCAATCTACTTCTACAGTGATACTGCCTCAGAAACCCAAGGAGGGATCGCTATGACTAGGATGCGACTCCACAGCACTGAGTTTGGTTTGGTTTTTATTATGTATTGAGAAGAGAAAAGACTACTTGTGAGAAACCTGAGTCTGAACCAAGGGTGTGTTAAACCAGATGTCTTGACATGTATCCCAAAACACAACTGGATCTCTGTATCTTAAACTGACAGATTTCCCTCTGAAATGGGCAAAATTCCCATTGTAATTACTTCATTTCCCCACATTGTGTAGTATACTGGTCTTAGCAACATTACCTGGTGAACTGACATTTTTAGGAATAGACAGTAAGAGAGATAAAACTTCTAACAACAGATGCTAGGCAGATGTTCTTTCCTTTCTTCTTTCTTTCTTTCTCTCTTTTATCTATCTTTCCTTCCTTCCTCTTTCCTTATCTCCCTCCTTCAGAATCAAGCAAGGGTGATCTTCCTGCTGTTGCTTAACTCTGCAGACTACCTACCTCCACAGCAGCCCCAGAACAAGTGGATTTCCTCTGCGTGTCTGAAATCATCTAACACCGATGTCCACCTAAAAATTTTCATCAGTCATGAGTGTTGGCCTGCCATATTACCGAGCACTAGAATAATGCTTCACAAGCAGTGATTGCCTATCCAGTTTCACCAAATTGAATTTGAAATGAAAGGGAATGTGACCTCTTTGAGAGAATACCTACTTTGACCCATGAGAAGTTTGTTGTTACAAAATGGAAATGCAATCACTGGAAAGATGTTAAAGACAAAGCTACATTGTACAGCTTGTAAATCATCTAACAGTGTACATGTGATTTAATAGTAATAGGGTCAAGGTTTCCATAGAGAATAATTTGATATTGATTACATGATAGAAAAATATAGAGCTGCTTCTGCATGTTGCATGTCACTGAACAAGGAGGATATAAGAATAGCAATAAACATTCTTCATTATGACTCTGACCTTCTGGGCTCTGGTCACTTTGGACACCCTTTAACAGAAGCTTGAGCAATTAAGATGGCTGATTTCCCAGGGAGAGAGCCTAGTGTTACCTAAGCACCACTGAGCACAAAAGCTTTGGAGACTGTTCTAAAATCGCAAACCCTATTGAATGAATGGGAGCTCGGGTAGCATAGTGCCTAAGGCACTTGACTGCTAACCAGAAGGCTGGTGGTTCAAACCCACCAGCCACTCCTCGGAAGGAAGATGTCTACTTCCATAGTGATACTGCCTCGGAAACCCAAGGAGGGGTCGCTATGATCGGGTCTGACTCGATGGCACATAACAACAACAACAACATTGAACGAATTTCTATTCTCTTAATTTATAGCCTAAATTAAAGCCAACTGTTTATCAAGATCAGGTACCCAACTGTTACATTAGTCAGAAAAAAATATTAAGATATTTTCTTGGGTTGTTTGCACAGATTTAGAAATTTGTCTTACAGAATTATGAAGGGATTGTTTAGAGTGGATTTTCAGATCTGGAAAACAAAAAAAAATTAGAATCATTTTACCAAGGAAAGGAAAAGTGAAATCCACCTCAGCAAAATAGTTTTTAGTTATTTGTGAAATAAATCACTTTCTTACTCCATCATGTTTAAGCAATAAAAGTGAAAAAATCCTAGCCTAAGAGGACTTTGAGATCAATGATTCCTAAGCTGTGTTTGTAGTGCAACAGCATGCCTCTAATAAATCAGAGTTTCTAATTAATTTTCCATCACATAAATGTTTGTGTTAAAACAGAATCCGGAGAGCAGAGATGAGTTTTAGGAAATTGCAACTCCATATCCATACCTTGTCTCCCCTACGGGCCCTCCAAAATTGTTGCTGAGAGCCCCAACTCGGCAGCACAGCCAGAATCCAGCTTTTGCTACACATCAGTTGCAAAAAGACCTAGATCCTCTGTACCTCCATTTTCTCATCAACAAGATGGCAACTAATATAGTTTTCAACACACTATTCTAAAGAGTAAGATTTATCATGTGTAAAGCACATAGAACAGTACTTAGAATAAGCAACATGTAATTGTTAGACACTGTGCAACAGTTGAAAGAATAGACTCAAATTAAGTTATCCAGTCCTTCTAAAACAGAAATACCACAAGCGAATGGCATTAGCAAACAGCTCTTAGAAGTTAGGAGGCTAGAAGTCTGAATTCAGGGCACGAGTTCTAGGGGAAGACTTTCTCTGTCAGCTTAGGAAAAGGTTTATATTTCCTTTCAACATCTGTGGGTCCTGCATTCCTTGGAGATTTTTATGTATCTTGGCTTCAATCTTCCCTTGGGTCTAGGAAATTCTCAGCACAGTGACCCCAAATCCAAAGGATGTGCTCTGCTCCCACCTGGCTCTGCTTCTTAGTGATACTCTACTCACTTCCCTCTACTTTCAGCTCTTATAAGATAAAGGGTGAGATGGAGGCCACACCCAAGGGAAACTCCTCTTAGATCAGATCAGGACTGTGAGCTGAGTAATGGTGTTCCCTCTACCCTAATCCCCTTACAGCTAGTTGACTGATCACATCATGGGGAACAATTACATCATTGCATAACCGCCAGATTACATCTTTATGTAACTGCCAAACCACTGAGAACCATGGCCCAGCCAAACTGACATAATTTTGGGGGACACAATTTAAGCCATGACACTAATGATCATGAAGATGGAACAGAACTAAGCAATATTTTGTTCTCGCTATAAGTCAGAGTTAACTGGACAGCAACAACAACTTTGTTATTTAATTTAATGGTGTTATTGTTACAGCTATAACAAAATTTTATATAATAGTGGGAGCTTTGGTAGCATAGTGCCTAAGGCACTTGACTGCTAACAGGAAGGCTGGAGGTTCAAACCCACCAGCCACTCCTCAGAAGGAAGGTTGGGCAATCTACTTCTGTAGTGATACTGCCTCGGAAACCCAAGGAGGGGTCGCTATGAGTCGGGTCTGACTCGATGGCACATAACAACAACAACAGTGGTCTCACCTAGTGAAACATATAATCATTGAGCTTAACATTTTATAAATATCTACTCAACTCACTGCCATCTAGTCTACTCAACTCATAGCGACCCCTCCGTGGGTTTATCTCTATGGAAGTAGATTGCCCAATTTTCCTTCTGAGGAGTGGGTGGTGGGTTTGAATCTCCAACCTCTGGTTAGCAGTCAAATGCCTTAGGTACTATGCCACCAGAGCTCCCATAAATATCTACATATGTGTCTATATAGAGATATAGATATCCATATTTAAAAACAGAAGGGAAATGCCACAAAATACTGAATGATATCTGAGTGTGATAGCTACATTTTTCTTTTTGATACTTTTTCTCTATTTTCCAATATTTTAATAATTTTTTCTATTTTATAATTTTTCCTTTTGTTGTTGTTTTTATGTGCCATCGAGGATGACCCGACTCATAACGACCCCTCCTTGGGTTTCCAAGGCAGTATCACTATGGAAGTAGATTGCTCAACCTTCCTTCTGAGGAGTGGCTGGTGGGTTTGAATCGCCAGCCTTCTGGTTAGCAGGCAAGTGCCTTAGGCACTATGCTACCAGAGCTTCTAATTTTTTAAAAAAAGTTTTCCTTTTATAATCATAAAATATAATTTCATAGTAAATTAAAATTCATCAATAAGGTAAAGTTCTACTATTAAGTAACTTGTCCCCCAGGATTCTTTCATTCCATGTCTCTTTAGGTGGATGGACTTGAATCTCTCTTTACTCTTCCCTAGTGGAGGAACAGCTTTCAATTTGTGGATCTGAACTTGATTGCTCTATGGAGTGTTTAGATACTTCCAAAGCCTCTTGATTAAATGGGTTTTCCATTTAGTGTAATGATAATTTTCTTTGATTCTTCTTTCACCTATATTTGCATATACCCATTGCCTTCGAGTCAATTCTGACTCCTAGCAACCCTGTAGGATAGAGTAGAACTGCCTCATAGGGTTTCCAAGTCTGTAATCTTTATTGAAGCAGACTGCCACTTCTTTCTCCCACAGAGTAGTGGGTGTTTTCAAATTACCAGTCTTTCAATTAGCAGCTGAACGCTTAACCACTGCATCACCAGGGTTCTTTTAACATACATATATCTATATGTTTTCTATATATTTGATGTATGTAAAATGTACATTTACATTAGTAGTTCTCTACCAGCTTCAGTAACTATGTTCATGATTCTGGTAGGCAAAGTAACTCTAATTCAAAATGTTTATCTTAAGTTAATTTACTTGATCCCATATTTGCATGGTAAATCTTTTACCATTTTCCTTAGAAGGTTTGTTTTAAGCCAACTTGTTTCTAGTAAAATTAGAAATGCAAAAAGATTTTCTGGCAAGACACTTCATACTAGTGGCTCCCTGCACTTGGGCCAATTCTGAAGTTGAAATGGTATGTGGAAAATGGTTGCAGGTAGGTGGGAAGTCACTCCCTAATAAAGCATTAGTCTTCAGGTTGATGCAAACAACACTTAAACTTTTAATTATCTATATGTAAATTGTTTGCTACCCTTCCAGTCCAAATATAACCTAACTATAACAAAATAACATTACAACTATAACATATTTTTTTTAATAAACGAATACTTTGATCTAACTTTGTTGATTTTAGGTACTTCAATTTTAAAAGAGTGAATGATGATGGAAAATTCCCAAGTATTTTGCAAATAATTTTTCAAAGTAAATAACTGTCTGGGCTTTTTTTTTCCCCATTTATCACTTACAAAATGTAAATTTATGTGGCTGGGAAAATAAATATAAAGTGGGTTGTTGTTGTTTTACTGGGTAAGGAAGTAAAGGGAATAATAGACTACAGTAATTTCCTACATTCAACTTTTACTTTAGAAAATGTACCAGGCAAGAAGCTCACTGGACTGCTTTCCCCTGTGCCTTGGAACTTGAACATCAGCAGCCTTAATGTGTCAAGGGAGGGGAATTTTTTTCAGAAACCCAAGGAGGGGTCACTGTGAGTCAGATCCAACTCTACAGCAGTGTTTGGTTTAGGTTTTATATTTTAAAAGTTCATGCTAATAAACTCAACAGAAGAGTCCTTGAAAGACTTCAACATGTTGCTCTTTAAGTTAAAAAACGTCAAAGATTTAAATTTTACTTTCATCGTTTCAAGGAACCTATCAGTGTACACTCCAATACTACATTCTCAAAACAGAAACGTCAAAAAAAATTTTTATAGTTTCTTTTTTTCAATTATAGTATATTTTACCAAGTCACCAAGCAGGAACCTTTTTCCATATGATAAGACATATTTGAAGAGATTCCAAGTCAATAATTGAAATTTAAAAAATTCCAAGTCTGAAACCAAAGCCATTCTGACTTAAAAGGACACAGTTTTGCTAAATCTCTAAGTCTGAGGGAAAAAGCAGCAGGAGTGAATTGTAATTCCCTTCCAAGTCACTTTAACTGAAGAATAAGTGACCACACAGGCTGGTAGACACCATAAAGTGGACCCTAATAGCTTTAAGGCAAAGACAGGAAGGAGCAGATCACATGAGGTATATAATATCTTTTTCCTTGATAAAAAGCTGATTTTCAGAGTTACTCCTGTCTTAGGCTGGGTTCTCTAGAGAAGTCTAACCAGTGAAGAGCTCATATATAAATATATTATATTATATATATATATATATATATATA
>NW_006921886.1:639138-642351 GCF_000298275.1 Orycteropus afer afer | reverse complement strand
ACACACACACACATACATACACACCCACTCCTCATTGATATGGTTAGGCTCCAAAGACTAGGTCATTATGTAAAAATTGGCATTATGCAAAAAATGGAGGATTACCACATCAGATGACAAAATGGAGGATGACAACATCATTACATAATTGTCAGATTACATCATTACATAACTGCCAAGTCACTGAGAATCAAGTTGACATTTAACCGTCACAACCAGTGTTACTTTCATCTCACACCTCAGCAGTCATTATTCATATATCATTATTCATAAACATATATCATTAATGTGCAAAATAGTCAGACAGTAGATTTCTACCATTATTGTAAATGTGAAATATCAGATAATGAGATACCTGATAACTAAGAAGTGTGGAGGGATGTATTTCAAGGAAATGGCTCACACGGTTGTGGCAACTGGCAAGCCCCAACTCTGATCAGGGATCAGGCTGTAAGATTCTCCTGGCTCATGTGGTTGCAGGGGCTGATGAATCCAAAATCTGCAGGTCAAATGGCAGGTTGCAGACAACATCCCCAAAAGTGGAGGTCAGAGGATGACAAGTCAGATGCAGAACTGAAAGGAGGTGAGCTTTGCTAGAACATCCATGCATATTGGAAGCAGGCCACACTTCCAAGGAAACTCCCCTTTCAACTGATTGTCTGATCATATTGGATCATAAAATGGAGGATGATTACATAATATCTGCCAAACCACTGAGAATCATGGCCTAGTTAAGTTTACACATAACCTTCATCATCACATGCTCCAAACCAAAGGACTTGTGTTCCAACTTATTTAGTATTCTTTTTTAATACCATATATTCAAAGAAGTATTTCCATCTCCAGAAAATTCAGAAAAATATCATATTTAATTAACCAACCAAATGAATAAAAATATCATTTGAAGTAAAATGTTTTGAAATATTTGGCTTAAGCCCCCTAATGTAATGCTCAAAGTTCCATCAGATTTTTATTCCTATGTGGGTTTTCAAATTCAATTAAATTATCTGGCTTCAAAGATACTTTAGAAATATTTTGCACCAAAAATATTTCAGTTACCTTTAAGTCCTCTGGGAAATGCCCTTGCAAAAAAATCAGGTCATTTGTTCTTGAAACTCATAAATGTCAATGCAAACATAACATGAAGATTCATTTATCACATTGAGATTGAATGAACTTATGATTGGAAATAAAATGAATAGTAATAACTTTTGAATATGTTCCATATTTTTGCACAATCTGTAGTCTCTGGTATCAGTTTTTGTTTGCTACCCCAGCCCTGGAATTTATTAAAGTATATTGGAGATAGGACTGGGATTCATATTTCAAATATTTCTGCCAGTCTCCCATGCAAAAGCTAAAAAATAAGTGTTCATTGATACTGATAATTCCCTCCACTGCTGACGAGTTTCACTGTTTTTTTTTTTTTTTCTCTTTTTCCCAGCTGAGAAAATATTTGCTGCTGAACATCTGGCTAAGGAATGTTGAAAGTCCAAAATAGGTCTGATGTATCATCTGAAGTGGATTTTTTGAAGAAAAGTGACATGGATAGAGTATTGAGCAGTTTCTCAGAAATGAATTTTCAGGGAAAATTTTCAGGGACATTTTTATATAAGTGTCATGACTTTATGTAAATGTCAGAACTATCCAAAAAGTGGAAGGGTAGAATAAGTGACTTTGTTAGGCATCATGAGTTTTTTTGTGGTGTGGACACTGAAATAGTCCATCATAGAAAGTTTAACTAGTTGTTATTGTTAGGTGCCATTGAACAGGTTCTGACTCAAAGTGACCTCACGTGCAACAGAATGAAACACTGGTTGGTCCTGGGCCATCCTTACAATTGTTAATATCCTTGAAACAATTATTGCAGCCACTGTGTCAATCCATCTCGTTGAGAGTCTTATCCTTTTTTCCTAACTCTCTACTTTAACAAGCATGATATGCTTCTCCAGGGACTGGTCCCTTCTGACAACCTGAACAAAGTACATGAGATAAGTCTGCCCAATCTAACGTCTAAGGAACATTCATTTTTTTTTCCAATTGTGATTTGGGTGAAAGTTTACAGAGTAAATTCACTTTCCATACAGCAGCTCACATACACCGTCTTATGACATTGACTACAATTTCCCAAAGTGCAAAAGCTTCCCTCCCACTTCCTCCTCATAGTTACCTCTTCCCTGTGTCCATCCCTCCCATGCACCCTGTCCCCTAAGCTGTCTCCCTGTGCATATACAGCCCTTCTATTCTCCCATGATTGATCTCTCAAAGGAGTCTATCTACCTAATGTAACTGTTCAGCTCATATGCCTGTCTTTTGTTTGGCTGGAAGCCACAGGAGTGTGTTCAATTCCAGACCTGAAGGGCAGCTAGGGGCCATAGTCTCAAGGGTTCCATCAGGCTCTATCAGACAAGCAAACATGATCCTTTTTTTTTTTTTTTTTTTAATGATTTTAAATTTTGTTCCACGTTGTTTTCCCACCCTCTCCAGGATCTCCTACAGAGATCCCCCTACGAGTGGTGGACAGTGGTAGCCAGGCACCATTTAGTTCTGGTCTCATAGTCATACAGGCTGAGGATCATATGGTGTACCAGTGGCTTGGACTAATTGTTTCCATGTGTCTTTGGTTTTTTTCATTCTTCTTTGCTCTGGATGAGGAGAGACCTACTGTTGCATCTAGATGGCCACTTGCAAGCTTTCAAGATCCCTGTCGCTATTCACCAAAGTTGGATGTGGAACAATGTTTTGGGTAGTATGTTATGCCAATTGAGCTTGATGTTCCCTGTCACTATGGTCCTGAGCCCACAGGTCTAACTACTCATCCCTCTGGGTAGTTGGCTGTGGCCACAAAATCATTACAACCTTGCCCCTTGTCAGCTTTACTATACACAGGGGAATTCTTACAGAACATACAAATACACTTGTAGAAACATTGTTTGTCAACCCTATACATGGTCATGGGCACACTCTCCCCTGCATAGACAATTGTTCAGCCTGTGCACCCATCTATCCACCCACATATCAATGCTTGCCTTCACTGACAACACAGTACTCTATGTGCAAAAGAGTTCATCATTGTTGTCTGTACCCCCCATGCACTCTCTATGTCTTCCTCTTCCTCAATGCCACTGAGTTGATCACTCACATTTGGTACATTGCCCTTCTCTTCACCCAAATAAATTATTTGTCTCTCTACCTATCTAACAGTGTTCCCTA
>NW_006921886.1:635852-638103 GCF_000298275.1 Orycteropus afer afer | reverse complement strand
CCAGCCATCTGGTTAGCAGGCAAGTGACTTAGCCACTATGCTACCAGAGGCCCTAAATTTGCCCTTATTTTTTCCTACAGAACATTCTTGCTGTACTTCTTCTGATACTAACTTTTTTTATTCTTCTAGCAGTCCACAATATTTTCAGTATTTTTTGCCAACACCAAAATTCAAAGGCATCAGTTCTTCTTTGGTCTTCCTTATTCATTGTCCAACTTTCATATGCATATGAGACTACTGAAAACACCACAGCTTGAGTCAGAGTCACCTTAGTCTTCAAGGTGACATCTTTGCTCTTTAAAACTTTAAAGAAGTCTTTTGCAGCAGACTTGCCCAGTGCAATATGATGTCTGATTTCTTGGCTGCTGCTTCCATGGGCATTGATTGTGGATCCAAGTAAAATGAAATCATTGATAACTTCAATCTTTCTCCATTTATCATGATGTTGCTAATTGGTCCAGTTGTGAGGAATTTTGTTTTCTTTATGTTGAAGGGTAATCCATACTGAAGACTGTAATCTTTGACATTTATCAATAAGTGCTTTGAATCATCTTCACTTTCAGCAAGCAAGGTTGTACCATCTGCATATCTCAGATTGTTAATGAGTCTTCCTCCAATCCTGATGTCACATTTTCTTCCTATAGTCCAGTTTCTTGGATTACTTGCTCAGCATGAAGTTTGAATAAGTATGGTAAAATGAAACAACCCTGACACACACCTCTCCTGATTTTAAACCATGTAGTATCCCCTTGTTCTGTTTATACAATAGCCTCTTTGTCTATGTAAAGATTCCTCATGAGCACAATTCATTACTCTAGAATCCCCATTCTTCACAACATTAGCCATAGTTTGTTTTGATCCACAAAGCTGAATGCCTTTGCATAGTCAATAGAACACAGGTAAACATCTTTCTGGTATTCATTGCTTTAAGCCAAGATCTATCTGACATCAGCAATGATATCCCTTATTCCATACAAGTTTAACTTGGTGTCATAGAATCCACTGATGGTCATAGCTCACAGATTTAGAAAATGAAACTAATCAGTCTGATATTGATGATTACATTAGCTACTCACACTTGTGTCTGGCAGGGAACAAACAGCTATATACAATGCTATACTCTACCTGGATTAGTGCTTCATTTGGGGACCAGAAGGAAAAGCACATAAATGTTTCTTATTGAAATTATCTGAACAGGAAGATGACCATTCAGGACTGAATTCAATGAATTTTTGTACTGAAAATATGTGTGTGGATGGAAAAAATGACTGTGTGTATAATGGAGCATTGGAAGAGCTAGTACCAAATTAAAGAGTGAATTTTTATAATCATGGCCAAGCAATTCTTCATTAACTAAGATCTGTTGATTCATCTCCAGTAATACAACTCATACTACATAAACACTTACAAACTCATAACTATTAAAAAAGTCACCAATGCTCCATATTGATTTGCATTTACTCATATTTCACTGGACAATCTTTGCATTGATTTTATTCATGTGTTTCAGAAAAAGATAGCAAAATTTCAACCAAAAAAAAAAAAAAAAGATAGCTACCCACCGGCCACTCCTTGGAAGGAAGATAAGGCAATCTGCTTCTGTCATGATACTGTCTTGGAAACCCAAGGAGGGGTCGCTATGAGTCAGGTCCGACTCGATGGCACATAACAACAACACCACAACAACTCTTTTTCACAATGCACAAAACTGAGAACAATGTGTAGTGTTATTTGAACCCTCCAAAGTTAAGGGCCATACCCTATTCATCTAGGGATACTCAAAATCTGGCAATAAAGTATTTACTTTCTGAATTTTAATGTGCTCATTTAACATACAGAATTTTAGATCTTGCAAAGGCCAGAGAGATCATCTGGTCCCAACTTCTCAATTGAAAGAGTAAGAAACTATGATAAAAATCAAAACCAAACTCACTGCCACTGAGTTAGATACAACTCATAGCAACCCCTCCCTGGGTTTCTGAGGCAATATCACTGTGGAAGTAGATTGCCAATCTTCCGTCTGAGGAGTGGCTGGTGGGTTTGAACCACCAGCCTTCTGGCTATCAATCAAAAACTATGATTGGTAGTAAAATATGTTTTAAAAATTCTAAGACTAGTAAGTAGCAGATTCAGCTACCTCCTTACAGTAAGTACAGATTCCTTTGTGATCATTGTTGTTTTGGCTACCTAGTGCCACTCTGACAAGAATATACCACAAATGGGATAGCCTTAACAAACAGGTGTTTATTCT
>NW_006921886.1:626643-635657 GCF_000298275.1 Orycteropus afer afer | reverse complement strand
GATGTTACCACATGGCAGGCCATTGACTTAAGTCTATTGTAAGTCCCAAGGTCGGCAGAGCATAGCAGGCTGCTGAGCAACGACATGGCTACATGCAGGATCCAAGCGTGCCATAGGCTAGAGACCATTCTCAAAGCTGTTCCTTATATACAGGAAGCAGGCCACATACCCAAAGGCAGCTACTCAGCTGCTTCCAGTAGATTCCACCATGAAGTTGATTACCAGTTTCATCGTGGGGAATACTACATCCAGCTACCCAGCCACTCAACCAGGTCTAGCCAAGATGACATACAAACATAACCATCACAATTGTCATAGTATTTCTTACCTTTGGTGGTTAGGAAATGGTTTTGCTTTAGGTTTTCTATTAATTTCTAAATACCATATCAATATATTTTGTGGAACATTTATTGTTTATATCTTGAAATGCTGGTATTGAAAACATGAGATGAATGTAGAAAACTGAAGCCAAAAACAAGGCTGAGTGTATTATGAGTATATATGTGATACCGTATGGTCAGGCAAAAACCCATTGTCATCAATTCCAACTCATGTTGATCCTATAGATCAGAGTAGAACAACCACCTAGGGTTTCCAATGTTGTACTCTTTACAGGCACAAGCTGTCACATCTTTCTGTCATGGAACAGCTGGTGGGTTCAAACCTCCAATCTTTTGGTTAGCAGAGAAGTGCTTTAACCACTTCACCAGAACTCCTTGGTATGGTCAGCACAGGAAACAGTACACATAGGGCACCAGGGTTTTCTTTTGGGGGGCAGCAAGATAACCAGTTGTGCCTTTTACCAGACTAAGCTCAAATATCTGGGTCTTTTTCTTTCTTTTTCCTTTTCTTCCTTTCTTTCTTTTTTCCTTTTCAATGGTTTAACAAATACAGTCATTACCATGACTAGGGAAAATAATTCTTACAAAAAAGAGCAGCCTGGTACCCATTATATTAGAAATAGGAATTTTAATACTTTGTTTTGAACAGTGACCATCTCCAACAAAACGCCAATAATTTTCCCATTTAGTTATTGCTAAGTTGCTTTTTTATCTGCTCA
Source organism: Orycteropus afer afer (assembly GCF_000298275.1). NCBI lineage: Eukaryota > Metazoa > Chordata > Mammalia > Tubulidentata > Orycteropodidae > Orycteropus > Orycteropus afer. The sequence continues at coordinate 634,597 of NW_006921886.1, read as the reverse complement.
GTGATTTTTCTATTTTATTTTTGAAAGATGGGGGTTGGTTCTCCCTCAGTGCTTAGTGGTTTAGGTTTGGGTTGTGGGCTCTTCGGAGGGAGTACATGGCATAAGCTATTATTTTAGAATTCCATTTTGACTTGTCTTTTCCCTGAGGACTCTGCAGAATCACATCCAAGCATTAGGGCAGTGACAGGCAGATCCACTTCCTGTTTTATTGATAGCTCTAACTCCTACATCTAATGTTCCCTGGTGAATCCAGTTTGAAACTCAGCATTCCTACTCATGTGCTTACATTTTCTCATTTTCAAAAAGAACAGAGAATGGATGGTTATTAACTGAGCCAAAGAACTCAGAACAAAGGTAGCCTCATTCATGCAATACAACCAAAAACAAATAAACAAACAGAGGCCTCAGTGTCTAACACTCCACAAGATGACTCCTTCTAGTCCCTAGGGTCTCATATTATTCAGAGACTTCCTTGTACTCCAATAAATTTGTTTGACAAGTTATTCCTCTCACCAAACTTATTATGAAGACTTTCTGAGAGGCATTTGAGCACAGGAAGCTTTGTCTGCAAGTGACACATTGAAAGCATCTGTTTAACAGATTGATTTGTTTAAGAATCTGTGAAGATAGCTTTCATTAGGGTAAAGTGTGGGGTGCACTAGCTCTTCATTCTCCCAGAGTTCACACCTCATTTGTCATCATCAATCCTTCCGTGACATCTTTGACCTGTCCTTTCCCTGCCCTCTGGAGTCCTCATCTTTGCTCCCAGAGGGACGGTTCTGCCTATATTACGTATTATTTTGCAGAACAAATATCTGCCACACAAATATGTCATGGACCCATTTTTCTTTTATTTTTGGGAAATTCATTTCCCAAAGATCATAAAAGAAAGACCAATATATTATAATCAGTTGATGTGTTGCCATATTCTGCTATTCCCCTCAGTATAATCAAAATTTATTTTTCCTTCAAGCACATTCACTTAACAAACTCTTCAAGAAGGCTTTGCCACAAATACTAGAAAAACAAAAGACCTGGACTCACTTCCAACCTTGTCTTGTACAAACCATTTTTCATATTGCACGTTAGAGCCATCTTTCAAATATGCAGATCTGAGGATGTCATAAACCTCTGCTTAAAAGCCTTGAATAATTCACCACTCCTCTCATAATAATCCTAAATTCCTTAGTAAGACACTGACTGATCTGGCTTTTGCCTGCCTCTGAGCCTAGGCTCATCTTTCTATGCACTACACATGTCCCTTGAAATCTGTATGCCAACCCCACCAAAATGCCTTTATTCACATAATGCATTTCTTATATAAATGTACACATATGTGTATGCACATGTGCATGCACACACACACGGTTCTCTAATGTCAGGCCTTAGCACTGTAGGTCCCTCTGCCTGCAACATTCTTTTCCCTAGCTCCTCCTCCTTTGGGTGATTAATATTCTTGTATATTTCAGCTGTCAGTGTCTTGAGGAGGATCCCTTGTCTTGCAAGACTTGGATAAGGGCCCAGAGTGTCTGATGCTTCCTCTACCATAACCCCAACCAATTTAATTGCAATGGCTTCCCTTTTTTCTTTTTCGCTCAGGAGTCAGTAAGTAAGCTTCTTCAAGGCAAGGAGTGAATCTTGTAGATCACTATATTTCCAGTATCTAGTGCAGTGTCTTGCACACAGTTGGCAAAAAGTAATAATTTTTCTAACTGATGAGCTTACCACTATGAAATAAGAGTTTGACTTAAAGACCTGCTTGCAGTGATGGTGATATAGCTCTTACCCTCAAGGAGCTTGCAATTTAGTGATAGAGATGATAATTCAACTGAAAAAAAAAATCAATAAAAGAAATGAAGTATATGAATATTGGATACAAATTCTATATGAGTTAAAAAAACAATGCTATAGGAGTTAATAGGGAAAGAGCATTACAGACTGCATACCCAGGAAGGATCATGCAGGGGGTGAGACTGAGCTTTAATTGTGAAAAGACTGGACTATTTTAATCAAAAGAGAGCAAGGGCAGAATTGGAGGATCCCAGGAAAGAAAGGTCCAGATGGGAAAGCATACATATAAGTCAGGTTCAGCAAACAATGAAGGCTCATTAAATCTGGAAAGAGAAAAGAATAAGTTTTATGGGACAATTCATTCAAGCAGCACATATTTTTTGAGCATTTACTATGTGCCAGTTACTGTTCTTAGTTATGTCAGCAGTCTAAAGATCATGATCACCTCACTCCAGTTGGGGAAGAAAGACAATAAGAAATAAACACAACCAATAAGTCAATTATATCCACATCTACAATCTCTCACCTGCAAAATCAAAGTTGAAAAAGGCCTAAAAATGGAAATTCTTTCCTTAATTTGTCAGCAAACATGTCCTTAACTGACCTGCCATGAAGCTACTTATAGTCTTTATTCCACGTAATGTGCATATTTCTGCATTTCACTTCAGAAACACTGTGTTCAATAATAGGATATATAATATAATACAACATAACGTAGCTTAATATCTCAAAACTTTCACTGCCATCGAGTCAGATCCGACTCCTAGTGACCCCTCCTTGGGTTTCTGAGGCAGTATCACTATGGAACTAGATTGCCCAACCTTCCTTCAATAACTTAATATAGTACCTGAAAATTGTTAGGGGCAGTCACATGATAAACGGAATATATGGAGAAGGGTGAGGTAAATCAGTACAGGCTGGTCGGGAAGGAGGATGGTGCGACATTAAATAGGATGATCAGGGTAGTCTCAGTGGGAAGAAGAGATTTAAGCACCTTCACTTACAGAAGTGAGGGAATTAGTCAGGTGAGTATCCAGGGCAAGAGTGTTTCAGGAAGAGTAGAGCAAAGGCTTAAAAGCTGGAAAACATCTGTTATATTTGACAACCTGTAAGGAGGTCATTGTGGCTGGAGCAGAAAGTAAAAAGTAGGAAAGAAAGTCAAAGTAGAAAGAGGTGATGAAATCATACAGTTTCTTTAAGCCACATTAGGGTTTTAAACAGAGAAATGACATAATCTGATTTGTACTTTAAAAGCATCATTCCAGTTGCCTTGTGGAAAATGAGCTACAGGAAAGCAAGAGTAGGTTTGTGGAGACCTATTAAGAGAGTGTTTCAGTAATCCGTATGAGACGACAGAGGTTCAGACCAGGGTAGTGGCAAGTGAGATGGTGAAAATTCATCGGATTCTGGTTTGCTGTTGTTGTTGAGGAGGAGGAGAAAACTAATAGAATTTCTTAACAAGTTGGATGTGGAGGTGAGACAGAAGAGTCATAGAAGACTCAAAGATTTGAGTCTTAAACAAACGGAAGGACAGACCCACAACCATCTAAAATAGAGGGAACTAAAGGTATGGTTTTTCATACTGTGGTGGCTTTCCTGTTGCTATAAGGCTGGAGAACATGCCACCAGTATTTAAAATAATGATAGAGTCACCCATGGTGGACAGGTTTCAGGGGAGCTTCCAGATTAAGACAGACTAGCAAGAAGGATGGAGCCATCCACTTCTGAAATAATTGGCCATGGAAAACCTTATGAATAGCAGTGAAACACTGATACATTACTGGAAAACTTTATGAATACCTGTGATACACCATCTGATGAGCCCCCCAGGTTGGAAGGTATGCAAAATATGACTGAAGAAGAGCTGCTTCCTCAAAGTAGGGTAGAGATTAATGATGTGGATGGATTGAAGCTGTTTGTTGAGGGAGCACAACTCAAAATGGGAAGAAACAGCTGCAAACATAAATTAATAATCAGAACATGGAATATAAGAAGCATGACTGCAGGAATATTGGAAGTGGTCAAAAATGAAATGCAAGTAAATACTGTAGGCATTAGTGAGCTGAAATGGACTAGTATTGACCATTTTGAATTAGAAAATTGTATGTTCTGCTATGCTGGGAATGATAAATTGAAGAGGAATGGTGTCGCATTCATCATCAAAAATAATGCTTCAAGATCTTTCCCGGAGCACAATGCAGTCAGTGATAGGTTAAAATCTATAAACATACAAGGAAGACCAGTTAATACTACTGTCACTCAAATTTATGCACCAAACACTAAAGTCAAAGATGAGGAAATTGAAGATATTTACCAACTTCTGCAGTCTGAAACTGACCAAACATGCAATCAAGATGTATTGATTATTACTGATGATTAGAATGCAAAAATTGTAGAGAAGTGTCATTGGTAGTTAAAAATGGTCTCGGTGATAGAAAGGACACTGGAAATGATATAATAGAATTTTGCAAGACCAACAAGTTATTCATTGCAAATATCATTTTTCAACAGCATAAATGGAAGCTATACCTCACTAGATATCATACACAGAGCCAGATAGACCACATCTATGGAAAGAAGCGATGGAGAAGCTCAATATCATCAGTCAAAACAAGGCCAGGAGCTAACTGTGGAAAAGACCATCAATAGCTAAAATGAAAGTTCAAGTTGAAGCTGAAGACAATTAAAACAAGTCCACAAGAGCCAAAATATGACCTTGATTATATCCCACCTGAATTTAGAGACATCTGAAGAATAGATTTGACATATTGAACACCAGTAACCAAAGACCAGATGAGTTGTGGGATGACATCAAGAACATCATACATGAAGAAAGCAAAAGGTCATTGAAAAGGTCATGGAAAGAAAGACAAGACTAAAAAGGATGTCAGAAGAGACTCTAAACCTAGCTCTTTAACAGAGAGTAGCTAAAGGGAATGGAAAAAATGACAAAGCAAATGAAAGAGGCTAAACAGAAGATTTCAAAGGTCTGCCAAAAAAGACAACTTAAAGCATTATAATTAAGCATGTAAAGACCTGCAGTTAGAAAACCAAAAAGGAAGAACATGCTCAACATTTCACAAGCTGAAACAACTGAATAAAATTTAAGCCTTGAGTTGTATAATTGAAGAATTCTATGAGCAAAATATTGAGTGATGCAAGAAGCACCAAAAGAAGATGCAAGGTATACACAGTCACTGAATCAAAAATAATTGGTCATTGTTCAACTATTTCAGGAGGTAGTATGTGATCAAGAACCAATGGTACTGAAGGAAGAAGTCCAAACTGCACTGAAGGAATTGGTGAAAAACAAGGCTCCAGGACCTGATGGAATATCCAATGAGATGTTTTCACAAATGGATGCAGCACTGGAAGTGCTTACTCATTTATGTCAAGAAATTTGGAAGATAGCTACGTGGATAAGTAACTGGAAGAGATGAATATTTGTGCCCATTCAAAAGAAAGGTGATCCAACAGAAGTGGAAATTATTGAACAATATCATTAATATCACACACAAGAAAATTTTGTTGGAGATAATTCTAAAGTGGCTGCAGTAGTATATTCACGGTAGTATATTGCGAGAAATTCAAGCTGGATTCAGAAGAGAACGTGGAATGAGGGATGTCATTGCTGATGTCAGGTGGATCTTGGCTGAAAGCAAAGAATACCAGAAAGATGTTTACCTATTTTAGTGACGATGGAAAGGCATTTGACAGTGTGATCAAAACAAATTATGAATAACATTGCAAAGAATGGGAATTCCAGAACACTTCATTGTGCTCATGAGGAATCTGTACATAGACCAAGAGCTGTTGTTCAAACAGAACAAGGGATATTATTACATGATTTACAATCAGGATGGGTGTGAGTCAGGGTTGAAATTTCACCATATTATTCAATCTGTATGCTGAGCACATAATCTGAGAAGCTGAATTATATGAAGGAACTATGACATCAGAATTGGAGGAAGATTCATTAATAACCTGTGATATATAGATGGCATAACCTTGCTTGTTGAACGTGAAGAGAACTTGAAACATTTGCTGATGAAGATCAGTATAGATTACACCTCAACATACAGAAAACAAAAATCCTCACAAATGGAACAAGCCACATTACAATAAATGGAAAGATTGAAGTTGTCAGGGATTTCATTTTTCTTGAATCCACAATCAACACCCATGGAAGCAGCAGTCAAGAAATTAAATGACCTATTGCACTGGACAGGAGCTCTGGTAGCATAGTGCCTAAGGCACTTGACAGCTAACCAGAAGGCTGGCAGTTCAAACCCACCAGCCACTCCTCGGAAGGAAGGTTGGGCAATCTACTTCTGTAGTGATACCGCCTCGAAAACCAAAGAAGGGGTTGCTATGAGTCGGGTCCAACTTGATGGCACATAACAACAACAACAACACCATTGCACTGGCCAAATATGCTGCAAAAGACCTCTTTAAAGTGTTGAAGAGCAAAAATGTCACTTTGAAGACTAAGGTACACCTCACCCAAGTCATGATAATTTTAATTGCCTCATATGCATGTGAAAGCTGGACAATGAAAAAAGAAGACCAAAGAAAACTCGATGCTTTTGAATTGTGGTGTTGGTGAAGAATACTGAGAATACCATGACCTTCCAGAAAAACAAACAAATCTGTCCTGGAAGAAATGCAACCTGAACTCTCCTTAGAAGTGAGAGTGGCCAGACTTTGTTTCACTCTTGGGCCACGTTGTTATAAAGGATCATTCCCTAGAGAAGGATATCATGCTTGGTAAAGTAGAGGGTCAGAGAAAGACCAGAAGCTCCCCAATGAGAAGGATTGATATGGTGGCTGCAACGAGGGGCTCAAGTAGAGCAAGGATTTTGAGGATGGTGCAGGACCGGGAAGTGTTTTGTTCTATTGTACATACAGTCACTATGAGGTGGAGGTAATTCGACAACACCTAACAATACCACCAACAAAGGTTCAGCAGATGTGAAGGGGAAAATCAGGAGTTGTTCGTTTATGTTATGTTCAAGACATCCATCTGTCTTCTAAGAGGTGACATGAAATGTCAGTTGGATGTACAAGTGTGAAGTTCTGAAGAGAAATCCATCCTGGACAAAAATTTTGGAATTATTAACATAATGTTGGTATTTAAAGCTATATAGCTGGATGAGAACTCTAAAAAAGTAGATATGGATAGAGAGTATTCCAAAGATTGAGGCCTAGATAGAGAATATTCCAAAGAGACTTGAAAAAGGAAGAAAAAAAAATGCAAGGGAAAAAAATTACAAAGAAGACAAATGTGTGCAATCCTAGAATTGAGTATCCACTCCTACTATAAATTCTCTCAAATGGCATACAATTCAAAATAGTATGGATGAATAAAATAATCACTAGGTATAGAGCAAGGAGTCAGCCTCAGGGATCCAGGTGAGGGGAGGGAACCCAGGCCATGCCCCACAAGCAGCAAGGCAGAAAAGCAGGGGGAAGGGCACAAAAAGGCCAGGGGACCAGGACAGAGTAAGGAGGCAGCACTAGAAATCTAGGTAAGGGGAGGTTAGAGAGATTTCCAACAGCTAAGGGAGACAAACTTCTCTGTTGGTTTGTCCTACTGAGGTAACATGTTGCTGTGAGTCTTAAAGCTGTGCCACCAGTGTTTCAAACCCAGCAGGGTGCACATGCTGCATCAATATCAGCACAGCTTGCAGACTGAGACAGACTAGGAAGAAGGAAGAGGCCATCCACTTCTCAAAGAACTGACCAGGGAAAACCTTATGAATGGCAGAGAAACACTGTCTGATACATTCCTGCACAACTTTATGAATAGTCCGGAAACATTGTTCAATACAGGGGAGGACGATGAGTAACTTAGGTTAGAAGGCTCTCAAAAAGACTGGGAAAGAGCTGCATCATCAGAGTAAAACCACCCTTACTCATATGGATAAGGTAAAGCTTTCAAGACCTCCATTTGCTGATGTAGCACCACTCAAATTGAAGAGAAAGAGCTGCAAACATCCATTAATAATTGGAACATGGAATGTATGAAGTATGAATCTAGGAAAATTGGAAGTTGTCAGAAATGAAATGGAACACATAAAGATTGATATTCTAGGCATTAGTGAGCTGACATGGGGCAATCTACTTCCATAGTGATACTGCCTCGGAAACCCAAGGAGGGGTT
>NW_006921886.1:622165-626194 GCF_000298275.1 Orycteropus afer afer | reverse complement strand
ACTTATTCATTGCAAATACCTTTTTTCACCAACACAAATGGTAGCTATACATGTGGACTTCACCAGATGGAACACAAAGGAATCAGACTGACTACATCTGTGGCAAGAGGAGATCGAAAAGCTCAATATCTTCAGCCAAAACCAGGCCAGGAGAAAACTGTGGAACAGACCATTAACTGCTCATATGCAACTTCAATTTGAAGTTAAAAACAATTAAAACAAGTCCACGGGAGCCAAAATATGATCTTAAATATATCCCTCCTGAACTTAGAGGCCATCTAAAGAACAGATTTATGCATTGAACACCAATGACCGAAAACCAGAAGAACTGTGGGATGACATCAAGAACATCATCCATGAAGAAAGCAAGAGGTCACTAAAAAGACAAGAAAAGAAGACCAAAATGGATGACAGGAGACTCTGAAACTTGCCCTTGAACAGAGAGTGGCTAAAGCAAATGGAAGAAATGACAAGATATTCGAAGATTTCAAAGAGCAGCTCGAGAAGACAAAGCCAATTACTATAATGAAATGTGCAAAGACTTGGAGTTAGATAACAAAAAGGAAGAACACGCTCAGCATTTCTCAAGCTGAAAGAATTGAGGAAAAAATTTAGGCCTTGAGTTGCAATATTGAAAGATTCCATGGGCAAAATATTGAATGATGCAGGAAACATCAAAAGAAGATGGAAAGAATACACAGAGTCACTGTATCAAAAAGAACTGGTCAATCTTCATCTATTTCAGGAGGTGGCATATGATCTAGAACCAATCGTATTGAAGGAGGAAGTTGAAGCTGCAATGAAGGAACTGGCAAAGAACAAGGCTCCAGGAACTGATGGAATCTCATTGAGATATTTCAACAAACGGATGCTGCACTGGAGGTACTCACTCAGTTATACCAAGAGATTTGGAAGACAGCTACCTGGACAACTGACTGGAAGAGATCCATATTTGTACCCATTCCAAAGAAAGATGATCCCACAAAATGTGGAAATTACTGAACAATATCATTAATATCGCATGCAAGTAAGAGCTTATTGAAGATAATTCAAAAACGGTTGCAGCAGTATATTGACAGAGAACTTCCAGAGGTGCAAGCTGAATTCAGAAGAGGACATGGGAAAAGGGATATCATAGCTTCTGTCAGATGGATCTTGGCTCAAAGCAGAGAATACCAGAAAGATGTTTACTTGTGTTTTATTGATTATGCAAAGGTATTTGAGTGTGTGGATCATGACAAATTATGGATAACATTGAGAAGAATGGGAATTCCCAAACACTTGATTATATTCATGAGGAACCTGTACATTAACCAGGAGGCTGTTGTTCGAACAGAGCAAGGGGACACTATATGGTTTAAAATCAAGAAGGGAGCGTGTCAGGGTTGTATCCTTTCCCCATACTTATTCTATCTATATGCTGAGCAAATAATCTGAGCAGCTGGACTATATGAAGAAAAACGTGGCATCAGGATTGGAGGAAGAATCATTAACAACCTGCAACATGCTGATGATACAACTTTGCTTGCTGAAAGTGAGGATGACTTGAGGCACTTACTAATGAAGATTGAAGAAGACAGTTTGCAGTATGGATTACATCTCAATATAAAGAAAAAAAAATCCTCACAATTGGACCAATAAGCAGCATCACGATAAATGGAAAAAAGACTGAGGTTGTCAAAGAATTCACATTGCTTGGTTCTACAATAGATGCCAATGGAAGCAGCAGTCAGGACATTAGACGATGCATAGCACTGGGCAAGCTGAGCAGCAAGGATGTCTCCTTGAGGACTAAGGTGCGCCTGACACAAGCTGTGATATTTTCAGTCACCTAGTATGTATGTGAAAGCTGGACAATGAATAAGAAATCTGAAGAGGAATTGATGCTTTTGAGTTGTGGTGTTAGCAAAGAACGCTGAAAGTACCATGGACTGCTAAAAGAACTAACAGATATGTCCTGGAGGAAGAGCAGCCAAAATGCTCCTTGGAAGTGAGAATGGCCAGACTTTGTCTCACCTACTTTGGTCATGTCAGAAGGGACTATTCCCTGGAGGATGTCATGCTTGGTAAGGTGGAGGGTTGACAAAGGAGGAGAAGGCCTTCAACGAGATGGATTGACAGGGTGGCTGCAATGATGGGCTCAAGTATAGCAAGGATCATGGAGCTGGCGCAGGATTGGGTGGTGTTTCGTTCTGCTGTGCATGGGGTCACTATGAGTCATAAATGACTCCATGGCACCTAACAACAACAGATATAGGGCTACAGGGCTGGAGAGGGGTGTAAATAAGGCACCCTAGGAAGTGAATATGCATTCCCTAGTCCTTTAGGTGTTGGCTGGGAATGAAAACAAGAATTTTACTAGAATAACAAAGCTCTTCAATGTCTAATATATTCCTGGCAGGATTCAAGTCAACATTAAAAACATGTCATTCAGATCTAATTTTTATTCCCACAGAGCTGGAAGGAATGTAATAAATGCTTTCTGTTACTATAATAATAAGCATTAATTATACTAACAATAGTGTTTGCTGCTTCAGTTAGAGCTAATACACAGCCTTAAAACATGCCGAACAGTGTTCTAAGTTCTTTATACACATTAACTCATTAACTTGCATGACAATTCTATGAGATAAATAACATTGTCATAACTATAACATAATAATAACATCATTAAAAGAGAGGTTAAAATATTGCCCAAGGTCACACAGCTACAAGGGATAGAACTTGAATTTGAACTCCAACATTTCGATTCCAGATCCCAGTCATTTTACCATCATGTTAATTCTCTTCTTAAGATAAGCACGCATTCCTGGGTATTAGGATCCTATAATAAATTCACAAAGTTCATCTATTTCCAGGGTGATGTAATGTTAAACTAAACAACGAACAGAATATCTAGGACTGAGGACAGAGAATTCAAGTTTTCCTCTCCCATTCCTCTCCCATGTGCCACTAAGCAAACATACTAATGACCTTGAACCCAATTCCTCCTATGTGAGCTTGCATGACAATGGCACCTACTTAATTCTAGTTGTGAGCCTTTAGAGTGAGTACTATCATGTACCGCGTAACATCTGTTCAGGCAATGTCTGACTGCATGTACTTCTGTGGTCTCATAAAGTATGAGCATTCAGAAATGATGATTGGAGAATGGCACATAGCAAAAGCAACAGTTTCATCCAAACAACACATGTATCTCATGTCTCTTGTATACAAAGCAATTATGCTGCAAGGCTTAAATGATACAATATATATACAACCCATAATACATATGTCTCAATTCTGACTCATAGCGACCCCTATTGGGTTTCTGAATTTGTAAATGTTTATGGAAGTAGATTGTCCCATCTTCCTTCTGCAGAGCTACTGGTAGGTTTGAATTAGCCGACCTGCTGGTTAGCAGCCAAATGCTTTATGCACTATGCCACGAGAGCTCCTTTATACGTATTTCTTAATAATCATAATAAACACCTGTTACTGGCTTTTGTATGTACTGTACTGTGCTTTCTAGCTAAAAAGTTTACCACGTGATAGAGGCTTCAACTAGTAGGCACCATCCAATCTCATGCATCATGTGTCTCGTGAGTGCTGTCGCATTATCTCACTATTTAATTTTCTTTCAAAATTATTACCATTAAGTATATCATGGCTATCAAATGCTACAAAACCATTGCAATTACAGCAGCAGCAAGACGCAAAAAAGTGGCAATCTGAAAGTGTAACAAAAAATTATTAAACAACACGAAGGTGGAAAACCAGTGAATGCTGTTGCTCGCAATTTAGTCAAGGCATACTTGACAATATCTATTATCTTCAAAATATAAAAAAACTTCAAGCTATTAAAGGATTGTCTCCAATGAAAGCTACAAGGCTAACAAAAATGCAAAAGGTGCCTATATAGGAGATGGAGAAATTGCCAGTGATGTGGATTGATGACCAAACACAAAAGCTAATCCCTCTCAGCACATTGACAACCTAAAGCACAAAGCTTAGAGATCCTTGAAGAAAAAGCAGGACCAGACTATGATA
>NW_006921886.1:619392-621065 GCF_000298275.1 Orycteropus afer afer | reverse complement strand
ATTGCCCAACCTTCCTTCCGAGGAGTGGCTGGTGGGTTTGAACCGCCAGCCGTCTGGTTAGCAGGCAAGTGTCTTAGCCACTATGCTACCAGAGCTTTACAAGATTAGCAGGAGGTAAAGTCTCCGGAGGTAAGTATGTAAAGCAACCAGTTTTGCTTGATTCTAGCATTTATCAATCCTACAACACCCTAAGGCACTTGACTGCTAACCAGAAGGCTGGCGGTTCAAACCCACCAGCCACTCCTCGGAAAGAAGGTTGGTCAATCTACTTTCGTAGTGATATCGCCTCGGAAACCCCAAGGAGGGGTCGCTATGGGTAGGATCTGACTCCAGGGCAAATAACAACAACCCAACACGTGTGAAGTATTCATTGCTCCCAGTCCTATACCATGACCCTGAATTCTGCATTATTTTTTGGCGTGGAATGCCATTACGGAAACTCTCAGATATAGAAGTGAAGGAGACTCAAAGTAGGGAGTGATCCACAGAGCCGCTGCTACTGAAGCCAACACTGACTGGCTTTTGTTATTTCCCAAGGCCACATTCTACAGGAAACGAAATTATCACCTTTGAAGTAAGCAATTGTTTCAGGTCTAATAGACCCTACAACAGGTAGAAACGAATGCATGCATTTATGACAGAACAATTTGGGGGAATAGGAAAAATAGCATGGACTAGAACAAGGTCTTTTTCTTTCTAAATTTTGTTGGAAAAAAAATAAAAAGAAAAGTAGATCAGTGTTTTCTGCTAATAGTGCTTTGAGGCAAGCTAACACGTTGAGTAGTTCTTCTTTCAGGCAATCTCCTAAACATTGTGTCTAAGTAAAATAAATGATCCAGTTATCCCAACCAAACCTTGAAGACATCATCTGGCTCAGCTGGTGTTAAGACATTAAAAAATACCACAAAAAAAAGCTGAGTGTGTCAAAATACAATCCTATTATGAGGAAAGTGGACTGCTAAAAACTTATCAGCTCCATCTTTCCCTATTTATGAAAATTAAAGGGATTAAATCATAAATGATCCTTGAAATGTTCCTCAGAGCTCCAATTGCCAGTCTTACTACCAGCCATCAAACATATCTTTCTCCAAATACAACCTCAGAGTATGCTTTTAATTATCCAATAATAAGCAGAATGCTCTCAGGCACTTACCCAAAAGTATATTAATAAGAGCAAAGGCATAATTTTAATAATTTAAAAATTATAAATAATGTTTTTTTAATATCCACTTAAACCTTCCTTTGTTCTAATTTTGTCTCATTGATGTGTACAAATGTGGATTTCTAAAGGACCCTGAAAAATAATCTCTAACATAACCCCCTCTCCTTTCACTCCTACTTTACATATGTAACTTTGTTGTTGTTGTTGTTATGTGCCACGGAGTAGGACCCGACTCATAGTGACCCCTCCTTGGGTTTCCGAGGCGGTATCACTACAGAAGTAGATTGTCCAACTTTCCTTCCAAAGAGTGGCTGGTGGGTTTGAACCACCAGCCTTCTGGTTAGCAGTCAGATGCCTTAGACATTATGCCACCAGAGCTCCATACAGAGAAGTAAATGATGACTGCTTATTTGCCAAAGAGGATCAAGAAAAACAAAAAAACAAACTCACTACCTTCAAGTGGGATCTGACTCATAGCGACCCCTCCTTGGGTTTCTGAGTCGGTATTACT
>NW_006921886.1:608305-618617 GCF_000298275.1 Orycteropus afer afer | reverse complement strand
CAATCCTACTTCCGTAGTGATACTGCCTCGGAAACCCAAGGAAGGGTCGCTATGAGTCGGGGCCGACTCGACGGCACATAACAACAACAACAACATACTTTTTATGGATATAACATAATTTATCTATTCAACTATTTCTAGATATTTAAACTATTTATGGCTTTTAACTATTTGAAATAACTCTGTTCTAAACATTCACGTACAGCTCTTTCTATGGTCACATGTTGTCATTTCTCGAGTAAATATGTAGGAGCTGCATAGCTAGGTCATATGATATGTATATATTTAAATTTTTAAGAGACTGACAAGCTGTTTATTAAAGAAATTGGACCATTTTATACGTTTGACAATAGTACACTAGAGTTCCAGTTGCTCCATCTCCTTGGCAACACTTGGCATGTTTAAGATATTTAATTTTAGTCATTCTAATATGTGTGTACTAGTGCCTCATTATGGTGGAATATGAATATCATAGCTCACCAGACCTGCATCTGTGCAATCACTGAGTTGGGAAGCATCATCCATGCCTTGGCTTTGAGTATCTAGTTTACCATGGCCACGTGGTACCTTCAGGGGATTTGGCCCCTCTGCTGTGAGCCCTTTTCCAAGCTTCTCACTTGTCACACTTTTCTCATTCTTGTCTCTCAGCTGCTGCTCCCTTTACCTACTTTTTTTTTTCCCCCCTAGCTACAAATGGGAAAATGCTGTATTTATTATCTTGCTCTGTATTTTATTTTAATTTTTCTTGGGTGCATTTCTATATCAGCATGTGTAGATCCATCCAACTTTTTTGAAGACCTACATAATATTTTACTCTATAAAAACAAAACCCAAATTCACTGTCACTGAGTGAGTCATTTCCAACTCATAGTGACCCCCAATGGGTTTTCAAGACTGTAAATCCTTACAGAAGCAGAGCACATCATCTTTCTTCCATGGAGCAACTGGTTGGTTTGAATCACTGATCTTTTGGTTAGCAGCCAAATAGCACTACACCACCAGGGCTTCTCATTTTACTTTATGGGGGTTCTTTACTAGATTTAACCACTCCCTATTGATGGGCATTTCAATTGTTTCCAGATGTTTGCTATTACACAAATCGTGTTCATATGCTTTTACATATATGCAAATTCCTGTTAGTAAAGCATTACACACTTGTTATTTGTGCTGTTGCTGCATTTCTTAGCAGGCTAAATGGAAGGACATACTCCATTGGCTCGTGGCAGCAGTTATTTCCACATGATAAAAACCAAACTCACTGCCATCAACTCAATTCTGACTCAGGGTGACCCCCTTTGGGTTTCCGAGGTAGTAAATCTTTACAGAAGTAGATTGCCCAGTCTTCCTTCTGTGGAGTGTCTGGTGGGTTTGAACTGCCAACCTTCTGGTTAGCAGTCAAATACCTTAGGCACTACACTTTAAACTATCACTGCGGCCTGACCCATATCTTCCTGCTGAAGAACATCAGTACAAAACAGAGTACCTGAAATTTGGTAGGAGCTTAACAAATCTTTCTTTCTTTCCCTCCGTAAACATATTGTAGGAGCTCTGGGCACAGCAGCTAAGTGTTCAGCTGCTAATTGAAAGGTTTGTTGTTCGAACCCACCCAGCAGGTCTGTGGGAGAAAGACCTGGCAATCTGCTTCCATAAAGATTACAGCCAAGAAAACCCTATGACCCAGTTCTACTCTGTCATATAGGAATTGACTCAATGGCACCCAGCACCGAGAACAACATAGGCATATTTAACAACCCATTTCTTTATGCTTCTTTAAATAGTTGTTCTGTGTCCTGGACTCAAAATGGTGGGTAATTCCTCTGAAACAGAAGAATAGTGTACTCATGGAAAGTGTTCTAATTTCTTTCTGAAAAAGTCACTATCAGTTGTCAATTTGTACAGTCAAATCTATTACTTATTCTAAAAAAATCATAGTTGAGACATTATCTCCTTTTTTTTTTTAAATCATGATTTGGGTGAAAGTCTACAGAGCAAATTCATTTTTCATACAATTCATACACTCTTTGTTTCATGACACTGATTGCAATTCCCACCATGAATTAGCTCTCTCCCCACTTCCTCCCAGTGGTTACCTTTTTCCTGTGTCAGTCCTTCTCATGCATTCCTGCCCTCTGAGCTATCTCTATCTGCTAATACTGCCTTTTGATCTTCCATAGTTGATTGTTCTAAGGAGTATACCTACCTGATGTAATTGTTCACCTCTAGGCCTGTCTATTGTTTGGTTGGAAACAATGAGAGTGAGTTCAATTCAAAGCCCTAAAGGTGACTAAGTATCCCCCTTATTTTTGTCATCACTACTACTAGGGAATAATTATATTAGGGCCTTGTAGTAAGACTTGATGGCACATAACAACAACAACAAGAAAGACTGGTATGAGAGGAAAATACTAACGCAAGTGAGAAAGAAGCACTCAATGTTCTTGTGTGAGTGGGGAACATAGGCTACAACAACCAGTATGGCCAACTCCAAGGTGTGAAGTCCTTGGACTTAGTTCAGTTAAAATAAAGATCCTTTTATTTCCATAGCACCAAGCACCATGACTGCAAAGGAGATAACTCAAGAAAAGAACTTGAGTTGGAATGCCCTTGTGATTGAACTCTAGTGGAGCAAAGATACAAACTGGCAATGCCATCTTTTATTAAATGGAGGGCCCATGAAAACCTGGGAAGGGAGATAGGAAGAAAAGAGCAGTAACGAGGAACTCAGAGATGCGCTAACAAAGCCCAAACTAGAAAACTTCATGCAAGTAGTATTTACATCACAGCACATGAAGGCAGATGTCCGGTTTAAAACCCACAGGAATTCACAATTCTGTGTTCTTGTCTATGTCTTTATGAAGTGAAATTAATGCAAATGTGCCACATCCCTGACACTCTTAGAGCAGGGCTGTTTAGTGGATTGTCATGGTCACAAGAACAGATTCAATAGCAGAGTGTCAGCCTGGAAATACAATCAGTGGTTTTCTTCATCCAACAAAGCACTGGTCACTCTTTTTCTTCTTCTTTTTTTTTTTTTTTTAAGCCAGTCAAACTCAGCAGCATGGGTTTGTATACCAACTTTGATGACATTAATGTTAATAAGCTCTGATAACCCATTACATTCTTACCAGTCCATTTTTATCTGATCACTTTACCCTTGGAAGATGCCTTGTCCTCACTCCCAGTAGCTGGCAGAGCGTTTCTAACAGCACTTGTTTCCCTAATAACGCTTGTTTCTTACCTCAGGGCTAATGTTAGCTTCCTGTGACCTTAGCTAATAGATTTTTAGCATTTTAAATTATCAGTTAGGCTTATTTTCTTGGATTTGTTCCACTAAAATTAATCTTTCCTCATGATGTATTTGCTGTTGTAGTGAAGGTGGAGGCAGGACCCAGGTTTTTGCACACAGATGAGCCAGCCCCAGGATATGGCCTCTGGCCAAAGGCAGCCAGGTGTTTTGAATTAGAAGCGGAATGAACTGTGTTGCTGGAGAGAATTTCCACATCAGAATGAACTCTGGGCTAATTAAGTGAGAAATGACTGTGCCCAGTAAGGTGAATGGAACGTTGTTGTCCCTGAAGTTGCTGTGCTTGACCAGAGAGCCCCCCCAACCCTGTGCCACACATCTCAGTAATAAGATGTTTTTCTAGTTGCTATAAAGTGATTCTCTGGGTTCCCTTCTCTCGATCCCCTTCTTAGTTTTCAACTAGATCCAAAAGATGGGAATTCAACAGGAAGTTGGCCACTCCCAGAGTTCAGGAATGGAATAAAATGTTTCCAGGCATTTAGAGATGCAAAATGTGGACTTAAATCATCTTCCATAATAAGAACACATTGTGTACAAGCATAGACATTCTCTTAAGGGTACTATTCTGCCCATTTCATAGCTAAAGAAACTGGGAACTAAGAAAAAGTGATTTCCCTGAAGATACATTTAATTACAGGTAGACTTTGTTTCACTGTGCTTCACTTTATTGCTCATCTCAGATATTGCATTTTTTTTTTTTTTTTTACAAATGGAAGGTTTTTGGCAACCCTACATGGAGCAAGTCTCTTGGTGCCATTTTTCCAACATCATGTGCTCACTTCATGTCTCTGTGTCACCTCTTGGTAATTCTCACATTATTTCAATTTTTCTCGTAATGTTACTGCATATATAATAAACTACAGTATGTTGTTGTTGTTGTTATGTGCCATAGAGTCGGACCCAACTCATAGCGACCCCTCCTTGGGTTTCCAAGGCAGTACCACTACGGAAGTAGATTGCCTCATCTTCCTTCCGAGGAGTGGCTGGTGGGTTTGAACCTCCAGCCTTCTGGTTAGCAGTCAAGTGCCTTAGGCAGTATGCTACCAGAGCTCCTAAAGTACAGTATAGTGTGAGCATAATTTTGGGAAAGCAAAAAATTTGTGTGAGTCTGTATATGAAATGTTGAATTTAAAACAAATTCTGCTTTGTAAATTTGCACCTAAAGCACAGTAACAATATAAAAAATAAAATACAGATTTAAATTCCTCTACAAAAAACATTGTAGGAAGGAAAAAAAAAAAATGTGTGACTCACTTTATTGTAGTTGTCTGGAATTGGACCCATAACAGCTCCAAAGAAGACTTGTGATGCCTGGGCTCAGAATAAAACACAGATATTCCAGCTGCAGGAGCTCTGGTAGCATAGTGCCTAAGGCCCTTGACTGCTAACCAGAAGGCTGGCGGTTCAAACCCACCAACCACTCCTTGGAAGGAAGGTTGGGCAATCCTACTTCTGTAGTAATACTGCCTCGGAAACCCAAGGAGGGGTCGCTATGAGTCAGGTCTGACTCGATGGCAAATAACAACATACTATAGTTTATTATTGTAGTTTATTATACTCAGCTGTTCACAGCACATTCCACCATGGAACTGATCACCCGTCTCATCATGGGAAATCACATCCAGCTGCCCAGCCGCTCATAACCAGGCCTAGCCAAGCTGACACGTAACATAAACTACCACAGGAATTTAACCAATTTTTTAAAAATAAATTATTCTATTGAGAGATTAAATGATTCAGGTAGGTAATTAATAAACAAAACCATTCTCTGTGCCTCAATCCCTGTATAAATTAAAATAAAACCCACTAGATAGAACCATAATTGAATTCTCATATTTCCAGATTGCAGTTCTGGTAGTGTTTCAGGAAAAGTCCTTTACATCTGATGAAAGCCTATTAAAATAAGATTAATTTTTCAGCCATTCCTGTAAATGGTATTTCATTTCAGCTTTATTGTACAGTTATTAATGACAGTGACTGATGCTCATAAAGAGGAAAAGTAATCTTCTGATATTCAAAAATTATTTGTCAAAAATTTGATTTGTCTTTCAGGCAACTTGAAATAATTTTTCAAGGTGCAAAAATGGATTTCCTATTATTGGTTGAGATCATAACAAACTAATAATGATTAATTTCTTCTAAAGAAGCCGTTTTGGAATGCTGTCTGGATTTTAATGATTCTAATGGTCTGTATCAAGAGCCAATGGTACTGAAGGAAGAAGTCAAAGTTGCACTGAAGGAATTGGCAGAAAAGAAGGCTCGAGGAGTTGACAGAATACCCACTGTGATGTTTCAACAAACAGATGCCCTGCTGGAGGCACGTACTCATCTATACCAAGAAATTTGGAAGACAACTGATGGAAAGAAATCCATATTTGTACTCATTCCAAAGAAAGGTGATCCAATAGAATGTGGAAATTATTAAACAATATCATGAATATCACATGCAAGTAAAATCTTGCTGAAGATTATTCAAAACTGGTTATAGCTGTATGTTGACAGGGACTTTCAGAAATGCAAGCTGGATTCAGAAGAGGGATATCATTGCTGATGTCAGATGGATCTTGGCTGAAAACAAATAATACCAGAAGGATGTTTATTTGTGTTTTATTGACTATTCAAAAGTATATGACTGTGTGCATCATAATAAATTATGGATAATATTGAGGAGAATGGGAATTCCAGAACATTTAATTATGCTCATGAGAAACCTGTACATAGACCAGGAGGCTGTTGTTTGAACAGAACAAGGGGATATTGCAAGGTTTAAAATCAGGAAGGGAGTGTGTCAGGGTTGTTTCCTTTAACCATACTTATTCAGTCTGTGTGCTGAGCAAATAATCTGAGAAGGTGGACTATATGAAGAAGAATGTGAAGAAGGATTGGAGGAAGACTCATTAACCACCTGCTATACAAAGACGACACAACCTTGCTAGCTGAAAGTGAAGACGACTTGAAGTACATACTCATGAAGATTAAAGGCTATAAACTGCAGTTTGGATTACACCTCAACATAAAGAAAATGAAAATCCTCCCAAGTGGATCAGTAAGCAACAGCATGATAAATGGAGAAAAGACTGAAGTTGTCAAAGAGTTCTCATTACTTGGTTCCACAATCAACCTCAATGGAAGGAGCAGTCAAGAAATCAGACACCAAGTTTCACTGGGCAAATGTGCTGCAAAAGACTTCTTTAATGTGTTGAAGAGCCAAGATGTCCCTTTGAAGACTAAGGTGCACCTAACCCAAGCTGTGGTATTTTCAATCACCTCATATGTATGAGTCGGGGCTGACTCGACGGCACATAACAACAACAACAACAACATATGTATGTGAGAGCTGGACAATGAATAAGGAAGACTGAAAAAGAGTTGATGCCTTTGGGTTGTGATGTTTGTGAGTAATGCTGAAAATACCATGGACTGCCAGAAAAATGAACAAATCTGTCCTGGAAGAAGTTCAGCTGGAGTGCTCTTTGGAAGTGAGAAGGGCCAGACTTTGTCTCAACTACTTTGGCCATGTTGTCAGAAGGGACCATTCTCTGGAGAAGAATATCACACTTGGCAAAGTGGTGGATCAGCCAAAAAGGGGAAGGCCCTCAACAAGATGGATTGATACAGTGGCTGCAATGATGTGCACAGGTATAGCAAGGATTGTGAAGCTTGCGCAGGACCAGGCAGTGTTTTGTTCTGTTGCATGAACAGAACACTGTGAGTCAGAGCTGACTCAATGGCACTTAACAACAACTGCAACTATTGTTTGTAATGGGATAAAGGAGTATCAAATAAATAACTGCAGGAATGAAAATTTGTTCTATTTGTCAATTATCTGGACCTATGGCACTTTGTCCACAAAAAGTTCATCTGCTCCCTATCTGTATATATAAACCATGACCTTTTATATTCTCTTTGCCATACTTTTATTAAATAAATGGATGAATCCAGATTGACATATTAAAACTCTAAATCATTTTCTATTGAGAAACATAATGATTAAAGAAGATACTGTAAATCTCTTAAACCAAGAATAAAGCCTTGTGAAGGTCAGATTTGAATTCCTATCTAAGTTCAACAACTTCTCAGGTCTATGACTTCTGACAAAGAACCTAACCTCTTTGAGCTTCAGTTACCATGCTGGGTATTTGCTAGCCCCTCTCCTTCCTGCCCCAGACGCATTGTCCATCCTTCTCCACCCTGCTGTTTGTCACAAGGAGGCTGACTTCCAATGACTATATTATCAGGTATCCTTGTCCTCTGGCTTCTCTTTGTTCGGCTCTGAGAAACCTGTCAGGGGATCTGAAAGAGGGAAGAGAGGTGGGGGGATTTCCTCCTCCAAGGCCTTCTTGCAGCATCACCTCTGGCCTGTTCCATCTCTTAGTGAAAAGCCACATCATCCCTCATGGCATCCTATTCTACCATTTCTCTTTCTAGGGTCCCAAAGCTGCCCCCACGTTCTCCCTTGTCCTTTGAGCCTGGGTGGAAACAGCTCTGCTATGACTAAGCCTGGGATATTGCACTATGGATTCTTCACCCTGTAGACGTCATAAAGAGTGCTTTTATTAAGCCACCCTTGATTTATCCTAACTTGAATGTGTCACCTGCTTCCTGCTGAAACTGCCTAATACAGTATCCTAGGCCATAAAAACGGGAATGATCACACCCTTCATTGTATTATTATAGCAAATGAAATGACAAATGTGTGGAGGGCCAGATACTTCCTGGGCATTCAGTAGATGTTGATTCACCCTAAAATTCTTTGGCTTAATTACAAATTTTCAATATATGCAGAAGTGAATATTTTATGCACTATAGAATACATTGTCAAATTCCTGGATTTATAAATTGGTGTGATATCTCAGTGTCAAAAAGATTTGGGGACTAGAGAAGAATTCTTCTTCACAGCCAGTCAAATGTTGTTTTCTAGTCATGCAACACTGTGATGTGTGTGTATATATATCTATATATCTATATCTATCTATCTATCTATCTATCTATCTATATACAGATTCTTATTCACACAGGCAGGCACTGAACAGGAACATGAAAGAAAGGAAAATTCCCTTACAATTCTCTTTACAATATGGTATCCAAGCATTGGTAACATTGATGACCTAATTTACCAAATAGCCTTGGGAAAGAACACCCAGATGCAGAGGCACAAACCCAAAAGACACTAAGAATACAGCCTGAGATATTCTAAGGAGGTTGGCCTTGAGAGTAACACAGGATCCACCTGGTGTTGATGACTTCCAGAAGTAAGAGATAATGTATAGTCATAACTTAGCTGCTTCTCTTTGCACTTCTCATGGGGTTAAAGAGCCCCGGTCCTTGGGAATGGAATGTGTACATGTGATCATAAACTTTAGCTCAAATTTTATTCACCCAGTAGTGGTAGGCAGACTTTTAGAGTATTCTGAAACTCTCTCCGTTCCCCACTTATGCATTTGTGATTAAAACCCTTTCTTCTCTCTTTTCTCAGTCTGACTGACTTTTCATCGCTCCAGGCACACGAGCACATTTTCATGTAACAACTTCAAGTAAACTTTAGGTGTTCCTTAAGATCAACAAATATTATGTGACTTATTTAAGACAGTATTCTGCTTTTGGAATCCAAACACACTAGACTTATTTCATTTCAAATCAAGTTAAGCATATACATATTTATTTGTCATTTTATAGAAAATCAATCTACAGCATTGTCCATTTATATATAAATTTATCTATCACATTATTTGTTCAAAGTGTGCCCAGGTTTTGCAAACACTATTTGCAATTATTTTTTTAAGCCCACATATATACAAAATACATTTTATACATTGAGAATTCATCTAGCAAACCTGATAATCACTATAACTTTACAAACCATCTAATCCTTAAAATAGCGATAATTCATCAAAAATGGATTGGTTATATTAGTTCAAGGAACTATGTACTAACTTTATTTCAAAAATGGACTGATTATGATAATCACTGCAAGGAATTATACTTAAATAGACAAGGTATTTGAAGAACTTTGAATTAGTGTACATTTCCTGAGCTAAAAAAGAATATAGGTATGCATTGCTTAACATGCACCATACATGCTGTGATTAGAACACTATGTACTTTGGATGGTGTATAAACACCATATTAAAACCTTATGGGAGCCTGCTTCTTTTTTTAATTTTTATTGTGATTTGGCTGAAAGTTTACAGAGCAAATTTATTTTCTATACAGCAGTTCATGCACATTTTGTTTCATGACATTGACTGAAATCCCCACAATGTAACAGTTCTCTTCGACCTCCTCCCTGTAATCACCTCTTACTTGTGTCCTTCTTTCCTATGCATTCCTGCTCCTTGAGCTATCTCCCTGTGCAAACACTGCCCTTCTCTTCTCCCATGATTGATCGTTGTGAGGAGTGTATCTACCTGGTGTAAATCTTCACCTTTCATGCCTATTACTTGGCTGAAAGCCATGAGAGTGAGTTCAATTCACTAGGGGTCACAGTCTCAAGGGTCTCACTAGGCCCTATCAGACCAGCAACTTTGGTCTTCTTTATTATTTTGAGTTTTGTTCCACATTTTTATCCCACTCTATACACTGACCCCTTTCCAAGTGGTTGACAGGGGTAGCCAAGCACCATCTAGTTCTTCTCATCTGATGGCCATATAGGCTGAGGTTTGCATGGTCCACTAGTCCCCGGGACCAACCGTTTTCATGTGTCTTTGGTTTTCTTCATTCTTCTTTACTCCTGATGAGGCCAGACACATTGTTGCATCTGGATGGCTGCTTGCAAGCTTTCAAGACCACAGTCGCTACTCACCAAAGGAGGCTGTAGAACAATGTTTTTGTTCAGTATGTTATGCCAATTGAGCTTGATGTTCCCTGCAACCATGGTCCTGAGCCCAGAAGTCCAAAAACTCACTCCATCAGGGTGGTTGGCTGTGCCTAAGAAGATATCATAACTTTGCCCCGTTTGTTGTTGTTGCTATGTGCCGTCGAGTCGGATCCGACTCATAGCGACCCCTC
>NW_006921886.1:574469-607260 GCF_000298275.1 Orycteropus afer afer | reverse complement strand
AGGCAACTAACAAACACATGAAGAAATGCTGGTAATCTTTAGTCATTAGAGAGATGTATATCAAAACAACACAACACTGAGATATTGTCTCCCCCAAAACTTAACAGCAAAGTTAAAAAAAAAAAAAAAACAATAAATGTTGACAAGAGTGTGTAGAGACTGGAACCCTCATACACTGCAGGTGAGACTGTAAGATGGTGCAACCACTATGGAAAATGGTATGGGCTTCCTTCAAAAGCTGGAAATAGAAAGAACATGTGATCCAGCAATTCCAATACTGGGTATATACCCTAGAGAAATAAGAGCTGTGACATAAACACTCACATTCCTCATTGCACTATTCACAATAGCAAAAAGATAGAAACAACCTAAATGCCCATCAATGAAGGGATGGATCAACAAACTATGGTACATACACACAACAGAATACTCCCCAAAATTAAAGAATAATGATGAATTTGTGAAACATCTTCCAACATAGAAGAAATTAGAGGCCATTATGCTGAGTGAAATTAGTCAATCACAAAAGGAAAAATATTGTAGGGGACCACTATTGTAAAAAGTCAAGAAAAGAGTTTCAAAAAAAAAAAAAGAAAAGAAAGAAAGAAATTTTCTTTGATGTTTACCAAGAGTGGGTGAGGAAGGGAGGGTAAACCACTAACTAGAGGGTAGATACATGTTAACTTCGGTGAAGGAACAAGTGAAAAAATAAAAAAAGAAGTCTAACATCTATTTAATGAAAGATCCAGAAGCAAAGAACAGAGATAATGGATGTGAGTAAACAAAATAAAATGAAACATACCCCAAATCTTAAAATATACAAGATTCTTCAGATTAAACGTTTCTACCAAGTGCCAAGTAGATTACCAATATAGCCTGATGAACAATTTCAGAATTCCACAGAGAAAAAACAAATCCTAATAGTTTACAAAGAGAAAACAGATGCCTACAAAAGAAGAATCAGACAGCATTTTAGGTGTTTTATTTATTTACCACTCACTTATATAGCACTTAGTATATGCCAGGCCCTTTTCTAGGCACTTTAAAAAGACTGAGTCATTTAATGAAATAAAGTATCATATATTCTCACCAACAACCCTGGGTCCTACAACACAAAGAACGTCCTCAAAGTTTAAGGACAATTATTTTTAGCCTAGAATTCTATAAATATTCAAACCATCAATCAAATGTATGGGAAAAATTAAGGCTTTCTTTTTCTTTTTGTCATGTAAGGATTTGGAAAATTCATCATTCATGTGTCCCATGTGGAAAAAAAATTAATTACACTAGAAGGTATTCTATCACAATTAAAGAAATACAAGAAGACAGTCAGTACAAGATATAAGAAACTGTGGTAGCTGAATACGACCTAATGAAAGGAAGAAAATCCAAAAGAAATTAAACAATCATCTGGTGGACCTTGACACTTGTGATATTCTTTTTTGAACACCAGTGTTGTAGTAGTATATGAAGATATTTTCTTCTCTATGATCAGGGATGAGGCTTGGTGCCACATTGAATAATCTGCATATGATCATTACACTGTAAATGCTGTTTGGGGATTTAATTTTTCTAATAAACCTATAGTCGAAGCAAAAAAACTTGTCACTACAGAATGAAATGTATATGTAAAAATGATAATATAACAAAAATTGAGAAGAGGAGAAGGGAAACTTGGAGAAAATATAAGTGAAATAAACATTTCTTCATTCATTATCAGGGAATCAACAAATACTATCCAGTATTAATAAATCAAAAAAAGAAAACACTACAGGAGGGGAGGAAAATTGCTAGATAGGTAAGAGACAAGTATTGATTTGGCTGAAGGGAAAGGCAATATACCAAAAGTGAGTGACTAACACAATGACACCAAGGAAAGGAAGACACAGAGAGGTGCACAGGAGGTACAGACAACAAAGATAAACACTTTCACATACACAGTACTGCATTATCAGTAAGAACAAACATTAATCTACACTGGATACATAGGTAGACAGGCTGAATGATCAGGTATGTCTAGGCAAAAAGGGAATATATCCATGACCATATACAATTTTGGCAGATGATATTTCTACATATGTATTTGCATGTGCTATAAAGATGTCCATATAAATAGAATTCACAGTGACCAAAGTTACAATAACTTCTAAGCCATACCCAACCAGACTTGGGATCATGGTCCTGGGAGACATCAAGCTCAACTGGCATAATATACTACACAAAAACAATGTTCTACATCCTACTTTGGTGAGTAGCAACTGGGGACTTAAAAGCTTGCAAGTGGCCATCTAGATGCAACAATTTGTGTCTCTTCAGAGCAAAGAAGAATGAAGAAGACCAAAGATGCATGGAAGCGATTTGTACAAGGGACTAGTGGACCATGCAAACCTCAGCCTGTATGACCAAAAGTACTAGATGGTGCCTGACTACCACTATCAACCACTTGGAAAGGGATCAGTGTAGGAGATCCTGGATAGAGTGGGAGAAAAGTATGGAACAAAACTCAAAATCATAAAAAAAGACCTGGCTTACTGGTCTGATAGAGACTGGTGACACCCATAAGACTATGACCCCTAGTTACCCTTCAGGCCTGAACTCACTCTCCAGCCAACATATAAGGGGAACATTTATGCCAGGTAGGTATACTCCTTAGAATAATGAACCATGGGAGATCAGAAGGGCAGTATTTTCACAGGGAAATATCTCAGAGGGCAGAAACGCATAGGAAAGAAGAACACAGAGAAAAGGTAACCAAAGGAGGAACTGGGAAGAGAGCTATTATATTATGGAGACTGCAGTCAACATTATGAAACAAAATGTATATGAACTGATGTATGGAAAATGAATTTTCTCTGTAAACTTTCACCCAAATCACAAGACAAAAAAGAGAGAGAGAGGGAGACGAGCTGGAGGTGCAGGATTGGCGTACATCCTTGGATAGGAGATCCCTGTGCTGAGATGGCAGAGAGAGAGCAGAGAGATGGCCACAGCTGTGGCAGCAGAACCAAGACTGGCATGAGATAGTGGCAAGCTTGCCAGCCCATGGAGCAAGAACTTTGAGTGCCTTTGGGCAGAAGGCTTGTTGGCAGAGTGGGATGCACCTAGGTTCCCCTATTGGCAGAGCTAAAAGAGCTTTGTAACACTTGCCTGAGCAGGGCAGAGGCCAGGCCTAGTGGCCAAGAGCCAAAGAGAGCCATGCCTAAAGGCATAGCAGAGGGGAGATTGTTCTGATCGAATAATTGTATCCTGAGCATTCCTGAACCTGAACTGTAAACTGTTCCTTCCCTAATAAACCCCATAATTGGGGAGGGTAGGGGGGGAGTAATTAAGTAACTGATTTTAAAAAAATTATAAAGGAAACACTAGCAATCATTTAAGGTTATAATTCAGAGACCTGAGTGGCACACATGTTCAGCACTTCACTGCTAACTGAAAGGTAGGCAGTTCGAACCCATCCAGGGACATCTTGAAAGAAAGGCCTGGCAATCTGCTTCTAAAAGGCCACAGCCTTGATAATGCTATACGGTAAAGTTCTACTCTAAAACACATGGGGTAGCCATGAGTCGAACTCAATGGTGACTGGTTTCATCTTTTTAAAAAGTTGTAATAAGGAGTAACAGAAAAATTGAAAATAAAATAATTTAAATAGAAAATAAAAAGAAGAGTAATTACCTGCGTGGAGGAAGAGGTAATTTTCTGGGTGGTGTGAATATTTCCATTATTACTTTAATAATATGTTTAACCTTGGAATAAATATTAAATACCATTGAAATAGGATGGAGAGTTGTTGGTAAGTAGATTTGATCCTTATTGTGGTCATTTATATATTATCTTACCCATACAAACTCTTTGAAAGCATACCTTTGTATTTTCATTGGTAATTTGCACAGTACTTTTCTTGTGTTCAATTAAAAAGATTATTTGTAAAAATTTTAAATTTTAATTTTAAATAAATACAAGTACAAAGGCAAAAAAAAATAGTGAAAAATAATACACAGATACACAGATTGCTACTTTCCCTTAAAAAAAAAAAAGCAAAAACCTTACGGAACCATGGCCTTATATGTAGTTGGATGTTGCCCAAACGGACATAAAGCAATGTCTACCGGTATTTAAAGGAGCTCTGGTGGCATAGTGCCTAAGGCACTTGATTGCTAACCAGAAGGCTGGTGATTTCAAACCCACCAGCCACTCCATGGAAGGAAGATGGGGCAACCTACTTCTGTAGTGATACCGCCTAGGAAACCCAAGGAAGGGTCACTATGAGTCAGAGTTGACTGGACAGCAGTGAGTTTGGTTTCTATTTTATTTTATTTTATTTTGGTTTACCAATAATTACAAAAGAAAGGAAAACATCCATTCCCCCAAGTCAATGAAAAGAAATACTTCCTCTTTATAATACACTGATATAATAATAGTAACTAAATATCAGTGAAACATTTTGTGTGTAAGAATACTAAGCACTTTACATGCATTATCATTTCAATCTTCATAACTTTTAGGTCAGTGTGTAAATGATGAATTGTATTTGATTATATTTAATAGAAAACTAAATGTTGACTTAAGTAAATAATAGCATGTTTTTTGCATACAACAGGTAGTCCAGAAGTAGGTGGTCCCAAACTTGTTCAGAAATTCCACAATAATGATAGATGATAGGAAGGTAATAATACTCTGTATTATATGATCCACATTCAATTACTTCATTGTTCTAATAAACATCCAGGACACCACCAAAGATTATACACTGCATTTTTCCTGTCTTTTTACTCATCTTTTATCAAAAGCAGTTTCTGAACCTTTATTTTCTTCCATAGCACTGGCATTTTTGAAGAACCCTAAAGTGGTTTTACAGAATGTCACTCAATCTGAAGAGTTCAGATTTTTCCTCCTGATTAGATGTATTTGGGGAAAGAATGGTTCTATATTTCTTCATACATCACACCAGAGGGTTTGTTCCATCATTGCTGACATTTTGACCAATCAGCTAAGGAAATATATGTCAGATATCCGCAAGATGATAAAAGCACCGTTTTGAGATTGTGTGAAAATCCTGTTCCATAATATAATCTGACACATGATTTTTAGTATGCATGGTGATTACTGCCTGAATCAATTTTAACTATAGTGGTTGTAAAATGATGATTTTTAATTTATACTATTCATTTCTTCCACATTTATAGTTGAAATTCTGTAAAGATGCTATTTAAGTTTTGTTTACAATTTATTTTGTTATCTTCAGGACTCATCAAAATCATTCTTGTTACTTTTAATTTTGATGCTCAAATTTTCCCACATCTAGCCAATGGGAACATCTTTTAAGCTAATTTAGTTGTCCTTATCAGATTTTGAGCAATTTTTTTCTCCTATAATCACCTTATTCTTTCTTTATTTTATCCATAAAATTGGTCATTTCTCCAAAGACCACAGATTCCTGATACTAAGTGGGAATGGTATTTAGAAATAGATAGCCATCACACGTGTTTATCAGCCAAGGGATGTCCTTTCAACAGAAATAGAATAGATTGCCTAACCTTCCTTCCGAGGAGTGGCTGGTGGGTTTGAACTGCCAGCCTTGTGGTTAGCAGTCATATGCCTTAGGCACTACCCCACCAGAGCTCCCAAATAGAACTAAGAGGTATATTTTTCTCCCAATCACTAATACCTCTAATTCCAATCCAAACACTGCAAGGTTCTTCTCATTTCTTCAGTCTATCTGAGGTTGTACAGTCAGAGAATTGTGTTCAAATGTTAGTTATTATTCTTATTCTTGTTATTATTATTATTATCTTCTGTGTGGTCTTATCTATTTGATTTCTAGTTAAGTTCTTTTGTTTATGTTTGTATTCTAATTTAAGGTTTTCCTCATTCTGATTGATTTAAGTCATTTTTTTAATATTAAAAAAACATAGTTCAAAAATCAATACCACATAACAGTAATAATCAAATGGATGTTCCATTATTCTTCCTGGTTCTTGCCTATGCCCTTTGCCCTCCACACTTTAATTTTATTAGCTCTGCTTATACGTCTTAGACTTTTTATTTTTTTGAAAGTACATGTTGTTGTTGTTGTTGTTATTTGCCGTCGAGTCGGCCCCGACTCATAGTGACCCCTCCTTGGTTTTCCAAGGCAGTATCACTATGGAAGTAGGATTGCCCAACCTTCCTTCCGAGGAGTGGCTGCTGGGTTTGAACCGCCAGCCTTCTGGTGAGCAGTCAAGTGCCTTAGGCACTATGCTACCAGAGCTCCCAAACATATATACACATATATGTATGTATATTTCTATATACATATTATATTCATGTACGTACACACACACATATCTATTGCCATCAATTCTGACTCATAGGTATATACATATTAAAAACAAAAAACTAGACTCATTGTCGTCGAGTCAAATCCAACTCATAATGACTTCTCCTTGGGTTTCCAAGGTAGTATCACTACGGAAGTAGATTGCCCAATGTTCCTTCCAAGGAGTGCCTGGTGGGTTTGAACCACCAGCCTTCTGGTTAGTAATCAAATGCTTTAAGCACTACGCTACCAGAGCTCCCATATTTTTTTTCATTTTTCCTTAATCCAAAGATAGCATTTTGTATATATTCTTGTATCTTTGAAACTTTCTTTATTCTTTTAATGATCTCATACCTTTTTAAAAGTAAAATACTTCAAATTTTAAAAATTTGTTTATTTTTTCTTTTCAATGACACTTAATTTTATAGTTTTTCCTTATTTTCCTGCTTATCACTCTACAACTATGTGGATTACCTCTAGATATGTATGTGGATTACCTCTAGATATGTCTTTACTAAACAAGGCTATGTATAATGACCATATGTACAACAGAATGAAACACAGCCTGGTTCTATATTATTCTCATATTTCTTGCTATGTTTGAGCCCATTGTTGCAGGCACTGTCTCAATCCATCTGGTTGAACGCCTTCCTCTTTTTAGCTAACTCTCTATTTTATCAAGCATGACGTCTTTCTTCAGGAATGGGTCTCTCTTGGTAACATGTACAAAGTAACTGAGACAAACTTGCCATCCATGTTTCTGAAGAGCATTCTGGTTGTACTTTTTCCATGACAGATTTGTTCATTCTTATGGCAGTTCATGGTATACTCAAGATTCTTTGCCAATGCCGTAGTTCAAAGACAAGAATTCTTCTTCAGTCTTCCTTATTCACTGTCTAACTTTTGAATTCATATGAGGTGATTGAAAACATCATGGCTTGGGTTAGGTGCACCTTAGTCTTCAAAGCAACATCTTGAATTTTTTGTATCTTTTGTTTCACTGTGAGAGAGTATTTTGCAGTAAATTTGCCCAATGCAATACATCCTTAGATTTCTTGACTGCTGCTTCCATGGGTATTGATTGTGTATTTAAGAAAAATTAAATCCTTGACAATTTCAATATTCTATTTATCATGATGTTCCTTATTGGTACAGTTATGCTAAGGTATAATACATATTGAAGACTGTAGTCTTGATTTTTATCACAAAGCGCTTCAAATCCTCTTCATTTTCAGCAGGCTAGGTTGTGTCATCTGCATATCTCAGGTTGTTGATGAGTCTTCTTCCCATTTTAGTGCTGCATTCTTCTTCACATTCAGATTATTTGCTTGGCATACAGATTAAATAAGTATGGTGATAGGATACAACCCTGATGGACACATTTTCTGATTTTAAACCATGCTGTATCCCCTTGTTCTGTTAAAACAATTGCCTCTTAGTCTGTGTACAGATTCTGCATGAGCACAATTAAGTGTTCAGGAATTCCTAATATTTGCAATGTTACCCATAATTTCTTATGATTCACACAGCTGAATGCCTCTGTGTAGTCAATAAAACACTGGTAAACATCATTTTGGAATTCTCTACATTCAGCCAAGATCCATCTGATATCAACAATGATATCTTCTTCTGAATCCAGCTTCAACTTCTGGCACTTCCCTGTTGATGTAATGCTGCAACTATTTTTTAATTACCTTCAGCAAAATATAGATTGTGTGATAGTAATGGCATTGTTGGATAATTTCCATTCTGTTGGAACACCTTTCTCTGAAATGGGCATAAATATAGATCTCTGCCAGTCAGTTGGCCACATAGCTGCCTTCCAAATTTCTTGCTATAGATGAGTGAATGCTTCCAGCATTGCACCTGTTTGTTGAAACATCTCAGTTGACATTTTGTCATTTCCTAGAGACTTATTTTTTTTTTTTTCCCAGTGATTTCAGTGATTTCAGAAGTCAGTTTGGATTTCTTCCTTCAATACCACCAGTTCCTCATCATAAGCTACCTTCTGAAATGCCTGAACATTGACCAATTTTTTTTGGGGGGGGGGCTGCAGTGAATCTGTGTATTCATTCCTCTTCTTTTGATTCTTCTATATTATACAATATTCTGCCCACTTCAACATAGCAACTCAAAGCTTGAATTTTTTCTTCATTTCAGCTTGAGAAATGCTGTGCCCTTCTCTTTCAATTATCTAACTCGAAGTCTTTGCACATTTCATTATAATACTTTATCTTCTCAAGTAGCACTATGAAATTTTCTGTTCAGCTCTTTTATCATTTCTTCAATTTGCTTTAGTTACTTTACCTTCAAGATCAAGTTTCAGAGTCTCTTCTAACATATATTTTGGTCTTTTTTTTATTTCTTTCATATGTTGTCAATGATCTTTTCCTTTCTTCATGTATGATGTCCTTGATGTCAACGCACAACTCATCTGGTATTGAGTCATTAATATTCAATGTGTCAAATCTATTCTTGAGATGGCCTCTAAATTCAGATGGGATATACTCAAGATTGTACTTTGGCTTTTCTGGACTTGTTTTAATTTTATTCAGCTTCAACATGAACTTTCCTATGAGCAAATGATTGTCTATTCTACAGTCATCCCCTGGCCTTGTTCTGACTAACAATATTGAGCTTCTCCATCATCTCCTTCCACAGATGTTGTTGATTTGATTCCTGTGTAGTCTATCTGGTAAGGTACATGTTTATAGCCACCATTTAGGCTGATGAAAAGGGTATTTAAAATTGAAAAGATATTGTTCTTGCAAAATTCTTTCATGTGATCTCCCATATTATTTCTATCACCAAGGCTATATTTTTCAACTACTGATCCTTCTTCTTTGTCTCCAACTTTGGTATTCCAATAACCAGTAATAATTAATGCATCTTGATTGCATGTTTGATCAATTTCAGGCTGTAGAAGTTGGTAATAATCAATTTCTTCATCTTTGCCATTAGTGATTGGTGCATAAATTAGAATAATAGTTGTATTACTTGGTCTTAGTAGGTGTATGGATACTATCCTACAATAGTAGTGTACTTCAGGGTAGATCTTGAAACTTGTCTGTCATTTTGTCATACTGCAATAGCTTGTGTGTTCCTGTGATGTTGGAAGCTATGCCACTGGTATTTCAAATACCAGCAGGGTCATCCATGGTGGGAAGCTTTTAGCAAAGTTTCTAGACCATAACAGGCTTAGAAGAGGGACCTGGCTATATACTTCTAAAAAACAAACTGGCCAGTGAAAATCTTTTCCCTTAGAGTAATATTCTCTCACCTTTCCTGTGTGTCATGATTTCTCCAAGATGATAAATATTAATTATGAGATTAAGTCTGTAATCTCTTTCAATGTCCTAGAATGTACTTCAGCTTTTAAAGTTCTTCTTACTTCCTTGCCTATCTGTCACTTCTATTCCCTCCAAGCTTTTGAGTCCCTGGGAAATTCAAATGATTAATGAACCATTAGCCACTCCTCAGAAGGAAGATTGGGCAATCTACTTCTGCAGTGATACTGCCTCAGAAATCTAAGGAGGGGTCGTTATGAATCAGATCCTACTTGATGAGAGTGAGTTTGGTTTTTTTGGTTGAACCTACTAAAAGACAGGTTGGAGGTTCAAGTCTAGCCAGAAGTATCTCAGAGGAAAGCCCTAATAATCTCCTTCTAGTCACTGTAATGAAAAGAAGGTTGGGTGATCTACTTCTGTAGTGATACCACCTGGGAAACCCAAGGAGGGGTCACTGTGAGTTGGGTCTGACTCAACAGCACATAACAACAACAACAAGAAGCCACTGTAAACTCTATCAAACACAGTTCTATTCTGCAAGCATGGAGTAATCATGATTTGGACTTGACTTGACTTTATGATAACTGATGAGTTGGAAGTGTTTTTCAACAAAGGAGTGTTGTACTTTTGTGAACTATCAAGATTTCGTGAACTATCAAGCATCACAAAACACGAGGACAATGGGTTTTTAATTCACATTCTTTGAAAGAAGAACTTTCCTTATAAGAAATTATATTGCATATCCTAAATATACATCCAACTTTCAGAGTCTTCCTCCAAAGGCAGAACAGGAACTTGTATAAAAAAATGTACCTACAAATATTCTGTAGCATACATTTCTTGCTTATTATTGATTCTAACACAATGGGCAAAGAGTATTTGTCATTGGATAAAGTCTTGTTAGTTAATTTAAGTGCAACAAGTGGACTGTGATATGGCTTCATCATAAACTCCATCTAGACTGTGACAATCTTCACAATCTTAAACTTATTTTAGAGTTGAAGACACCAAGATTCAGGGAAAAAAAACAAGAAGCAAAATCAGAGTTGGTGACAGCTGAAGAAAAGATTTGCAGATCTTTGATTTTAAACCTCTCAAGCATATGTAAACAACTGAGGTTTCTGAAGAAGGAAGTTAAAGAGAGAATCTCCTTGATATTCATTCCCATTTGCTTTTAAATATCTGACCTAATTCCAGCAATGACTGAGATAGGCTCCAATGAAAGACAAATATAATTGTTGTCGTTAAATGCCATAAAGTCGGCTCCAACTCATAGTGACCCTATGTTCAACAGAAAGAAGCTGTGTCATCCTCACAATCATTGCCATGTTTGAGTCCCTTGTTGTAGCCACTATGTCAATCCATCTCATTGAGGGTCTTCCTCTTTTTCACTGACCCTCTATTTTACTGAAGATGATGTCCTTCTCCAGGGATGGGTCTTGCCTAATATCATATCCAAGTTATGTGAGATGAAGTCTTGTCATCCTTGCTTCTAAGGAGCATTTTTATTGTAATTTTTCCAAGACAGATTTTTCCATTCTTCTGACGGTCTGCAGTATTTTCAAGATTCTTCACCAAGCCCATAATTAAATGCATAATTATTCTCCAGGCTTCTTTACTTACCATCTACCTTTCACATGCATATGAGGCGACTGAAAATATCATGGCTTGGATCAGGTGTATCTTGGTCCTCCAGGTGACATCTTTGCTTTTAACACCTTAAAGCAGTCTTTTTTTTTTTTTTTCCCCCAGCAGATTTGCCCATGCAATATGCTTGATTTTTTGACTGCTACTTCCATGGATGCTAATTTTGTTTCCAAGTAAAATAAAAGCCTTGACGATTTCAATCTTTTCTCCATTGATTATGCTTATTGGCCCAGTTATGAGGATTTTATTTTCTTTACATTGAGTTGTAATCTTATTAAAGACTGTAATCTTTGCTCATCATCACCATATGCTTCAAGTCTCTTCACTTTCAACAAGCAGGGTTGTATCATCTGTATAGCACAGGTTCCTAATGAGTCTTCCCCTAATCCTGATGCCATATTCTTCTTCATATAGTCCAGGTTCTCGGATTACTTGCTTAGCATACAGATTGAATAAGTATGGTGAAAGATGCACACCATTCCTAATTTTAAACCACTCAATATCCCTTTGTTCTATTTGAATGACCACCTCTTGGTCAATGTGCATATGATGTAAGACTCTTAAAATAGGGATGAAAAACAAGAAGTATATGGTGAAAATGGGCAGTTCTCTCAATATATATTTGGGGTCTCAATGGTGTCTGTAGGATGATTTAAATAAGTAACAGCAGATAGTTGGTTCCTCTGGGCAATGTACATTTCAAACATGGACTAACTAGGGTGGTATGAAATGGACCTTCTTTTAAAATCCTATAAAATTTTCAAGGACTCCAGTCTCAAGTAAAGCAAGAGTCACTCAAAATCTTAGTATGTTTTATATTTAAGAACCATATTATTTCCAAGAACAACAGTGCAAAAGAAATCAAAACACTAACAGGAAACCACAGAATGTCAAGAAAATATCTAATAAAGATAATGAATTTGAAGTCTATTGAGAAAGGAAAAGATAGAAGAAAATTTGGGAAGGAAATAAGGGTGAATGGATGTTATTAAAAAAATAATCAATAAGGAAAAAATTGTTTCTACCAACAAAAATGAGCAAGGATTTAATATTTAAAAGCTAAAGACACTACCTGAGCTCCTAACAGAGTAAAGAAAGAATGGGAAAATGGGTGATTAAAATAAAGAAGAGGACACCAAGTCACTACTCAAGAGTGCCGGGAAGATCAATGAAAGCAAATAAACTGGAGGTGGAGGAGCAAACACTAACTGAGGCAAAGGGAAGTATTAGGAGGAGTGAAGTCTGAGACTGAAAAGTAATAATAATAAGAGAGAAGAAAGTCATGAAGCCATGCAAAGATGTGTTTGAAAAACTGTACTGCAAATTACACCACACCAGAACCCTGAGACCTCTGAGAAAAGAACAGAAACGAAATGAAACAAAAACTTTCTCTTTTTTTTAGATTGAATTGTGGAAACTGTAGAAGGTGATCATGATTTAGTAGTTATATTCTGAAAAGAGTATAAATACATAATGATCAGAATGAAGAAAGTAATACTTGTGAAGACACTCTGAAAAAGCAACTGTACTCATGTAAAAGGAGCCCTGGTGGTGCAATGGTTAAGCACTCTGCTGCTAATCAAAAAGCTGGCAATTCAAAACCACCAGTGGCTCCACTGGAGCAAGATATGACAGTTAGCTCCTATAAAGAGTACAGCTTTGGAAACTGAATGGGTAGGCTGCTTTTGTAAGGATTACAGCTTTGAAAAACCCCATGGGGCAATTCTACAGAGTCACTATAGGTTGGAATTAACTCAACAGCAATGGGTTTTTTATACTTACTTAAGATGC
This sequence comes from Orycteropus afer afer, assembly GCF_000298275.1. Taxonomy (NCBI): domain Eukaryota; kingdom Metazoa; phylum Chordata; class Mammalia; order Tubulidentata; family Orycteropodidae; genus Orycteropus; species Orycteropus afer. The sequence goes on along the minus strand of NW_006921886.1, from coordinate 594,240 downwards.
AATGTATTGGATTGTGCATATCAACTGTGGCTATGGGCTATGTTAGTAAATTTTGTTTCATAAAGGTGGCAGAGACTGCTAACTGCCACCTTTGCCCCAATATCTAGAATGCCCCTGAATTTTAGCTGGATACATGGCTGCCAAACTAAAGGTGACATTTTCTCAGTCTCCCATGTTCCTAGACACAGATAATGGCAGAGTTCTAGCCAAGGGGATATGGAGAAAAAGCAGTATGTGTAATGTCTAGGTCTTTCCCTTTAAAGTCATTGCTTGCTCTCCATTTCCTCTATGTTGTTGAATAAACAGCTGGCATTATGGATGTGAGCTCTCTGCAATCACATAGATGAGAGTAATGTCTTAGGAGGTGACAGAACAAGAAGGAAAGGACTACTGTGAACAGAAATACTCTATCCTCTGAATATGAGAATAAAACACACCTCTATTTTATTTAATCACCATTACTTAGTCTCTTTTAAAACAGACAAAAAAATTCTAACTAATAAAGTAAGCCTGTCAGCACTACCTCTTACCATGTTTTTTAACAAGTAATTTTGTTTCCTTAAGGGAGAAATAATGTGTTCAGTGATCTAGATATCTAATTATATCAAGATTGGAAAAGAGAATCTGAAGAGTTCATTATCATCAATGAGGTAGTTTCTATTTTGTGTGTATGGTTATGTGTGTGCACATGCTACAACTTGGAAATTAAAAAAAAAAATGGCAAGGATTGTGGAAAATAAAGCGAGTGTTAGCAGTGGAGATAAAAGATGGAGGGTGAACGTGGGTGAGAATAGAATGCTCATTCAGTTTACATTCAGCATATATCAATCCGTCTACAAATTTAGATGAGCAAGAAATGTGACTTTGCTTATTTATTTTTAACCAGGACTGATACTGGCGTGTTATACATTAGCACAGACATAACAGATATTAAATACTAAAATCCTGCATTATCAGTTCAAGTGCATTTCCCTCCACTGCCCTCTCCACCAAACCTCCAGTCCTTGGAATGTTTAGTAAGTTAAGAGATTATGTCAGGTATAGCAGGCAGCCTCCAGGACTCCTCAACCAACATTTGCTCTGATTGACTGATTCTGGTTTTATATAGTTGCTAAATATTTTATATTAGCTTTATCTTTTTATCTTTATTTATTTCTTTGGTGTGTTTTGTCTTCATTTAAACTTGATTTTAGCTTTGACTGTCCATTCCACTGAGTGAAGGAAACAAAGTCGGTTGCTCCAAGGATCCATTCTCTTTCCCAGGGGCTATACTCTGGTAGCGTAGTGCCTAAGGCATTTGACTGCTAACCAGAAGGCTCATGGTTCAAACCCACCAGCCACTCTTCAGAAGGAAGATGGGGCAATCTACTTCTGTAGTGATGTTGTTTTGTTGTTATATGCCATCGAGTCAGACCCAACTCATAGCGACCCCTCCTTGGGTTGCTCAGGCAGTATCACTATGGAAGTAGATTGCCCAACCTTCCTTCTGAGGAGTGCCTGGTGAGTTTGAACCATCAGCCTTCTGGTTAGCAGTCAAGTGCCTTAGGCACTATACCCAAGGAGGGGTCACTATGAGTTGGGTCTGACTCGATGGCACATAAGAGCAAGAACATATTGAAGCTTCAGAAATTCTGAGTAGTACAAAAGCTTTGAACAGGGGCTCTGAAGAGGAATACAGAATAATCTCATTAGTTTTTTTCTTCTGTCAAGTGGTAGCCACCAAGACATCCTCACAGCAGTCAGGACTGTTACTGGCTATTGGTGCCATCAGATCCCTGCTGCCTCCTCTCTCATTCCCATCAGGTCTACCAGCTCTCAGGACCTCACCTGCACTGATATTTGGAATATGGGAGACATACTACTTCTTCTGCACAAGGCTGGGGTGTGCTGAATTAATGGAGAGTGTCTCATCCCATTGGTCTACACTAGCATGGTCCAGTAGAAATACAATGCAAGCCACAAATGTAATTCAAAATCTTCTACTATGTCTATTTTAAAAATAAAGTGAAACAACTTAGTAATTTTAAAAATGTATCTTTAATCTGATATATACAAAATATTAACATTTCCACATGTAACCAATATTTAAAAATTATTAATGAGAATTTTTACTCTCAATTTTGTGCTAAGTCTTCAAAATCCAGTGTATATTTTACACTTACACCAAAAAAAGCCCAATACCATCTAATCAGTTCTGACTTATAGCAATCATACAGAGTAGAGTAGAGGTTTACAAGGCTGTAATCTTCACAGAAGCAGACTGCCACATCTTTCTCCTGCAGGTGGCTGGTGGGTTCAAACCACCAATCTTTTGGTTTGCACCAATCTTTTGCAAAACACATAACAACTGCACCACAGACCTTCTCATTTATACTTGTAGCTCATCTCTATTTGGACTAGCCACATTTCAAGTGCTCAAAAGCCCCATGTACATACAGTACAGGTGGAGATAACCCATGCAAGTGTTTCTTCTATCCCTACCTACTGCTGGAAACAGGAGTTTTCTGGGGTCTCACTGCCTTCCATGGTTATAGATGTAATTATGCCACCCAAAAAGATATGCTGAAGTCCTAAACTTTCTATCTGTGAATATGACCTTATTTGTAAAAAGGATTTTCTTTTGTAATGTTAATGAGGTCATATCAGAGTAGATTGAGCCCTAAACCTTCTGAGTGGTGTCTTATGAACAGAGATAACACACATGGAGAGATATACAAATGGAAAGACACATGTGAAGAATCCTTCTACAAGCCAAGACCTACCTGGGTTACTAGAAGCTGAAAGAGACAGGAGTGCTCTTCTCCTAGAGAAAACAGAACACAGCTCCACCAAAGTCCTGAATTTGGGCTCCTAGCTTTCAAAAGTGTGAGACAATAAATTCTTGGGTCTTATTTTTAAAGCTATCCATTGTGCTACTGTTGTTATGCTAGAACTAACAAATGAAGACACTGGGTTATACCTGCAGTTGCTGGCCTTTTCTGTTCTTGGACCCCTAAAACTATGTGAAGTTTATATAACCATTGCCCTCAACCATGATCCCAAACACAGCCTGAGGTTTGGAAGGCACAAAAATCTCTGGCCTCCTATTTTGCTGAAATTAATCTATAAATATTTTAAATAACCAAATATTAATAATACCATCCATGTTATATCCCCATTGGTAATGGCTGAGATGACAGAAATTTGGACAAGGATAGCAGAGATGGAAAAGTAAATGGACCAAAGATCGACCAGAGTTCCTTAAGATATGTAGAAGATATCTTTAAATAGATGGGTGAAAATGCCAGATTACAGATGAATATATCATACTGAGTGGGGAAGCAAGATTAGGACTAGAAATATAAAGGTAAACTTGTCCAGCTAGAGAAGCTTATGAAAAATGCATGTGTATGGCTAGGGAGATAGTGTAATGTGAGGAGAAAGGAGACATAGAGCTAAACCTTGAGGAACTTCAACATTTAATGAGCAGATAGCAGTGGATATGCCTACAAATACAATGACCTCAGAGATACTAGAAATGTAGAAAGAAAACTAGCACAATTTCACCAATGTAGGTGAAAAGAATTCTAAAATGAGGGAGAATAATCAATAAGTCAAATGCTTCTGAAAAGAAAATAAGTTGAAGGCTGAAAATATCTATTTATTTATTATGTGGAAACTTTCATATTTATCTTATTTTATAAATTAACTTATTAAATGTGTGTGTTTGCCATCATTTTAATTGCAGAAGTATCTCATTGGGTTATTATCCAGCCAATTCAATCAATTTCATATCTTCTAGGCATTAATGAAAGGCATCCTGGTGGCACAGTGGTTAAGTGCTTGGCTGCTAACTGAAAAGTTGGTGGTTCAAATCCACATGTTGCTCCATAGGAGAAAGATGTGGCAGTCTGCTTCCCTAAAAATTACAACCTTGGAAACTTTATAGAGCAGTTCTACTCTGTCCTGTAGGGCCATTATGAGGTGACAGAATGTACTCAACAGCAATGGATTTTAGGCAGTGGTAAATTAAATGCAATGAGAAAAATTATAAGAAGGATGTTAAAGATGTAAGTATTAAAGTCTTAATTTCAAACAATTATTTTGCAATAAAGGAAGAAGAAATTGAAGTTGTCAGTGATTTGTTTTGTTTTGTTTTTAACTTGGATCAATAATCAATGACCATGGAAGCTGCTGTTGTTATGTGCCGTCGAGTCGGACCCAACTCATAGCGACCCCTCCTTGGGTTTCCAAGGTGGTATCACTACAGAAGTAGATTGCCCAACCTTTCTTCCAAGGAGTGGCCGGTGGGTTTGAACCACCAGCCTTATGGTTAGTAGTCATGTGCCTTAGGCACTACACTACCAGAGCATGGAAGCAACAGGCAAAAAATCAAATGACATATTGCATTGGGCAAATCTGATGTAAAAGACCACTCAACAACATTGTGGTAGGTTGTTGAAGTCACAGGGAAGGGTATGCACTCCAAAAGAAAAGGCCTTTGTCTGTCTTATTTAATACTATATTCTCAATGTGTGGACACAGTACATGCTAAGATAATGTCTATGTGGTTGAATGGAAGAAAGAAAGAAAAAAAAGATTGGTAAAAAATTTGGATGAAATATAGAAAAAGAGTAAAGATATTTATGAGTGCTTTAAGATGGCAACTAAAGTGAAAATCACTTGGAATTTATTTTCCAGTGGCTGGAATATCTAAATAGACCTTATGTGTCTAGGAATAATCATTTTTCTCATGATAAGAAGTCTTGCTCCATCAAGACTCTGAATTTCGGCTACCATTTTCTATTAAGTATTTGCCTGGGAAATGAGATGATAAGAGATATGAAATTCATCTTTTCAAAAGTGGACCAATAGGTAAGAAATTTTAAATGAGGGGTTCCTTCTACACTACCCTGCTCAGTTCCTTCTCTTCTTTGCAGATGATTGGCCACATAGAAAGCTAGTTTCCTTTCATAAGCACAGGGTCCCATATCTGTAGTACAGGAGCCTCTGCCTAAAACTTCTTCTCTCCAGGCATTAAATAATCAGATCTATAATTCTAACAATCAACAGTTTACTGTAAAATCTTTCAGTTTGAAATTTACAGAGGAGATTCGTTTTCCATTCAACAGTCCATACATGTTTTGTTTCATAACAGTAATTGGAATTCCTACAATGTAGCAACTCTCTTTCCACTTCTTCCCTGTGGTTACCTTTCCTTGTGTTCTTCTTATCTATGCAATCTTACCTCCCTAGCTTTTTCCTGTGCAAATATTTTCCCTCTGATCTCCCATGGTTGATTATTCTAAGGACTGTATCTCCCTGTTGCAATTGTTCAGCTCGTAGGTCTAATGTTTGGCTGAGAGCTAAGCCATGTGAGAGTCACTTCAATTCTAGGAATGAAGGGTGACTAGGGACCATAGTCTCAGGAGTTTCACCAATATCTATCATATCAGGAACCTGATCTTTTTAATGACTTATTTTTCGTCCACATTTTTCTCCCACTCTATCAAGGATCTCCTCTTTGATCCCTTTCCTAGTGGTTGGCAGTGGTAGCCAGGCACAGTCTAATTCTTCTGGTCTCAGTCCTGTGTAGGCTGAGGTTCCCATGGACAATTAGTCTTTTGGACTAATTTTTTCCATGTGTCTTTGATTTTCTTCACTCTTCTTTGCTCTGGACAAAGAGAGACCAAAAGTTGTATCTTAGATGACCACAAACAAACTTTTAAGACCCTGGTCTCTGCTCACCAAAGTAGGATGTAGAATAATTCTTTTGTGTACTATTTTCTGGCAATTGAACCTGATATCCCCCAAGACCACAGTTGATTCTGAGCCTGCAACTCTAGCATCTCACTTTCCCAAAGTGTTCGGTTGCAACTAAGAAGTTATCTTAACTTTGTCCCCTGATAGCTCTATTATATAGAGAGACATTTTCATGTCATGTACTAATATGTATATAGGAATATCATTTGCCAAAGCTCTGGTAGCATAGTGCCTAAGGCACTTGACTACTAACCAGAAGGCTGGCAGTTCAAACCTCCCAGCCACTCCTCAGAAGGAAGATGAGGCAAACTACTTCCGTAGTGATACTGACTCAGAAATCCAAGGAGGGGTCACTATGAGTCAGGTCTGACTCGATGGCATTTAACAACAGCAACAACAAACCTATATATGGTCATGAGTATATTCCTATTCACCTACCCACACCTGATCATCTTGCCTGTCTACCACAGATGGTATGTTATTACTGAAAATGCAGTATTGTGTATGTAATAGTATTTAACCTTTGTTTTCTGTACCTGTCCTGCTCCTCTAAGTGTCTTCCTTTTCCTTAGTGATATTGTGTGGGTCACATGCTTTAATTATATTGTCTTTCCCTTCACCCAAATCAATATGTGTCTCTTAACTAGCTAGCAATTTTCCCTCCCCTCCCTTCCCATCCCTGGTAACCAACAAAGAAAATTTCCTTCCCTGTGTAAACTTTTCCTTGACTTTTTATAATATTGGAATGATGTAATATTCTTCTTTCTCTAATTGACTTATTTTGCTCATCATAATGTCCTCTGAGCTCATCCATGTTATGAGATGATTCACAGATTCTTCATTATTCTTTAATATTGCATAGAATTCCATTGTGTTTATGTAGCATATAATAATTTGTTTGGATAAAAGTTTGGATAATCATTCATTCATTCATTCATGGGCACTTAGGCTGTTTCTGTCTCTTTATTATTGTGAATAGAGCTGCAATGAATATGGGTGTGCATATATCTAATTGTGTCCCAGATCTCTCCATTTTAGGATATATTCCTAGTAGAGGGATTGCTAAGTCAAAAGGTATTTTTATTTCCAACTTTTTAAGGAAGCACCATACCATTTTCCATTTTATAGTCCCACCAGGAATGTATGAGGGTTCCAGTCTCTCCACACCCTCATCAGCATTTTTTGTTTTCTGTGTATTTTTTTAACTTTGCCACTTAAGATGGAGTGAGATAAGATCTCATTATTGTATTGTTTTGCATCTCTCTAATGGTCAATGATCACAAGCATTTCTTCATGTGTTTGGTGAAGTGTCTGTTCTTGTCCTTTACCCATTTTTGAATGACCTCCTTTTTTGATATGCACTGTCATTCTTTTTCCTGAAACATGCTATGCACAGGAAAGAAGAGTATGAGATAAAAGAAAATAAGACAAATATATATATATATATATATATATATATATATATATAAAACAAAACATTTCTAAACCAGGATTCAGTTAAATGGATCATAGCCTCTGCACTTAAGGAAATTATGATTATTATAACAGAGCATCCCAGTTTGCCTGGGACAGCTTCAATTTCTACCACTTTTCCTGGCATAATTATTCATAGCTCTGTCTTTCACTTTCAAAAGTGTTTTGGTTCAGATGATAAATTATATCATCACTTGCTTACAGTCTCCGTATATTATTAGTTGTTCCTCTTATAGCCCTGTGAACGAATATCATTCATTTTGTAAATGGGAAAATCTGCTGCAAAAGACTTATTTAAAGTGTTAAGGAGCAAAGATGTCACTTTTTGCACCTGACCCAAGCCATGGTATTTTCAATGGCCTCATATGAATGTGAAAGCTGGACAATGAATAAGAAAGACCTAAGAAGAATTGATACCTTTGCATTGCAGTGTTGGTGAAGAATACTGAAAATACCAGGGACTGACAGAAGAACAAACAAATCTTCCCTGGAAGAGGTGCAGCTGGAATGTTCCTTGGAAGTAACAATGGTCAGTCTTTGTGTTGCCTACTTTGATCATGTGTCAAATGAGACCAGTCCCTGGAGAAGGATATCACGGTTGGTTAAGTAGATAGTCAGTGAAAAGGGGGAAGACCCTCAATGAGGTGGATTGACAAGATGGCTGCCAAAATGGGTTCAAGCACAGCAATGTTTGTGAGGATAGCATAGGACCAGGCAGTGTTTTGTTTTGTTGTATGTAGGGTAGCTGTGAGTCAGAGCCGTTAAGTATAAACCTTATGGCCAGTGTCCATGTTCCATCTGTTAACAATAGCAACATGGACACTGGTCATAAGGTTTAGAATTTAGTAGCTGAAAGTTGTAAATATGAGCAGGCCAATTAGAGAAAGTAGCTATAAATAAACTAACTCCTAACCTCAGCAGTATATGGAATCGCTTCTGAAACTGTTGCTGGCTATGTAGAGATAGATGTAGATAACAGGAAAGGATTGCTGGGCCAGTGAGTTACTATAAGGGTCCTATACTTCAATAGACAAGCAGCAGTAGTCCCCAATAATGGCATCATGGAATGAAAAATGCTTTTTCAGTTGAAGAAGTAATGAAAGACAGTGTCCAGGGAAGAAATAAAGAAAGAAAAACTATTTATAGAAAACTGTGGGTAAAAAACTCAGGTAGCTGATAATTTCATAAAATAGTACCAAACATAGAACTTTTAAAAGACTAAAAGTAGCTTGGACTTGAAGGAGCTTAAATATAGCGTCACTAGCTTCAGGAATGGAATGAAAAATTATGTTGGTCAATTATTCCCCATCTTTAATGAAGGAATGAGACTCAACTTAAGCAACAGTGATCAGGTTGGACACAAGAAATACTTTCTCCATAATGAGGACCAGGCTGGATTTTGTATACCTCATAACCACTGAGGATGCTTCTGTTACAGTTCAGAAAATCAACAGGAAGGAGATTGACCCGTGTGGTACTTGGGCATCCTGAGCACTATTATTCACTGCAGGAGATCTGGCTAGCAAGGAAAGAGTGTTTATAAATATTATTACTACATGTGTGTTCCATTTCTCCCAATTGTATTAAAAACAGCTGCTATCAAGGAACAAACATTTGGGCCGTTCTGGGGCTGTGATTTTCAACTCCAGAACGCAGCAATAAATATGACATTTAAACAGTGCTTTCAAAGCTTCAGACAAAATGTTTAAATTAAGAGAGGGTTTGTTTTCCCACGTTTTTCCCTCTCATTCTAGCATCCCTTTTGACCCTGGTTATGTTCTCTCAAGACAGGACTTTAAGAAAAAACTTGAGCTATGGAGGCCCCCAAGAGCCCTTAGGTTCACTAGGATTGAAATGCACTTGCAATGAGGTGCTGGTAAATCAAGCAAGCAGCGGGAAGCTCTGATTTGTAGTTTATTTATTTATTTATTTGCAGGTTTTCATTGTGTAAATATTCTCCTCACAACAGACTTTAAGGTGGGTTGTGTTTAACAATCAGCTTGCAAAATTCCTAAAATTTTCACAATGGGCTCTCTCAATCAAATTGCTGTGAGCCAGATCCAGTACACCACTGGTAGAGGACGTTTCAATTAATCTTATTCTCTGTGTTCCAAATCTCGGAGTATCTTATATAAAAACCCTGGCAACAATAATAGCTGCCTCTCTCTGTGCTAGGTTTTGATATCCTTTATAATTGCATAATTGATTCCCATAAGAGCCTTATGAAGTCATTATCATTATGCCCAGGAACAAAGAGTTAGGGAAGCTAAGCAAACTGACCAAGGTCACAGACATTGGAAGTTGCAGAAGCAAAATTCAATCCAAGTCTATCTTACTCCAAGGCCATCCTGTTAACCTCTTCTAGATGGCTTCTTTTACAATGGATGCATTTATCTAGAGGGTCTTTTGAAAGCTCTGCTCACCTTCCATAGCACTTTTCCAATACCTTTTCTTTACCTTCATGCTATCCCAGTCATTTTCTTCCTTACTTCGAATAAAGGAATTGTTTGCTACTGGAGGGCAGGAGCTGTGTCTCAGACATCTTTGCATGCCAACAGTACACTGTGAGTTTGTTGGATGAATGAATGAATGAAATGATTCAAGCAGAATCCATGAGTCTGTTTTATTATTGCTGTTTAAGAAAACCCTCTTGCAGCACCTCACTTTCCTCAGACTCTAGAGCATCAGGGTAAAAGCACACATCTATATGGAAATATGATGCAGTAAAGCCTTAGCTGAAGTTTCCTTAAATTGTCACAATGCACTGCTAACCAACTCCAGGAGTTTGTGTGCATGTGTATACAGATACATTTTTTGTTGTCATTGTTAGGTGCCATCAAGTCAGCTCCAACTCATAGAAACCTTACGTGCAACAGAATGAAACAAGGCCCAGTCCTGGGCCATCCTTTCAATCCCTGCTGTGCTTGAGCCCACTGTTGCAGACACTGTGTCACTCCATCTCTTTGAGAGGCTTCCTCTCTTGTGCTGACCCTCTACTTTATCAAACATGATGCCCCCCCCCTTTCTCTATCTCTCTGCCTCTCTCTCTGTCTGTCTCCATATATATAGGTAGATGTGAAACACTCTCAAGGCAATATTACAGTTCATAAAAGACCTGGGCCTGTAGTCACCTATATTTATATCTCATACACTTATTAAAATGCAAAAATTTTCAAATGAATTGCATTGCTTTCCTGCTCTTTGAATAATTAAGAATCACCTCTCCAGACTTGTGGCTGTAACTAGTCATCCTGACTCCCAGCTCTTTGACCTATAAAATAGGACCATAAAAATTATAGCCTGGAAACGACATCTGGAGCAACCCATGGACAAGGCTGACAAATCATTTTAAAAATCCATAAAAACTTAAGAGGATTTTCAATTGAATAATGATAATCATATTTCAAAAGAATTTCTGCAGGTACTTTTAAAAATGAGGCACTTTGGGGGCTTTAAGTATCAGTGTCTAATAGGCTGTTTCTATGGATTTGGCTTCCTTTCACAGTATGTACATTTGTTGTATTTTTAAGGCCAACACATGTCAAATCCAAGAGATCTTAAATTCTATGTTAGTTAGGTAGTAACTGGGTGGTGCAAAGGTTTCATGAACTGGGCTGATAATGCAAAGCAAAAACAACCAAACTCATGGCCATGTATGTGATTTGAAGTAAAATGCCCCATCTTTCTTCTACAAAGATGAACTGCCAACCTTATGGTTAGCAGTCAAAGACCTTAGGTACTACGCCATCAGAGCTCCTTGGTAATGGAGAGGATGGAGGTTTAAAACCACCGAGAGGCACCTCAGAAGAAAAGCCTGGTAGTCTACTTCTGAAACGTTAGCTACTGAAAACCCCATGGAACATAATTCTGCTCTGAAAAGCAAGGGGTTGCTGAGTCTGAATCGACTTGATGGCAGCCAATTAACTGGTTAAAGTTATTTAGAATTTCAAAATCTGAATCATTTTATTTCTTCCATATATACTTAAAAAAAAAAAAAAATTCACTGCCATTTAGTTGGATCCAACTCATAGCCACGTCTCCTTGGGTTTCTGAGGTGGTATCACTATAGAAGTAGATTGTCCAACCTTCCTTCCGAGCAGTGGCTGGTGGGTTTGAACCACCAGCCTTCTGGTGCCTTAGGCTCTACACCACCAGAGCTCCTTATTTACTTGGGCTACAGGTAGTCATCATCTTTTCAACATAAGCTCTATGTCTCCTTTTGCTGACCCCAGTGGCCCAAAGTAAGAATGTCATGAATATTACACTGTATTATTTTGTTTTTTGTTTTCTTCTGGTAGGTCTACAAATAACTATTAAATTAAGCCAGGAGACATTCTTTCCCCATATACATATCCTTTGATATATGAAACAGAATTATTTTAGCAAGTTTCTTCCAAAAAAAGATTCATTTCTATTTGCTTTCCTGCCTTAATCAGAGTGCTTTGCATATAAAAGGTCCTCAGCAATATTGTCTGATTGACTTCTTGACCTTTAATTTGGTAAAACACCAGGAGGTGGGGAAGTTCAGTTCTACTAGCTTAGAGTATCATTCTGCTAATGGTGAGTTGATTGTGTCATCTTTAAATACAAAGAATAATCCATTATTCCATAACTTGGAATTTATGTCAGATAGAAGGATTCTAATTTTATATATGTATTTCAATATGTGTTTTCTACCCTCATAGACAAATTAAAACAAGCTTCTTCCCTTTAAAGTAATTTATGAAATTACAGCTTTCAGAGTGATCTCAGTAACTTTAGACCAAATATACCATGTATCTAATTTTAAATAGCCAGTGATTCAAAACTCTACCCAGTTTCCACTCCTAAATTTGAGGACCAGTTTTGAATGTTTGATGATAAAGCTATTTTTGATGAGAATGCTTCATTCATTCATTCTTCCCATCAACAATATAGTCATAAAATTTCAGCAATTTGTCAAGTATTAGAAATGGTTACATTAAAAAAAAAATACTAACAAAATAAGGTAGAAGGTCTCTTACTCTTTCTAAAATATTATTTACAAGGCATTTCATTTCCCCAAAAGTGAGAATCATGTTTTCCATTCATCAGCTGGATAAAGTAGCTAATCAGCTGATCTTAAAATACAGAGATTATCCAGGATTATTCAGGTATATTCAGTGTAATGACAAGGATCCTTGAAAGATAGAAGACATAAGTGGAGAAGTCAATGTCAAAGTGATGCTGTGGTAGTTAAGTTTATGTGTCAACTTGACTGGGCTGGTTGAGTGGCTGGGCAGATGGATCATAGTACGCCCCATGATGAAACTGGTAATCAACCTATGGTGGGATCTACTATGAGCAGCTGAGTATATATAAAGAGAAGCCTTGGGGAATAATCTCTAGTTTACGGCATGCTTGAACCCTGCATGTAGCCGATTCGTTGTTCGGCAGCTGCTATGCTCTGCTGACCTTGGGACTTTGAATGGACTTGAATTAATGGCCTGCCATGTGGTTTGATAACATCAGGACTAAGCCTTTCTATTTGTCAACCTTGGGCTTGTCAGTCTCAGCAGCCGGCTGCTGTCTGAGTGAAGAAAAGCCTCCAGCTTCAGTGAGCTGGGAGCAGGAGGCAGAGCTGAAGCCCAAGGTTGAGGGGCTTTCACCCAGCCCCTAGAGCCTGGCACTTTGAACTCAGACTTAAAGCCTCTAAAATTGTAAGAGAATAAACTCCTGTTTGTTAAAGCATCCCATTTGTGGTACATTCCTGTCAGATGCCATGTGAGACAGGCCACTGCTGGCAGTGAAGAGAGAAGGGGCCACAAGCCAAGGAATATTAGCCTCTAGAATCTGGAAAAGGCAAAAAAAAAAAAAAGGATTTTCCTACAGACCATCCAGAAGGAACACCACTATGCCAAGATCTGGACTTTAGCCTAGTGAGACACATTTGACTCTGAACCACAGAACTTTAAGATAATAAATTTGTGTTGTATTAAGGAGTAAAGTTGTGCTAACCTTTTTTTTTCTTAATAAGTTTATTAATGATTACCAGTGGCAGGTTGTTGTTAAATGCCGCCGAATCCACTCATACTGACTGTATGTGCAACAGAACCAAAATTGTGGTAATGTTTTACAGAAGCCAAAGAAAACTAAAACAGTTCTGAAAAAATAAAAAAGATCCCACTCTCCAGGGCATTAGGAAGAATTCAATTGGATCAGGGGTTACCCATAGCAAATGGCTAAACACAACCAGCTACAATAAGCACTCAGACACATAAAGCAGGCCAACCTCAGGAAAGCTTCCCATTCTCCTGAGTACCAGCATTCTAGAGTTATTGTTTGACTAGGGAGAGTTTGTTATTGTTGTTGTTGTTGTTATGTGCCATCAAATCGGCCCAACTCATAGCGACCCCTCCTTGGGTTCCAAGGCAGTATCACTACAGAAGTAGATTGCCCCATCTTCCTTCCGAGGAGTGGCTGGTGGGTTTGAACCACCAGCCTTCTGGTTAACAGTCAAATGCCTTAGCCACTATGCTACCAGAGGGAGAGTTTAAGTATTGATAATCAAAGAAATATCTTTTCCTCATATAATAGTACACAATTGTTTAAGGAAGAAAAAAAAAAAACTTTTCTTTTGGTAAAATGTCCTTCCTGTCCTCTGGTGATGTAGTGCCTAAGGTATTTGATTGCTAACCAGAAGGCCAGCAGTTAGAACTGCCAGCCACTCCTCAGAAGGAAGATTGGGTAATCTTCTTCTGTAGCGATACTGCCTCGAAAACTGAAGGAGGAGATGCTATAAGTTGGATCCAACTCGACAACAGTGAGTTTGGTTTTGGTTTGAGTCTTGGTAACTAACGAATCACCTGCAATCTCCATTTGTGTAGATGTCAAAGCACATAATGTTGCATTCACTCACCCCTTCATTTTCAGAATCAGCAAGTACAAAGGATCAAGAATCATCTTTTGTTAACTGGTAAAAGCCTCATACACTCTAGACTCCAAGTCACAAGACCAGACCAAAGGGGTAGAATGAACTTCCCCTAGAAGGACAGGTAGAATCAAGAAAGGGAGAGTGAAGAGAAATAGAAAGAGAGGTGGTGAGAGGAATAGTATCTTTATGGGACAATGTCTTTCAGAGGCCCAGAGTTCAACACTTCCTTCCAAAAGAATCTGTAACTTTGTCCAAGTTTCAACCTATATCCTTCCATGCTCTGTTGAAATCTCTGACTAGTCAGAAAAATACTATTGTAGAGTTCCAGTTGATGGCATAGGTGGTTCAGTGATAGAATTTTCTCTGTCCATAAGGAAGAACTAGGCTCAATTCAGGGCCAATATGCCTCATGCACACCCACTGTCAGTGGAGATGTTTGTGTTGCTATGATGTTGAACACAATTCAACAGAACTCTCAGACTAAGATGGACTTGGAAGGAATGTCTGGCAATCTACTTTCAAAAATCATCGAGGGAAAACTCTTGTGGATCTAAACAATCCGATTTGCCACCAATCATGGAAATGATCTGACTGGGCAATGTTTCTTTCCCTTGTCCATGAGGTCACCATGAGTCAGGGGTACTACACGGCAGCTAACAACAAGAACAATAACAGAGCTCCAACTAGACACATGGATTTGACCTTTGGAAACCTAGTCCCAAAAGAAGCAGGAGAGATTTAGGGAAAGAACAATCTCTCCAATCATCATCTGGGCTCAAGGAAAGATGGTCTAGAGTCACAACAATAAACTAAAACAAACAAGCTCATTGCCATCAAATTGGATCCCACTCATAGTGACCCCTCCTTAGGTTTCCAAGGTGGTATCACTATGGAAGTAGGTTGCCCAACCTTCCTTCTGAAGAGTGGTTGGTGGGTTTGAACCGCCAGGCTTCTGGTTAGCAGTCATGTGTCATAGGCCCATACAGGAAGCCAAAAACATAGTGACAGAAGCAAGCCCATCAGCCAAAGTGCAGGGAGGAATATTTCCCCGGCTGCTTCTGCTGCAGCATATGTCAGAAAGGCTGTACATCCCCAGGTCACAGACACCAAATGAGATTTTTATGAGAGTAAAGTATTTTGCCAAAAGAGTTAGAAAATGCACTGATCGCCTAATTTCCCAAATAAAATAAATGTGAAACCATCTTTTAATTGTGTGTATAGTATTTTCCTGATTTATAAAAGTATTAGACGTTCATTGTAGTATATTTGAAAACTTCAGAAAAGTACAAAGAAAATAAAAACCCTCTTCATAATCCTGCTACCCAGAGATAACCACTGCTAATATTTGATATATTTTCTTCCGCTCAGATAATGGTTTTTAACTGTATTTACCTAACATGTTCACAACAATATTTCTTCCAAGAAAATAAGGTCACCAATTGACTGCTAAATACGTTTCTGTTCCATTTGTTTTTCTCTTTAGAAATTTGGTTAATATGTTTCAAAGCAGTGGCTTTCTATTTCAATTTCATTTTATGGGCTCTTATTCACACCCAAACATCTAGATATAATCAGCATGGGAGCCGTCTTGAAGTACCTTGATGCAGCTTTCACTGGCTCTAGGCCTTTCTACAAACGTCAGAAAGAATCATCAAATAAAAGTTACACATCTTTACTTCCCTCCCTTCTGATTATATTGATAAAATATTAAGTATTCTATTAATGAAAAGTTTTCAAATGTCTACAACATACACTGCTTTTTGTTCCCTCTTCTTTATATTTTTATTTTAAAAAACATGTCTCAAAACTATCTTCCTTTCCCTTCTATACTTTTATATAACTTGTACAAAAGAGAATCAGATAATGATCTGTATAACTTTGTCATGTGATATTTTCAATGATAAGCTCTTCATCTTCTCCCCAAAAACCTGCTCCCCTTCTGGTGTTTCCTGCTTCAACTAAAGTTACACTTACTGGTCTGTCCAAAAAGTGTGTACCTTCAACGGCCCTTTCCCCACATGTAAGGCCACAGGAAAGGAGTGAAAAATTCTTATGGTTATAAAGTGAAATCTTCATGAATTATATCTAAACTAACAATGCCATTTATCTAGTACATCCTTACCAGCTGGAGTTTGTCTGGTACTTTATATTCATAATTGCTTATAGTCATAAAACTAAACCTACACACCATGTAAACCTTTTCACAAGAGGAGAAATCTTTAACATCTAAAGTTCGTAGACGTTAAATAACTTGTTGAGAATTACAGACATAATGGCAAAGCAGAGATTCAGACCCAAGTTGGGCAACTCCAAAGCCTATGCTCTTAATTTTCTTTTATCTAGTCCATTGACATTGGGGATTTGGCCAAGACAAAAAAAATATCAATGACCAATTCTGACTTGGTCCTAACTATGTCAGGAAATATTTTTATCAACTTTGAACATGCAATGTCTGTTCATTGATGACAAATCAGAGGATTTGCTCTTTTGATGCTCACGCACCATAAAGCAGTACTATACAAAGAAGAATCCCTTAGCATGAAGAAGCAAAGAACAAGGAAAGAAATGAACACAATTTTTAATGATAAAAGTCATAATACAGAGAATGAAAAAAAGAAAGGAGACCTTAAATCACAGCACTTAAGATTTATATGTATTAACACTAGTAACCCCATAAGGAAAACAAGAGCCTCATGAATTGTGTGTATGTATTAGACCATTCTTCTGATAAAGGGCTGCACTAAAGGTCTTTAAAAACAATGACGCCTTCATAAAAGAGCAGATGAAAACTGTGGTCTGCGAAGCAGTGCCAAAAAATATTTAGGCAAGCTCAAGTTTGTATACAAGGACAAAGGATCAAAATTCTTTAAATAAGCAATACAAAATCAATGAAGCAATAAAGGTCTTTCCTGAAGATGAATGAAGTGAAAATAAATTATTTTAACCCCTATAGATTTTCATAAGTTTTGTCTTTCCAATTCCTTACTGGTAATATTTCATTGAGAAATTGAGAACTCCATGAAAGATGGAATTTATTCATTTTTCATTCACTCAAGGAAGAAATATTCATTGAATGCCTACTAAGTTCCAGGCACTATGATACCAAAAAAAAAAAAAAACTAAACTCACTGCCATCGAGTGGTTCCGACTCACAGTGACCCCCACTGGGTTTCCCAGGTAGTAAATCTTTACAGAAGTAGATTTCCCAATCTTCCTTCCTTCCACAGAGTGGCTGGTTGGTGTGAACCACCAGCCTTCTAGTTAGCAGTCAAATGCCTTAGGCACTGTGCCATCAGAATTCCTTAGGTACTGTGATAATCACTGGGAAAACAGTTCTATTAGTTTTCTAGGCCTTCCTTATCAAAGTACCACAAATTGAGTGTCTTATGAAAACAGAAGGTGGTGCAATCTACTTCCGTAATGATACTGCCTCGGAAACCCAAGGAGGGGTCTCTATGAGTTGGAAACCCAAGGAGGGGTTGCTATGAGCCGGGTCCGACTCGAAAGCACATAACAACAACAACAACATGAAACCAGAAATGTATTGTCTCACAGATCTGGAGGCTAAGAATCCAAATTCAGGGCACCAGCCAGGCCCTGCTCACACTATCAGGTCTTAGGGAAGATCCTTCATAGTCTCTTTCACCTTCTAATATCCCAGGAATTTTCTTGGCCTTCTTTGGCTTATAGATGCATTTTTATATGACCATCTCCCCTCTGTCTGTGTCTGTCTCTGTGAATCTTCTCCTCTTTTGTAAGGTTACCAGTCATATAGGATTAAGATCCAAACTACTCCAGTATGGCTTCATGTTAACTAATAACAATTTCAAAGATCCTGTTTCCAAACAGGGTCACATTCACAGGTACTTGGTGTTAGTACTTCAACATAAATTTTTGGGAGACACAGTTCAATCCATAATAGCTGTGATAAATACCATAGACAAAGACTCTGACATCTTGTAGCTTATATTCTAGTGGAGAAAATATATAACTATTTAAGCAAATACATAAACAGTGGTGAGTCCTGCAAATTAAAATAAGGAAGGCTAATGGGAGGAGGTTGACAAGTTTATAGGCTGGACAGGGAAGACCTCCCTATTTGAACAGGGACCTGAATAACAGGAAGAGGCTGATAAGAGAAGATGTAGGACATGAGCATACCAGTAAAAGAGAAAAGCATAAAATTCTAGATGCTAGAACAAGTTTACTGTGCTTAAATAACATCCAGGGTATTCAGCCTGGATAGGAAGAAGTGAGGGAGAGAGTGATAGGAGATTACATCATAGAAGAGACAGGGACCCTATCAGGGCCTTGTCTGATTTTGGATTTGGGGGTTTTATTCTGAGTAAGATTGGAAGCCAGCAGAGGCTTTCAGTAGGAAAGTAGCAGGATATAGCTTCTGGAGCAGCAACTGTAGAGGAGGAAGAGATGACGGTGGCTTGCAGGTGCTGGGAGCTCGTCAAATTCAGGATACACATTTAAAGTAGAACTAATAGGAATCCTGGCAATGTGTATATGGCATAAAGCAAAAATCAAGAACAGATCCTAGTTTTCTTTCCTTTTTTTATTACTATAAAAATATACCCAAAACCTTCACCAGTTAAAAAATTTCCACAAGTACAATTCAGTGACTTGATTACATTTAGGTCCTGGATTTGTGATCTAAGTAATTGGGCAGCAACAATGCCATTAACTGAGATGGGGGAGAGTGATGGACCAGGGTAGGGAAGGAGGGGAGGCATGGTAATGCACATAGAAATCATTCTACTTTGATACACTAAGATTTCCATATCTGTTAAACATCCAAGTGGGAAGTCTAAGTAAATAATTAGACATATGAATCTGGACTTCAGAAGGGAGTTGTGGCAAGAGAGAGAAATTTTGGAAGCTTCAGTATGAATAGAATTTAAAAGACTAAAGGATTTACCTAGGCAGATATGATAGAAAGAGAAAGAAGGTAGTCCAGTCTACCTACTCCTCACATGTTAACTATCTCTCTTTCTGATGTTTCACATTTACGATCATAGTAACAAAGCCACAATCTGACTGTTTTGTGCATTTATGATGTATCCCTCGCAGTAACTAAGCTGATGCAAGATGAAAATAATGCTGGCTGTGATGGTTATGGTTATACGTCAACTTGGCTGTGCCATGATTCTCAATGATTTGTCAGTTATGTAGTGATAGGATTTGGCAGTTATGTAATGATGTAATCAACTTTCATTTTGTGATTTGATATGATGATCCTCCATCTTTGCATAATATCTATGTTTGTATAGTGACCTGCTTTCAGGAACTTGACCATGTTAATAAATGAAGAGTGGGTGTACAAAGTCTGGAACACATTAACCTTTAATAGAAATTAATAGCACACTTATTTTATCCTACTAAACCAAAACTAACCCACTGCTATCAAGTCAATTCCTACTCATAGTGACCCCCACTGGGTTTCCAAGGTGGTAAATCCTTATAGAAGTAACCTGCTTTATCTTCCTTCCACAAAGGAGCTGGTAGGTTTGAACCACCAACCTTCTGGCTACCAGTCAAATGCCTGATGCACTGAGCCACCATAGCTCTCTATTGATTCTACTAGTCACTAGGTAGGAGCTCTGGTAGCATAATGCCTAAGGCACTTGACTGCTAAACAGAAGGCTGGCAGTTCAA
>NW_006921886.1:567778-574369 GCF_000298275.1 Orycteropus afer afer | reverse complement strand
AAGGCACTTGACTGCTAAACAGAAGGCTGGCAGTTCAAACCCACCAGCCACTCCTCGAAAGGAAGGTTGGACAATCTACTTCCGTAGCGATACCACCTTGGAAACCCAAGGAGGGGTCACCATGAGTCAGATACAACTCGACAGCAGTGGGTTTAGTCACTAGGTAATTTTCTAAGGAATTCATCTTAATTAATTTAATTCTTATAACAATCCTATGACATTAAAACTATTTTATCTTTATTTTAGAAATGAGAAAACTGAGGCATAAACAGGCTAAGAAAATTATATAACTAGTAAGTTAGCCAGGATTTGATGCAGGCAGTCTGCTCTTTCAGGAAGAGAGTAAGCTTCAGGAACGGAGACTGAGAGCTCACTGTCATAGAAGGAGTAAACTCAGGATAAAAGATTGTCCCAGGAACCAAGTGAAAAAGTATTTCAAGAAGGATAGAGTGATAGACCGTGTCCAAGGTTACTGAGGCTGAGTAAGTTAAGAC
This sequence comes from Orycteropus afer afer, assembly GCF_000298275.1. Taxonomy (NCBI): domain Eukaryota; kingdom Metazoa; phylum Chordata; class Mammalia; order Tubulidentata; family Orycteropodidae; genus Orycteropus; species Orycteropus afer. The sequence continues at coordinate 573,875 of NW_006921886.1, read as the reverse complement.
AGAAAATAGAATATATTTGTAAGATGAAAGTCTCCGATGGCCTTCACAATAGCAGGTAAGTGAAATGAAACACTGATGAGAATTATAGATGTGAAGTGAGAATGTGGAGATATTAAACAAACATTACTTTTGTAATCTATTCCAGAAAGTATTATTTGTATAGAATGAAAAGCAAAGTGTCTTTCTTGGAGCAGTATAGCATGACAGTACTGAGAGTATCTGGGTTTGGGGACAGGTAGGTTTACAGATTTGGGATGGGAAGATGAAGAATTCTCTTCTGATTGTTTCTGCTTTCTTAGTGAAATAAGAAGCATAATCATGATATGAGGTAGAACAAGACAAGGGGAATGTTGTTTGACAGAAGAAAATGTATGAAAGAGTCTTCAGCAAAGGGAAGAGCAAAACGAAAAGGGAAATATAGCTGGGTTATTGGGCAGAACAATTCCTTGTGCTAGGAGTAGCTTACCTTCATGAATGAGATGTGAGTTGTGTTAAAACTAATAGAGTTCAAATAAAGTCATAACACATCATACTGGAAAAGAAGCATTCCAGAAGGATTGACTTATGTGAGAGAAGTAATTTTAGTGTCTAAATTAAGGAATATTTATATCTGTTTGTTAGAGTCCTCATGTAACTCTGGTTGTGAAGGTACAGAAGAAATGTGAGATATGTGCTAAATGTCAGCATGGTTTTGCTTTTCTCTGAACATAAGACACTGAGTTTTGAGAGATGGCATTAGTCAAGCTGGGGAGCAAGAGAGTTGTGAGCATATGCCAGAAATTATTTAAGTGATAAACTAGGTAAATCTGGAAGTTGGAATATGAGGAGACTAAATAGGAGCTCTGGTAGCATAGTGCCTAAAGCACTTGACTGCTAACCAGAAGTCTGGCAATTCAAACACAACAGCCAGACCTCAGAAGGAAGGTTGGGCAATCTACTTCCGTAGTGATACTGCCTCAGAAACCCAAGGAGGGGTCACTATGAGTCAGGGCTGACTCGACGGCACATAACAACAATAACAACAACAAAGAAGAGTGAAGAAGCTAGAGTGCTAGAAAATTCCAAGCCTGTAATTTCTAAACTCTGAAGTATTTACCAGTTTCCTGAATCCTAACCACTAGGTTAAAGGGCACAAATAGGAGCCACAAGTTGCTGGAGATTATATGACATTAATTACATTATGTTACAATATGGTACATTATAGAACAGAAATCAGTGCAGTATATGGACAAACCACTGAGAATCATAGCCTAGCCAAGTTGACACATAAAATAACCATCACCATTATCTTGATACTTACTTCATGCATTTCACTGGCATTGGATATTTAGCCTTAAAAAAAGATACTGCTTTTTGAATTAGTTTCCTAAAGCTGCTGTAGCAAAATAACAGAAAGTGAGTTGTTGTTATGTGCCATTAGGTCTGTTTGAACTCACAGCAAACCTATACACAACAAACAAAACACCTTCATCCCAGCCCCTGTGTCAATCCATCTTTTTGAGGGTCTTCTCCTTTTTCCCAGAACCTCTACTTTAACACCTGGCATGATATTCTTCTCCAGGGAATGGTCCCTCCTGACAACATGACCAAAGTATGAGAGACAAAGTCTGGCCATTCTCACTTCTAAGGAGCATTCCAGATGTTTCCTCTAAGAAAGGTTTATTCATTCTTCTAGCAGTCCACAGAACATTCAATATTCTTTACCAAGATACACAACTCTAATGCATCAATTCTTCTGTGGTCTTCCTTATTCATTGTCCAGTTTTCACATGCGTATGAGGCAACTGACAATGCCTTGGCTTGAGTCAGGTACACTTTAGTCTTCAAAGTGACGTCTTTGCTCTTCAACACTTCATAGTTATTGTGCAGCTGATTTGCTCAATGCAATATGTTGTTTGATTTCTTGACTACAGTTTCCATGGGCATTGATTGTGGATCTACGTAAAATGAAATATTTGAAAATTTCAATCTTTTCTCCATTTTTCACAATGTTACTGGTGCAGTTGTGAAGATTTTTGTTTTCTTTGTGTTGAAGTGTGATCCATACTGAGGGCTGTACTTTTTGATCTTCATTAGTAAGTGCTTCAAGTCATCTTCATTTTCAGCAAGAACCATTGTATCATCTGCATATTGCAGGCTGTTAAGGAATCTTCCTCCAATCTTGATGTTACATTCTTCTCCTATTATTTTCTTAGCATACAGATTGAATAAGTATGATGAAAGGCTATAACTCTGATGCACACCTTTCCTGATTTTAAAAACATGCAGTATCCCCTTCTTCTGTTTGGACAACTGCCTCTTGTTCATGTACAGGTTCCTTGTGAGCAAAGCTAAATGTTCTGTAATTCCCATTCTTTGCAATGTTATCCATAATTTGTTATGATCCACACAATTGAATGCCTTTGCATAGTCAATAAAAGGTAAACATTTTTCTGGTATTCTTTGTTTTCAGCCAAGATCCATCTGACATGAGCAATAATATCCCTCACTGCAGACCCTCCCCCGAATCCAGCTTGAATTTCTGGCGGTTCACTGTCAATGCTGCTACTCTTTTTGGATTACCTTCAGCAAAATTTTAGTTGCATGTGATATTAATAATATGGTTCTGTAATTTCCACATTCTGTTTGATCATCTTTCTTTGAAATGAACACAAATATGGATCTCTTCCAGTCCCTTGGCCAATAAGATGTCTACCAAATTTCTTGGCATAAACTAGTGAGCACCTGCAGTGCTGCATCTGTTTGTTGCAATATCCCAATGAGTATTCCATCAATTCTTGGAGTCTTATTTTTTGTCAATACCTTCAGGACAGCTTGGACTTCTTCCTTCAATACCATTGGCTCTTGATCATATTCTACTTAATGAAATGTTTGAATGTTAACCAATTCTTTTTGGTATAGTGACTGTGTATTCTTCCATTTTCTTTTGACGCTTCCTGCATCATTCAGTATTTTGCCCATAGAATCCTTCACATCACAACAGGAGGCTTGAATTTTTTCTTCAGTTCTTTCAGTTTGAGAAATGCAGAGCATGTTCTTTCCCTTTGATTTTCCAACTCCAGGTCTTTGAACAATTTCATTGTAATACTTTACTTTGTCCTCTCAAGTTGCCCTTTGAAATCTGTTCAGCTCTCGTTCTTCATCATTTCTTTCACTCACTTGTTTCACTCTCCATTCAAGAGCAAATTTCAGAGTCTCTTCTGACATCCATTTTTGTCTTCTTTTCCTTTTCTATGTTTTTAATGATTTTTGCTTTCTTCATGTATAATGTCCTTGATGTCAACACAACTCTTCTGGTCTTCAGTCACTGATGTGCAACACATCAAATCTATTCTTCAGATGGTCTCTAAATTCAGGTGTGATATATTCAAGGTCATATTTTGGCTCTCTTGGACTTGTTTTAATTTTCTTCAGCTTCAACTTAAATTTTCATATCAGCAATTGATGGTTTTTAAAAAGCAGATATTTTTATCTCACAGTTCTGGGGCTAATAGTCTAAATTCAGGGTTCTGACAGGGCCTTGTTCTCTCTTTCAGGTTTCCATTTTCTCTCCTACATGTTCTTGGCATATAGATGTATCTTCACATGGCCATTTTTCTTCTGTCTGTCTATGTTTATTCTACTCTTTTGTAAGGACACAACTCAGATTGGGCTAGGACTCACCCTATTCTAATATGACCTGGTGTTAATTTAACTAATAACATCTTCAAAGACTCTATTTCTAAACAAGGTCACATTCACAGACACTTGGGCTTAGGACTTCAACATATTTTCTAGGGGGACACAATTCAACCCACTACACTTGTGTATCTTCAAAACTATTCCAATTATCAATATATAATCAAGGTTCATTTTCATTTCCAAATTGTCCATATACCAGTCAACCTCTCTGTCAGCCACAAAGTTGGAACACAGGACATACCTTAAGTCAGCCTGTGTTCTACACTTACTTTGCCAAATATCTCATAATAGTTATGTCTTAAAATCACTGTCTAGATGGGCAGGAGTGTCTTACACTCACAGCACAAGGCACTGATACATTACATTCATGTATTTAGTAAGCTGAGGTTTAATCTACTCATAGACTCATTTGGCCTGTTTCCTGTGCACCTTCACAATCATAACTGCACAGGGACTCTGAAAAACATTTATAAATTATTCTTTAATATAGAGACTCAAATTATTTCTCATACAGGCCAATCCTTCTGGAACACTTCCTCTCCAGTCTGGTGTGTTGTGCCTTTACTTGAATCCTCTTAGTTTTAACACAGCTCACATCTCATTGATGCAGGCAAAGTATCATACTTCTTGAATCTAGTGTCTCCTTTAACCTCTCTTTCTATACTCTGGGCACCGCAGAGTTACTAAAGTTAAATCTGAAGCAGGTAAGGAAGAAGATACATCCTCATGCAGTTCTATTCCTACACTCACCTTGTCTCATCCCTGAGTATTTTAAATTTCAGTGATTTTAATGTGAGTTGAAATGAATAAGAGCCTAATGACTCTATCATCTCCATTTATATTAAACAAGTATACAATCTAATTTCCATAAATATGCATGCATTCTTAAAAAGGGAATACTAAATGGCATCATGCCAAAGAGAATATCTCAGAAGAGATATTTTGGAATAATGTACCTAAACCTGCAGCTATCACACTATACACATAGGTGAAATTATCTGAAATTATCAGACACTCTCTACATTCAGGGTCAGAGAGTTTCTGAAATTTTGAAGCAGATAAAAAGTATAACTAAGAAACACGCCTGACTAGTCTACATTAGAGTACTTGCATTTACAAACCTAAAGTATCCATTGTTACTTTTCAAAATCAAGTAGTAGTTCTCAGGAGATATGAAACAATTTCTAAGATGTGTTAGAAACTTTGAATATTCAAAATGCTAATCTGTACATTGAATATCATTACCAACAATAAATCAGTTTTACGATATCTATGTAGACACACAAAATAAATAATTCGATCTCCTTGTATGCAGATTACAGTGCAGTATGCTACACTCAGACTTGAGATTTTAATTAAAACAAGCCCTTGAGTATAAACTGTAATTCTTATATATTTAAATAATCAGAATATAAGTCACTGAGTAGCAAGCAGCATATCAATGTAATGATTCAAATTCAACATTGTGTCATCGTTTGAAAGGCATCAATAACTAGCTCTGATAAACTGTACATGTCAAGCCAAAATGATATTCATCTTCCCTCTCAAATTATGCTGTTTTATTATATAATTATATCATGTATTGTACCTATCAGATTGTCAAAATTCACTTCAGTGTCTTATTTGACAGTTATCCCTCATGCTTCAAAGTGATTCTAGTTCCAGATTGGACATTTCATTACCACCAATATCCAAAATATTTAGTAAGGGTTTTTTGGGAGGATTTTTAAATTATTTTTATTTGGGGGTTATTTTATTTGGGGGTGTTATGTTAAAACTATCTTTCATTCCAATATTCTTTACTTTCTTGCTTATAATTTGGTGGTCAACACTGCAAGAGAATTCTTCTGTTGAAAACTGTTGAAGTCAGTAAGTGCTGTCAAATTTCTACTCTTAAAGAAAGTGAGCTATCAGCCTTGCTGCAATAAACTAGTTATTTCAGAGCAAGAAAACAGGTGAAAGTTTCGAAATAGCCATGGAAAATGTGTTCCCTTTGCTTCTAATAGCTATCCTTTAAACTGAGGTTCATAAGAAACATAGTATTACATATATTTTGAACTAAAAAAAAAAAAAAAAAAAACTGCTCCAACATTCAGGTTAATATGTGGTGAACATCTAAGATATTGCATTGTTCTTACTTTTCCAGAGACATGGCACTGTCACCACCACTACCTTATCCAAATAGCTCCCTTGGGAAATAGCATATTCTTACCTGATTCCACCCTTGACGCCAGTTGATTGGTCAGGAATTGATACCTCATTCAAGCTGGGCCAACTAAAGCCTTTTCCCTATTATTATTTTGTACTGCAACTGAGAAAGTAGGTCAAGCTATTGTACTAAATGAATAATTTATTTCAGAAGGATCAACACAAAGCTAGCGCATATGAGATGGAGGTTAAAAATGTCCCAAATGTC
>NW_006921886.1:560925-562223 GCF_000298275.1 Orycteropus afer afer | reverse complement strand
ATATTTTAAAATGTTATCTAGAAGGGGATTCAAAATGGAATCTTGTCAGTGATCACCACTCTATTTCCCTCCAGCATCTTAGTGCTTGAAAAACTAGGTACAGTAGTTTGAATTAGGGATTCTGGTGCTCTGAACAGCTCACTGAGTCAGAGTATAACAAACTCAGAGGAGCAAAATTGGAAGGGAGAAAGGGACAGATGGGGAAAAGAATAACAGGATCAGAGGCTCTATCCTGTGGAGCACTGATAGGCAGCTGAAAAAGGCTATCCAAGACCTCCCTGGGTTAAGGAGGAAAACACACCACACAAGCATACCAGCGACCACACCAACGTATCAACGATCATTCCAAGGATCTACCTTCAGCACCTGATTTTATCGGTAACTTGAGTTGGCTAGGTGTAAATGGCATGTCCAGTGCCACTGAAACCCAAGTAGAGAGTCCATTGGTGCTGCAGAAGAGAGGGCCCTGGGAGATGCCCCTGCAGCGGGTCACCAATCAGGCTTAGGTCAGCTTACTGGCACTCAGAGGCCTGTGCTTGACTTTATTGGTGATATTGGGATCATAGATTACTAGCAGGCACTCTCCTGATTACAGTGCCACTGAAATTGAGCGGATCTTTGGTGCCACAGGTGAGCAGACCCACAGGAGAGCTTCTGTAGCAGATTGTAGTCTGGGCCAGTTGGGCCAGTACCACAGTTGGGCGGGCCCAGGGAGAGGAGCCCCGGTGGCAAATCACAGAGCCAGGCATCTTGGGTCAGATTTTTGGCACTGAGAGGCCTTGGGAGCAGGGTTTTTGTATGTGTCTGAGCCTGGCAGAAGGCGATGACCCCCTAACAACTGGAGTCTGTGCTGAAATTGAGCTGTGGGCCTGAATAACAGTGCAATGTCATCATTAGCAGCCCACTCCAAGCCCTAGAACTGCCCCTACCAACAGGGAACTTCCCTTCTCCCGATCTTCCGCTTCCACCTTATCCACCAATAACTTCACTCATCCAATAGAACAAACCAACCACATTCAGCCACCATAATACCTCCCAGTTCAAACTCTAACCCTCTTTAGGACAAACAGAAACCCGTATCCACATTCCACACAGTGATTCCAACATCACAAGGAAAACTGCAGAGCAACCCAGCATACCTGAATTAATAACTAAAAATATAAAATACACTAGCTTTGCCTTTTCAAAATATTAAACCATAAAACTAAGACAAAACAAACCAATACATAACCAATAATTAAAGACAACCACAAAATGTCTAGGAAACAACAGGCAACCCCAAATCAAACAAAAAAACA
>NW_006921886.1:535028-536228 GCF_000298275.1 Orycteropus afer afer | reverse complement strand
CCTCCAGCTTGACATTTGATCCAAGAACTTTGGACTTGCCAGCTTCTATAAGTGTGTGAACCATTTTCCTAAGATAAATTTCCTTTCTTTCTCTCTCTCTGTAAGCTTTACTGGTTTTGTTTCCCTAGAGAACCCAGTCTAACACACCCTTTTTTGCCACTCCAGCTCTTCTCTAACTTTTTGACTAGTTTCCCATGTTAACCAAAAAAACAAAAAACTCACTGCCGTGGAGTTGATTCAATTCATAGTGATCCCCCTTCGCATTCCTTTTACTGAACTGCCTGACATAGGCTGTTTTCCCATTGATTGCCATATCTTCTTAACCCCGCCCATTTTCCACATTTTGAGAAACACTCAGAGTTTAGATCTGAACAATGGAAAACACACACATATGCCATTTCAGAGCATTCCCTATTCACTCATTAACCATTAAACAACTAAAGTTTTGAAAGATAGTGAGAAATATATTAGTACTCAGTGTTCATTACCAAGAAAAAATGATAGCCATCAGGAATATCAGGGAGTATCAAATTAAGTTTCTTAATCCTTAGGACAAAAGGGCCTCACAATTCAAAACGATCACTTTCAGGGAATCAGTGCAGTTTTTCCACAGTGGGGCATTAATCCCTAGAAAACAGATCACAAATCCAGTTAAATTCTGACTAGAAACTGATTTCTTTCGGAAGGCAAATTCAAAGGGTAAATTTATTCAACAAATAGTTAGTTAACTACCAAGTTATAGATGCTAGAAATACAGGTATGAATAAAGCAGAAAAACATTTCAACCTTCCTGGAGTTTACAATCAAGTGGAAGATCCTCAAAGAGTAAACAAATAAATAGTGTAATTTGGCAAATTGTAACTATCATAGAGAAAAATAAAGCAAGGAAAGGTTACCAACTGAGAGGAAGGTCTATTGGAGACAGAATGTCAAGGACAGCAAGGTCACAGTAGAGTCTGAAGGAGGGAGGACCCCAGCCCTAGAAAGAGAAATGCACTCCCAGTGGACAGAGAGCAAGGATCGAAGTCCTGATGTGAAAATGCAGAGTGGGTTTAGGAATTCTACTGTAGTCCAGGCATGTGCCTTGGTAAACCTGCATTTCACAGTGCAATCAAGTTTTCATAATACCAATGAAATTATATTCCAATTATATTTGGTTCACCTTCCAACTTTTCCAAACACATACACACACACACACAC
>NW_006921886.1:531690-534338 GCF_000298275.1 Orycteropus afer afer | reverse complement strand
CCTACCAGTATACAAGGAAGGGATTTGGGCCAATTTTTAAAATGGTCTAATATGTTTTCCATTTCTCTCTGTGTCTCCGAGGCTGCTGGTGAGGTCCTAAGTAATTGCAGTTAAAAAGAAATTTCAGCTATCTCAGTTTCTGTTACTGGGCACACTGACTTTTCAGTCCCCTCTCCCTGCTGCCCACTGCCAGTGAATACCTAGCAAAGTCAAACAGAATTCCTTTAAAAAAAAAAGTTATATCTGATTTATATAAAGAATTTAGCCGTTTAAAAATGCAATCCAATTATAATCATACATGTTTAACATTATAGCATAAAAGTCTTTTTAACCTTGTATTTTATTTCAAAAACAAGCAAATAAATTACATAGCCATTTTTTTTTCCTGATTAACCAAATTCATATCAGTTTTGGTTTGCAAGCTTGGAGCAAGTAACCATGTGTTTCGTGATTTCAAATACATCAAAATTATTTGCAGGTCTGTCAGATATATTAGACACATGCAAATAAAAAAAGGTCTTTTCCTGATTTCAAAATATAAACATCCCAAGACAAGCATTTCAATTATGTATGTTAGAGGTATTATTTGCCAATTGATAATCAATTTTGATACCCTTAGAACATTGATTCTTCACCCAGTTGATTTTAATTAATGCATGTAACACACTTCCTAGCTAAAAAAACAAAAAAGGAAATTTGACATATGAACATTTTCAAAATAAAATTGATTACTACAAAATTAATACATAAAAGGAACCAATCTCTGCTTGAGCCACCTTTTGAGCTATTATTCAGTCATATTTTCACTTTTACCTCATTTCATGGAAATATTATCTCATTCAAACAGTCTTCCAGAAATTGAGAGCAGGTTTAGTAGAGACAGAACCACAGTCTTCAAGAGCAAAATTTCTACCTATTTTCAAAACTTGAGCAATTCTCTGTGCAACAGGTAATTTTAGTCTAATGAAAATTAGGAGAATTTTTCTAACTTCACAACCACAATTTGTCTCTCATTTTTATTGTTTATATTTCAATATCATGATACCCAGACACTGTCTTTTCTGAGATTTTTCTCCCTAAACCTCTTCCTTCTTTCTCTAACATTTTACATAGGGCAGTATAAAGAACCAGCATGCACTTTACCACACCTTACACACACACACACACACACACACACACATGCGCGCGCGCCTCTACTGGCCATTCCCTTCTTCTGGTCCTAGAGTTAGTTTTCTAGATTCCTTGGGTAACCACAAAGGCAATAACCAGTGAACTACAGATTAAAGGAAGCCAATGGTTACAATACTGCCACCCATAAACTGACCTCAGAAGGAGGATGGAGCAATCTATTTCCATAGTGATAACGCCTCGGAAACCCAAGAAGGGGTCGCTATGAGTGGGATCAGCAGTGAGTTTGGTTCAGTTTGGTTTTAGTTTGCTGAACTGCAAAATCTATGCCAGTTCTTAAACTGTCCACTAGAGTGTGCACTATTTCTTTCCAGTTTAATAGCAATATCTCCTAAGATAATAGCGTTAAAGGCAATCTTTAGCCAACCCTCCTAACACATCTAAATGCTCTGTCTAAATTGAGCAGCCAATGTCAGCGGTTTCAAAGACTCCTATTTAATGACTCTAAAGGACACAAAATGAAGTAGCAGCTGCCACCCACCCTTAGACCAAGAAGAAGATAATTTCTGAGAATTCTCAACCTCAGGATGAGTGTAGCCAGCACCACAAGATTTGTCTGTGTTACAAGTTATAGGGAAAGGACCAATCACTAGAAAAAGACATCATGATGTAAAGCAGAAGGTCAAAGAAAATGAGAGAAACCCTCAGTGAGCTGGACTGACACTACAGCCACACAGTGGGGTCAAACACACCAGCGGTCACGAAGCTGACGCAGGGCGGGGCAGTTCTGTTCTGTTATACAAGCAAGGTTGTCCTGAGTTAGAACTGGGTCAATGGAACCAACAAAAACAACATGCACAACCCACCCCTACTTCTGGCAAAGTTCTTGAGAAAAAGTTGAGTAGAGATGAATCTCAGAGCAGTACCCACAGAGAATAGATACGATGATTGCAACAGCCCCAACTGACCGTAGAGGCTTAGCTCTTTTTATAGTAGCCTTGCGTTCCATCTGTGTTTCTGCTCTTACACATCTGCCCTGCTTCCTGATTCCAGCCAAGCTGGACACTATATGGCCATACCTGTCTATTTCTTCATTGAAACTTGTTTGTTTGCAATTGTGTTTGTTGTAGGGATGCCAGATGAACACATTCAGGATTGGTATAACTGTAGTGTTTGGTGCTACACACATTGATCTCCAATGTTGCTTCCATGAGTGGTAGTGAAATGGATTAAACTCTTATAAAATGACACAAAACTATAATGTGCCAAAATGTACACACACCCAAATAAGTCTATTTCTAATTAATTTATCATACATTATCAAGTATAACATAGAAAATTTTAACATCCTCTGACAAAAAAAAAAAAAAGTGTCTTGGCACTAAGTCTCAGTCAACAAGGAAGTAATTCAATAAATTGAAGTCCATTTGTTTCACTGATGTTACTTTATTAGTTGTGTTCTACAGGATTTAATATGTATTCTGCATAACTGACCCATGCATGGAGGGTGTGGTAGTTAA
>NW_006921886.1:519047-531050 GCF_000298275.1 Orycteropus afer afer | reverse complement strand
TTTTTTTTTTTTCCTATTAAATATCAATTATGATGGTGGCAGTTACAAACGTTATTTCACCCTCAGCTTGCAGACAAACCTTGCTTTTCTCAGGAAGAATATTCTTTTTCTTTTTTCTTTTTTTTTATTTTAATTAAACCAGTTTGAATTTTAAGGAGCTCTGGTGGTGCAGTGGTTAAAGCATTTGGCGACTAACCAGAAAGTATAGCACTTCGAACCCACCAACTGCTCCACAGAAGAAAGATGAGACAGTCTGCTTCCAAAGAATTTACAGCCTTGGAAACCCCATGGGCAAGTTCTACTCTGTCCTATAGTGTCACTGTGAATTGGGATTGACTCAATGGCAATGAGTTTGGGTTTTTAGTTTGAATTTATTTCTTTTATTTCATATCAAAATGTCTTAATTTTGTAAGGCAGTGTCAGGTAATTACCTATATGAAAGTATACCAGCCTTAGCATTTTAATCAAGGAAGGTCATGATTGGAGAAGCTACTATTTTCTGACAAGACTACAGGAGTCAGAATTCATTGCCACATTTTCAGTGGGATAAATTGGAAACTTTAATCAGAGACTGAAAATGTAATCATTCCCAAAGAGTAAAAAAGGCAAAGATGAAAAGAGGTTAGCCTCCGCTGTGCACTTCATAGTTCTCTTTAAGTGAATTATTAATGACAAGAGATGATATTACACTCTTTTACAAGTTTCTTTATTAACTTCGTTTAAAATTATTTCTCTCATTCTATCTGGATTTTCTGAGGGATCCTGCCTAGGGTAAATATTAACTACTTTGCCTGTCTTTGGGATTGGCAGATGCTTTGTCTTTGGGGTTCTCAGCTCAGGCAATTGATTAGCACAAGAATAGCTTTTGGGATAAACTCAGTGCTTGAGAAACTCACCATGCCCACCAGTTCTGCTATTCTTGACATATCCTTCTAGAACAAAGTTCTAGGGTCCTTGTAGAGCAGAGTAGTCTCAATACAAATGTTCACAGATACCACTGTGGTGACGCAGTGACTAAAGAATTTGGCTGCTAACCAGAAGTCAGCAGTTCAAACCCACCAGCCATTCCATGGGAGGAAGATGATGCAGTCTGGTTCTATAAAGATTTATAGCCCTGGAAACCCTATGGGGCATTTCTACTCTATCCTATAGAATTGCTATGAGTTGGCTCCTTGGAGAGAACAATCATGAGATAAAGAAGGGCTATTTGTGCACAGGGAGACAGCTCAGGGGGCAGGAGTACATGGAGGGATGGACATAGGGAAGCAGGGAAGAGGTGACTATCGGGAGGAAGTGGGAGGGGAACTGTTGCATTGTGGTAAATTGTAGTCAATGTCATGAGACAAAGTGACAAAGTGGATGTGAACTGTTGTATGGAAAGTGAATTTGCTCTGTAAACTTTCACCCAAATCACAATAAAAAAAAATTTCAAAAAAATAAAAAAATAAATTGCTATGAGTTGGAATTGACTCAATGGCATTTTTTTTTTCCTTTGGTTTTTTAGTGAAAGACAGTAGGGAAGGTGAGCTGTGGAGGATCTCTGACATCTGTCCCACTTCCTGGTTCCAGCCAACTTAGACAATATAGTGTCAGATCTTTTTTATTTCTTGATCGAAGCAAGTTTGTTTGCAAGTTTATTTATCGTAGGGATAACAGATGAACAAACTGAGATTGATCCTGCATGACACATTACCTTCATTTCTCTGTACGAGGCTTTGGGTGTTCATTTTATTTTATTGATTTTTATCCCTTTCACTTTATACAATCCATTTTTTCTCCCCATTCATAGGCTTTCATCCTGTATTATTTGATATTTGTACTTTCAATCAACCTTTAATATTTGTTAAGATCTCTTTGAAATATGAGCAAGATTGTATATGTTTAATTTATATAAATAGAATTGGCCACCAAAGCTATGTTTTAGAGATTGAGCCATGTGATTAAATGTCCATGTAGTTCTTTCCTTCTGATGGCTGTCTAGTCTACATTTAAATTAATTATTCTGTACTTGGAAAAATAAATTGGAAGAACACGCTTGGTGTGTTTCAAGCTGAAAGAACTAAAGAAAAAATTCAAGACTCGAGTTACTGTATTTTGCTATGGACAACATACTGAATGGCTCAGGAAGCAACAAAAGATATAAGGAATACATACAGTCACTGTACTGAAAAGAATTGGTCAACATTCAACAATTTCAGAAGGTAATGTGATCAAGAATAAATGAGATTGAAGGAAGAATTCTAAGCTGCACTAATGGCATTGGCAAAAAACAAGGCTCTGGGAATTGATGGAATGCCAATTGAGATGTTCTAACAAACAGAAGCAACTATGGAAGTACTCACACTTCTATGTCAGCTACCTGGCCAACAGACTGAAAGAAATCCATATTTGCACCCTTTCCAAAGAAAGATGATCTAACAGAATGCAGAAATTATCAATATCATTAACATCACATGCAAGTAAAAATTTTGCTGAAGATCATTCCAAAATGGTTAGTGCACTACATTGACAAGGAACTGTTAGAAAGTCAAACTGGATTCAGAATAGGATGTGGAATGAAGGACACCATTGCTCATGTCACATGGATCTTGGCTAAAAGCAGAGAATACTAGAAAGATGTTTACCTATGTTTTATTGACCATGCAAAGGTATTTGGCTAGTGGATCATAACAAATTATGGTTAACATTTCAAGGAATGAGAATTCCAAAACACTTAATAGTGCTCATGTGGAACCTGTACATAGACCAAGAGGAAATAGTTTGAACTGAGCAAGAGGATACTGTGTTAGGCTGGGTTCTTTAGAGAAGCAAAACCAGTAAAGCTTAGAGAGAGAGAGAGAGAGAAATTAATCTTAGGAAAATGCCTTATACACTTGTAGAAGCTGGCAAGTTCCAAGTTCTTGGATCAAACATCAAGCAGGAGGCTTTTCCTGACTCACACAGCTGCAAGAGCTGAAGACCTCAAGGTTGGCAAGCAATATACCAGCTGTTGATGCCAACAAAGATGAACCCAAGATCACCAGGCCAAATGGTGGATTGTTCACTCATGGATAGCTGTATGCAGCACAACAGGATCTAGATCCACAGAAGAGTGTCTCATTTTCCCAGGATGTCCATATATATATTGCAAGCAGGCCACACCCCTAGGGAAACTCCCTTTCAACCGATTGGCTGCTCAAAACATATACATCTGATCTCATCATGGGAATAATCCACAGCACAACTGCTTAAACCACTCAATCATGGTCCAGCCAAATTGACACACAACTCCAACTATCACCATCCACCTGTTGTCAACTTGGCAGTTGTACACATCTCTTTATATAATCTCTAAATAAAGACAATTATAAAGTCATATTTGTGCCTAACATGATACACTAACATGAATACAACCTAAATACATTAACCCTGTTTACATTTCATAGTTCATAACAGAAGGAAACAAAAATACTTGATGCACATATACATTGAAGAAATATAACAATTACCATCCTCATTTCTGCAACTGGTCACATGGTCATAACTGATATTCAAAACTACCTTCTTCTACCACCCATTCCATATTTCCCTTGCTCTCAGCAAGCACCTCAGCTGGTTGTGGTTCTTTACCTGGTGGGGTGACCCAAACCTTCATTCCTGAAGGAGCCCATTGGGCAATAAAAGGAGTGGCTAGAAGAAAAAGATGACTGGTTTCCAATGAACGTGTAATACTGTCCACCTGATTGTTAAAGTCCTTCTCTGCCAAGGTCTTTTATGCGGTGCTTGAGCTGTGACTTAGCAGCCCTGAACTCATCTCACTCTTTTACTACTTTGTCTAGCATAAGTAGGACCAACCAACTGGCTTCCTTATACTCCTCATGCTGACAAAATTGCAGAAAAGTATCAAACATGTGATCACCCAGAGCCTCACTTCTCAAAAATACTTGATCTATTGGTGGTGCTATTTTGCATAATAATGTTGCCAACTCACACCACAGATTAGCAGGACCCTCTTTACTAATGGAGGCAGAATCACCAGTGCCTTTACAATTAATCAAATTGGAGAACCAAAACAGATTTGGTCAGAACCAATTTAGGAAGCCAATCCTTATTATTTTGTCTCTCTAGAACTACTCTTGGTACCAAATGTGTTAGGCTAGGTTCTTTAGAGAAGCAAATCCAGTAAAGCTTAGATTGAGAGAGAGAGAGAGACACAGAAAGAGAGAAAATTATCTTAGGAAAATGACTCATACACTTATAGAAACTGGCAAGTCCCAAGTTCTTGGATCAAACATCAAGCTGGAGTCTTTTTCCGACTCACACAGCTCCAGAGGCTGATAAGCTCAAGGTTGGCAGGTAGTACACTGGCTGTTGACTCCAGTGAAAGACAAATCCAAGATTATCAGGCCGAATGGTGGATTGTTCACAGACAGTTGTAGGCAGCACAACAGAATCCAGATCCACAGAAGAATGTCTCATTTTCCCAGGATGTTCATAAATATATTGGAAGCAGGCCACACCCCTGGTGAAACTCCCTTTCACCAACTGGCTGCTCAAAACACATACATCTGATCTCGTCATGAGAATAACTCACATAACAATCGCTTAAACCACTCAGAATCATGGTCCAGCCAAGTTGACACACAACTCCAACTATCACAGATACTTTGTGGTTTAAAATCAGGAAATGTATGTGTCAGGGTTGTGCCCTTTCACCATACTCATTCAATCTGTATGCTAAGCAAATAACCTGAGCAATTGGATGATATGAAGACGGAAGTGGCATCAGGATCTGAGGAACATTCATTAACAAACTATGACATGCAGATGACACAACCTTGCTTGCTAAAGGCAAAGAAGACTTGAAGCACTTAGTGATAAAGATCAAAAACTACAGCCTTCAGTATTGATTAAACCTAAATATAAAGAAAATAAAAATCTTCACGGCTGGACCAAAAAGTAACATTATGACAAATGGGAAAAAGATGAAGTTGTCAAGGATTTGGAGCCACAATTAATGCCCATGGAAGCAGCAATCAAGAAATCAAAGAACATAAATAAGAAATCAAAGAACATTTGCATTGGGCAAATCTGCTGAAAAAGACCTCTTTCAAGTATTAACAAGCAAAGATGTCACTTTGAGGGCTAAGGTACACCTACCCAAGCCATAATATTTTCAATCACTTAATATGCATTGTCATATTCATTGTCCTATGCTGAGCAATGAATAAGGAAGATCAGAGAAGAATTGATACATTTGAGTCACAGTATTGGTGAAGAGTATTGAATATACCGTGGACTGCAGAAGAACAAACAATCTGTCTTTGAAGAAGTACAATCAGAATGTTTCTTATAAGCAAGGATGATGAGATTTGTCTCATGTACTTTGGACATATTATCAGGAAGGATGAGTCCCTGGAGAAGGACATCAAGCTTAGTAAGTAGATGATCAGTGAAAAAAGTGACACAGTGGCTGCAACAATGGGCCCAAACATAGCAACAATTGTGAGGTTGGCTCAGGACTGGTCAATGTTATATTTTATTGTATGTAGGGTCACAATGAGTCAGAACTGACTCAAAGGCCTCTAAAACAGCAACAATGATTGGGGGAGGAAATTCTTTGATATCAGATGATACCAAATATTTTCCTAGAAAGAAGGAATTCCATAACTCTTAGCACAGGGATGATGAAGAGTGATTGGCTAGTAGTCAATTATTAGCTATCTTATGCTAGATTCTCTAGAAAAGCAACATTGGTGCACATATATTTGTGCCCATTCCAAAGAAATCTGATCCAACAGAATGTGGAAATTATGGAACCAAAAAACCAAACAAACCAAACTCACTGCCGTCAAGTCAATTCGACTCATAGTGACCCCTCCCTGGGTTTCTGAGGTATCACACGCAAGTAAAATCTTGCTGAAGATAATTTAAAAAATGGTTGCAGTATTATATTGACAAGGAACTTCCAGAAATGCAAGTGTGATTCAGAAGAGGATGTTGAACAAGAGTTATCATTGCTGATGTCTGATGGATCTTGGCTTAAAACAAACAATACCAGAAAGATGTTTGCCTGGGTTTTATTGACTATGCAAAGGCATTCAATATTAATTTGTTATTATAACATATTATAGATAACATTGCAAAGAATGCTAACTATAGAACATTTAATTATATTCATAAGGAACCTGTACATAGAGTAAGAGGTGCCGCGTCCGGCAAAACCACACAGGTCATGAATGAAGCGACACGAAAGGATTAATAGTTTTCTTTGTTGTTATTTAAAGAGCGGGGGCCAGGCGGATGCCCTGCATATTCTGCGAGCATGACCCCTGATGTGTCTGCTCTGCTTTACTTATACATAAGTATACGATTACATCATTATTCTTTGGTATTTCTTTAAAACAATCAAGTATACAAGTATTCTTTTACAATACAATCACATATTTCCTTATAACAATCAAGTACTAATTAAAAGTTAAAGTTTTACTCCTTCCCATACCCAAAGGCATTTTTCCATGTCCAAATGTATTGGTTAATTAATTAGGTTAACATCTCTTGCAGGATTAGTAAATAATCACTAAGATATGTCATTCTAAAACATAATATGATTGTTAACGTACATGATTCCAAAGAATGGTTTCTAAGGTATACTATTCTTTGGGCAAAATGTCATTCCAGAGAGACAGGTTAGCAATCATTCTGCTGGGCAATGTTCTGCCCCAGGAACACAAAGCTGAAGCCAAGTATTCATTTATTCAACTGCAGGAGAGGCCTTACCATCTCTCAAAGCAATCATTCAACCATGCATCTCTCAACTGCGGTTAGAACACGTGTATTGCAATCATGTTCCTTTGGGGGTCTTATTCTTGGTCTCCAACAAAGAGGGAGTCATTTGAACAGAAATACTGCATGGTTTGAAATCAGGAAGGGTGTGCTTCACGGTTGTATCTTTTCACTATACTTATTCAATCTGTATGTTGAGAAAAAAAATCCAAGAAGCTGGACTTTAGAAAGAAGAATACAGGATCAGAATTGGAGGAAGACTGATTAACAACCTGTGATATGCAGACAACACAACATTGCTTGCTGAAAGTGAAGAGGACTTGAAGCACTTAATGACTATAGTCTACAGTATGGATTTCACCTCAACATAAATAAAACAAAAATCCTCATGACTGGACCAATAAGCAACATTGCAATAAATGGAGAAAAGATTGAACTTGTCAAAGATTTCATTTTACTTGGATCCACAATCAACACCCATGGAAGAAGGAGTCAAGAAATCAGATGACATATTGCTCTGGGCAAATCTGCTGCAAAAGATCTCTTTAAAGTGTAAAAAGCAAAAATGTCTTTGAAGACTAAGGTGCACCTGACCCAAGCCATGGTATTTTCAATCATTTCATATGCGTGTGAAAGTTGAACAATGAATAGGGAAGACCGAAGAAGAATTGATGCCTTTGAATTGTGGTACTGGCGAAGAACACTGAAAATACCATGGACTGCCAGAAGAACAAACATATCTGTCCTGGAAGAAGTGCAGCTGGAAGAAATACAGCAGGAATGATCCTTAGAAGGGAGAATGGCCAGACTTCATCTCACCTACTTTGGTCATGTTGTCAGAAGGGACCTGTCCATGCAGAAAGATATTATGCTTGTTAAATTGGAGGGTCAGAGAAAAATGGGAACACCTTCAATGAGATGGATTGACACAGTGGCTGCAATTATTAGCTCAAGCAATTTGAGGACTGTGAGGATGGTGCAAGACAGGGCAGTGCTTCATTCTGTTGTACATAGCATCACTATGAGTCTGAATCAACTCAGTAGCACCTAACAACAACACATATGTTTATACACACACACACACACACATATAAAACTAAACTCACTGCTGTCGAGTTGGATCCAACTCATAGTGACCCCTCCTTGGGTTTCCAAGGTGGTATCTCTACGGAAGTAGATTGCCCAACCTTCCCTCTGAGGACTAGCCCATGGGTTTGAATTGCCAATCTTCTGGTTATATTATTGTAGAGGCTAGCAAGTCCCAAGTCCTTGGGTCAGAGGTCAGGCTAAATGGAGCCTTCTCCTTCCTTACTCATATAGCTGCAGGGGCTGACAAACCCAAGATCAAAGGTCATATGTCAAACTGATGACTTACGGGCTCAAATGTAAGATCAGCAATAAAATGGTAGGCTACTAGCTGAAATCCAAAGAACTTGAGGTCAGATAATGACCAAACCAGATTCAGGATCCAGAGAAAGCAAAAGCTAGAGAACTTTGCCAGAATTTCCATATGTACTGGAAGCAAGCCACACCCCTTTCAACTGATAGGCTGTTCCTAACAGATCTCATCATGGAGATGATTATATTATATCAGATCTCATCATAAGGAATGACTTCATCATAACTGGGAGCTCTGGTAGCATAGTGCCTAAGGCACTTGACTGCTAACCAGAAGGCTGGTGGTTCAACCCCAGCCACTCCTTAGAAGAAAGATGGGTCAATCTACTTCCGTAGTGATACTGCCTTGGAAACCCAAGGAAGGAAGGGTTGTCTGACTCGACGGCACATAACAACAACAACAACATCATAACTTCCAAACCACTGAGAATCATGGCCCAACCAAGTTGACACAACACCTTAACCATTGCATTAGCCAATCATTTATCATCACTATAGAGATAAGCATTTTTTTATCACCAGAGTTTTTTTCACCAACTTAATTGGTTATACATTTTACTACTAATCAATAACTCTCTTTATATAACATTTAGATGCACAATTCCAGAAAACTTGAGAAAATGAGTAGTTTGTATTGAGAGTGTTACAAGAAGAGTCCTGTTGTTGTTATGTGCCATTGAGTCAGACGCAACTCATAGCGACCCCTTCTTGGGTTTTCGAGGCGGTATCACTATGGAAGTAGATTGCCCCATCTTCCTTCCAAGGAGTGGCTGGTGGGTTTGAACTGCCAGCCTTCTGGTTAGCAGTCAAGAGCCTTAGGCACTATGCTACCAGAGCTCCCAGGAAGAGGCCTACTGATCTCAAAAAGGTAAAATCCCTTCATACAAAACATTAATGTCTCTGGAAAGAACATATGTGAGGAGGGAAGAAGTCAGAAGTTTTTTTTTTTGTTTTTTTTTTTTTCCTTTATAGATTCAGTAAGAATAAATAGATCATTTTATGTAATGTTGTTTTTGGTCAAAATGAATAAAATCCCAAATTGAACCTGCTTAAATAAAAAGTAGGTTTATAGGAGAGACATTCTGGTGTGCCATAGCAGCACCAAGAAGCAAGGGAGGCAGCTGAGCTGGGGAATTTTTAGAACCTGGAATTTAAAACCATAAGGAGTACTCTGTCTTTGACTCTCACTGATCACTGACTTACTTTATCTCACTTATTACTAGCAAACCTTCTCCACATGATGGAAATAATAGATGTGGTCTGTCCCAACATTTACCAGTTCCCGTCAAGTCTGCTTGGACTCATGATGACCTCACGCATGTCAGAGCAGAACCATGCTCCATGGGGTTATCAATAGTAGATTTTTCAGTAACAGATTACCAAGCCTTTTTCTGAACGTCCCTCTGGGTGAGGCTGAAGGTCTAACCTTTCAGTTAGCAGATGAGCAGTTTCACTATCCAGAAACTTGAAAATTCAACCAACACTGAAGAAGTCATGGTCTGTCTCAACAGGCTGGAGGACACTCTGGACTGAATTTTCCCTCAATGTTTAGTTCTGAGGGTTATTTCCTTAATATTTCAACCTATGACATCATATGTTCTCCAAGTAACAATAATTTTACTTACTTTCAGTAGTTTGCTTTATTGTTGTTGTTGTTGTTGTTGTTGTTATGTGCCGTCGAGTCGGCTTTATTGGTATCTTATAAATCAGTGCTGTGTTGATGTTTAAACAACCAATTCTTGAAAAATAATTTTTTAAAAAATGGAGTAAAAGAAAAAAAAAAAAGTCTGAGTTGTAACTTTTGCCAGTTTTGTAGCAAAAATAACTCCACGTGGCCCATTTAAATGATCAATGTCATGTCAATGGAGGGGGAGCACAGAGGTGGAGCTGGGAGGTGCAGCTGGGAAGACAGGCTTACAATGGGCTCTCTCCTGCACCAGTAGAAGCTGAATCTAGCACAGCAGTGATTATAATTTCTTTCTTTGGCATCTTTTTGGATGACAGTGATAACAGCTAGCAGCCTTCTTTTTTTTTTTTTTCATCCTTATGCTTTAGCATCCAGTGGAAAATAGCTTACATTCTATGTGCTACATTTGACTTAATATTGATAAATATTTAAATAACCCCTGCATCTGGAGTTTTTAAAAAAGGGGAGTGTCATGGTCAATTAGAGATGTTGGCTAAGGGCTGTTGTTGTGTTGTTGCTAGGTGCCCTTGAGTAGATTTCAACTCATAGCGACCCCACGTAACAGTAGGGTTGCTCCAGGGAGTTTTCTATGTTGTATGTAATCTTTACAGGAGCAGACCACCAGGTCTTTCTCCCTCTGAGCCAGAGGGTAAGCTTAAGCCATCACACTACCAGGGGTCCTTGGCCAAGGGCTGTTGTTGTGAGGTTATTAGGTGCCCTTGAGTTGGTTCCAACTCATAGCAACTCTGTGTACAACAGAACAAAACACTACTCTGTCCTGCATCTTCCTCACAAACACTGCCATGCTCAAGAGAACCCTGCAGCCACTGTGTCAAACCATCTCATTGAGGTCTTCCTCTTTTTTTTTGTTGACCCTCTACTTTACCAAGTATTATGTCCTCTAGGGACTCCTCTCTCCTGATAACATAAACAAAGTATGTGAAACAAAGTCTCACCATCCTCACTTCTAAAGAGCATTCTTACTGTACTTCCAAGAAAGATTTGTTGTTCTTCTGGCAATCCTTGATATATTCAATATTCTTCAGCAACGCCATAATTCAAAGGTATCATTCTTCTTCAATCTTCCTTATTCATTGTCCAGCTTTCACTTGCATCTGAGGCAATTGAAAATACCACAGCTTGAGTCAGATGCATCTTATTCTTCAAAGTGACACCTTTGCTCTCTAATGAATCTTTTGAAGCAGATTTGCCCACTGTAATAGGTCATTTGCTTTCCTGATTGCTGCTTCCATGAGACTTGATTGTAAATCCAAGTAAAATGAAACCCTTGACTTCAATAATTTCTCTGTTTATCATGATGTTGCTTATTAGTCCAGTTGTGATAATTTGATGATTTTTCTTTTGTTTTATGTTGAGGTATAATCTACACTGAAATTGTAGTCCCTGATCTTCATCAGTAAGTGCTTAAAGTCCTCTTCACTTTCAGCAAGGAAGTTTGTATCATCTGCGTATTACAGGTTGTTAATGAGTGTTATTCCAGTCCTGATGCTGTGTTCTTCTTCATATAGTCCAGCTTCTTGGATTATTTGTTCAGTATACAGTTTGAATAAATCTGTAAAAGGATACAACCCCAATGCACACGCCTCCTGATTTTAAACCATGCAGTATCCCCTTGCGTATTCAAATGGCTGCCTCTTGACCTATGTACAGGTTCCTCATGAGCATAATTAAATGTTCTGGAATTCCTGTTCTTTGCAATGTTATCCATAACTTGTTATGATTCACACAGTTGAATGCCTTTACATAGTCAATAAAACACAACCAAACCAAAAAACTAAACCCACTGCCATTGAGTCATTTCAGATTCAGTGACCCTCATTGAGTTTCTAAGACTGTGAATCTTTACAGAAGCAGACTACCTCATCATCAGCAATGATATTCCTTGTTTCAAGTCCTCTTCTGAATCCAACTTGAATTTCTGGCAATTCCCTCTACTGCTGCAATTGCATTTGAATGATCTTCAGCAACATTTTACTTGCCTGTGATATTAATGATATTATTTAATAATTTCCATATTCTGTTAGATCATCTTTCTTTGGAATGGACAAATGTGGATCTCTTCCAATTGTTTGGCCTAGTAGCTGTCTTCCAAATTTCTTGGCATAGACAAGTAAGAACTTTGAAGGTCTTGA
>NW_006921886.1:515801-517817 GCF_000298275.1 Orycteropus afer afer | reverse complement strand
CATGGAAGATCAGGGTAGTATTTGTACAGGGAGATAGTTCAGAGGGCAGGAATGCATAAGAAAGAAGGACACAAGGAAAAGGTAACCATAGGAAGGAAGTGGAAAGAAAGCTATTATATTATGGGGACGGCAATCAACATCATGAAACGAAAAGTATATGAACTGCTGTATGGAAAATTACTTTTTCTCTGTAAACTTTCACCTAAATCACACACACACACACACAAAAAAAAAAACTTAGAAAGCAAGGATTAGAAGACTATATATTGAAAATATAATAACGACCATATTAAACCAATGGTTTACCTAGTATTTAAGAGAAAAGGATAGATTTCTCATATTGACTATTTACTTTGTGCCAGGCACTGAACTCAATGGGTAACATGAAGTATTCCATTTAATTTTCACATAAGTCATATAACTCACATATTTTAATAGCTCAGTTTGAATGATTAGGAAATTGATGGTAATAGATTTCAAATAGTTGCCTAAGGAGCTTATTGGTACAACAGTTAAAGGTTGATGATTTGAATCCACTCAGCCACTCTATGGGAGGCCGACCTGACAATCTGCTCCCATAAAGATCACAGCCTAGAAAACCCTGTAAGGTACTTCTACTCTGTCATATGGGATCACTATAGGATCTATGACACTTAACAATAACCAGAGGAGCACCATAGGAAGAAAAAGTGGCTAGCTATGAGTCGGAATCGACTTGATAGAAGTAGTTTTGGCGGCTGGTTTAGAAAGGCAGAAGCAGTCCATGTGATAATGGTAAAGAGTAATCACTAGAGAAATCTCTCCTACCCTATATAACTCAGATAAGATGCCCCCTTGTTTACTTATGACAAGGCCAGATACACACCCTCCAAATCTCCATTTTTTCCCATAGACTGAACTATTTTTTCCCACTGATCAATCAGAAACAAAATGCTTATTAACCAAGATCCTGAACTTTGGCCCACCCTCAACCTGAGCCAATGTATGTCCATAACATCCCCTCCTGGAGATTAGGGGGACTCAGTGTAAAACACTCTCTGATTTACTATCTGAACACTACACGTTCTCACCCCACTTTTCCACACTTAGTTTTTTCTAGCCTTGTTTACTTTCATCTCTATAAATAGCATTCTTTCTATGACAATCGACCTCTTCTCCTACTGCAAAAGTCCCTTTCCCCTCTTACAATTGTCTTTCTTCAACTTCTCCTTGTCTAAATCCAAGGAGCCCTGATAGCATAGTGGTTAAGTACTCATCTACTAACCAAAAGGTGGATGTTTTGAACCCACTAAGCACTCCATGGGAGAAAGAAAGTCTGCTTCTGTAAAGATTAACCCACTGCCATCAAGTCAATTCTGACTCATAGTGAACTCCATAGGTTGGGCAATCTACTTCTCTAGTGATACTGCCTCAGCAACCCAAGGAGGGGTTGCTATGAGTTGGGTCCGACGCGACGGCACATAACAACAACAACAACAAATCTTCATACAAGCAGACAGCCTCATCTTTCTCCCAAGAAACCTCTGGTGTGTTAGCAGCCCAATGCCTTAACCACAGCACCACCAGAGCTCCTTCTAAAACTCACAGCCTTGGAAACCTTGCAGGGCAGTTCTACTCTATCCCACAGAGTTTTTAAGAGTAGGAATCCAGTCAGTGGTAATGGGTTTGGCTGGATTTTCGTTTTTCTAAATCCAGATATGTTTATTTATTTGACAGGATAAATAAGTCTTGATAAGAAGTATTTGTGCTTCTGAATAGGACAGCTGTTTGACAAAATCTGCTTGTGATTTCTGAAAACAGTATTTAGTTGGTCTGTCAATAAATCAACCATTGAGGTTCCGTAAGTGTTATATTTGAAGAAGATAAAATTGTTAATTTCATGCACAATAAAATGTATGATTAAATTGTTTTAATGATAACAATAAAGAACTTCTAAAACTAATTGTGAAAATCAGCTTTTGAAGGTTCTAGCTCATTTTAAAGAGTTCTTCCGTGGCATAAATGGGTAAGTGCTCA
>NW_006921886.1:513978-515466 GCF_000298275.1 Orycteropus afer afer | reverse complement strand
ACACTTTTGAAGGTAGAAGTCTGAGTTCAAAGTGCCAAGCGCTAGGGGATAGGTGAAATCCTCTTGACCTTGGGCTTCAGCTCTGCCTCTTGCTTCTGCCCCACTGAAGCTGGAGGCTTTCTTCATTCAGGCAGCTGCTGGCTGCTGAGGCTGACAAACCCAAGGTTGACAAGTAAAAAGGCAGATTCCTGATATGACCAAACCACATGGCAGGCCACTGATTCAAGTCCATTAAGAGTTCCAAGATCAGCAGAAAACATGGCAGGCTTTTGAATAACCATTTGGCTACATGCAGGATTCAAGCATGTTAAAAGCTGCAGACCATCTCAAAGCAGCTTCTTATATCCTGGAAGCAGCCCACATCCCTAAAACAGCTACTCAGCTGCTCCAGTAGATTCCACCATGGAGTTGATTACCAATCTCACCATGGGGAATAACTGCATCCAGTTGCCCAGCCACTCAACCAGGCCCAGCCAAGTTGACACATAACCTTAACTACCACAATTTCACCCCTTGTCAAATTGGCACCTGTACAGATCTTCATTGGGTGGCACCTGTACAGATATATCTCCTTCACTGGGTGGCTGGAGTCCCCTACTTCATCTGAGTGGGGGCCTCACTCCCTTGGCCTGGCAGGACCTGTTCCTCTACCTCTTGGGAATGGCAGCCCTGCCCCCTCTCTTTTGGCCAGTGAGTATGGCCCCGTCCCACTGGCCCACATGAATGAGCAGCCTCACACTCCAGAACCAAGTTGGTGAAGGTCTGTCTCTTTGAAACCTAGGGGGCTGTAGTGGTTCCACACTCAGAAGCCATGGTCCTACCCTTTGAGGCTGAGGCAGCTCTGCTTCCAGTTTCCTTGGTCTCTCCACTTCTGCTGATTAATGCCAAAGGCAACTCACTCTGCCAGGAAGCTGAGCTATCCAATGGCATACAGCTTTCTCCTCCATGGGCTGGTAAACCTGTTGCTAGCTAATGCCAGTCTCTCAGCTCTGCTGCTGCCTTCTTTCCTGCTGGGCTCACTGCTGGGGACTTGAATCATGGACATACTCCTCTCTTGTTTCCACATTTTAGGTATCTGCCAGAGCAACACTCCACTCCTGGTACCATATTCCATGGAAGGAAGAAGGGGCAATCAACTTCTGTAAAGATCAACTATGAGTTGGGATCAACTATGAGTTGGAATCAACTCAGTGGCAGTGGGTTTGGTTTGGTTTTCAGAAGAGTCTGGTGATCCACTTCCAAAAAGCCACTTCCATTAAAACTCTATGGAGCACAGTTCTACTCTGCAACACATTGGGTCACCATGAGTCAGAATTGACAGGCTAGAAACTTTCTAAGAGAAAGAACTGAGATCATAATTCCATTCTTCTGGTTCATCCTCATCTTGATTAAATCATTACATAATGATATAATGATCTACTTCTGAAATGGTCTTTATTGATTAGTTCAAAATTCCTCTCCTCAGTCTGTCTAGAGTATTTGGGCCTG
>NW_006921886.1:490672-491573 GCF_000298275.1 Orycteropus afer afer | reverse complement strand
CTGGTCGGTTTGAACTGCCAGCCTCCTGGTTAGCACTCCAGTGCCATAGACACTACACTACCAGAGCTCCTATTTTTATTCAACTAACAGTGGTTTAAACACTGAGAAGCCTTTTAGACAGGAGATTCCGTTTAAGTCCCAGATTCTTCATTAGTACCAAACCAAACCAAATCCACTGCCATCAAGTCGATTCTGATTCATAGCAACCCCCGCTGGATTTCCAAGGCAGTAAATCCTTACGGAAGTACATTGCCCTATCTTCCTTCTACATAGTAGCTGATAGGTTTGAACCCTCAACCTTTCGGTTAGCAATCAAATGCCTTGGACACTGTGCCAACAAAGGTCCTTTCACTTGTACAGTAATACTGAATTCAGGGGTAAACATCATTTTTTTCAAGTGGTAGAAATATTTGGAGCCACTTATCTGTTATATCTTAATACCAAATATCTTAATAATGACAACATATCAAAAATGTGCAAGTAGGTTTTTTTTTAATTTTGAGAATAATTTTTAATTAACATTAGTGCTTCCACAAGTTAAGATTAAATCAGGAATTAAAGCTGTTTCCATAGTTTCCAGACTGAAAAAAGAAATTGACTTTCACACATGCTGATTAGATAAGATGCAGTCACTAGAGGAGGTGGGGAGGGAGAAATAATGGGCCTTGTCAGGAGTCTAAGATCCCTAACAAGAGGGCCAATGTCTAAGTTATTAACACCATCAAAGCCTACTAATGCAGCTTCTGCTGTCTCTTCAAAAATAGTGGTGTTTTCACCTTGGAGAGAACAATCACGGGAGAAAGAAGGGCTGCTTATGCACAGGGAGACAGCTCAGGGGGCAGGAGAGTATGGAGGGATGGACACTGGAAAGAGGTAACTATGGGGAGGAAGTGGGAGGGGA
>NW_006921886.1:477682-490407 GCF_000298275.1 Orycteropus afer afer | reverse complement strand
CAATGACAATTAGACTCCATAGGTATATATTTTATAATATACAGTCCTTACTGTAGTTTCTATTAATAAACAGTTTTCGTTATTTATTTCTTGCAATTATTTTTTGTCAAAAATGTTGGGAAAAAAATAAATGTTTTTGTGTTCTACATACAAGGGTATTCATATCTTTAAAAGAATTGGAAATGTATTTCCTTTTCTACAATGAATTGCCTGTAAAAGTTAACAAGATTTAACCTGAATCTCTATGAATTTGGATGACAATGAAGTAAGTGGGTCAACTCAATCACTCTCCATGGCTCAGGCTTCTATCACCCTATAGGTCCCACAAACTGAGTAGAGATCAGAGCAGGACAGTGTGAATACGAAGTGAATGGCGGGTGTGTAGGAGCAAGGACACACATGTCACTCTGCCCCTTGGCCTGTGTGTCTCTGTGGTTTCCAGAGCCAAATATAAAAATACAAATGTTCCCAGATTATGCATGTGTCTTCTCCTCTGGTTTAGGAGTTCTGGCAGCACAGTGCCTAAGGCATTTGACTGCTAAACAGAAGGTTCATGATTCAAACCCACAAGCCACTCCACAGAAGGAAGACTGGGCAATCTACTTCGGTAAAGATTTACTGCCTCAGAAATCCAAAGGGGTCGCTATGAGTTGGAATCAACTAGATGGCAGTGAGTTTGTTTTTTGTTTTGTTTTGTTTTTCTTCTCCTCTGGTTTAGGGCTGTTATACTATTTTTGCATAGGTGAGGAAGTCTGAGTCAAAATAAATTTCCTTTCTACTTGATTATCTGACATTCAAAAACTAATTGAATACAGACTGCAAATTTCTTAAAAGGACTGGAGACCTATCCCCGCTCCAGGAATCCAGGTACATGAAGGCAAGCTGCATATGGGTCTCATCAGCTTCATAAAGGTCAGAAAAGAGCCAAGCTCACTCAGGAAACAAGGTAGAGATCCAGCCACAATAAACCCTGCTCCACCACTTCATCCTCTCCTATAGATGTCCATCAGTCTTCAGATAAATACCAAAAGCCCTGACACGTCCTCCTGGCCCATGCCCCTCTATCAAGACTCATCTGTAATTTAGACACAAAGCTTGCCTTCATTCTTTCTTTTCCTGTAAACCAGTTGCTGTTCAGTGGATTATGACCCATTACGACCCTGTGTGTATCGGAGTAGACCTGTGCCCCGTAGTGTTTTTAATGGCTGATTTTTCAGAAGTAGCTCTCCAGGCCTTTCTTCTGACGTGCTTCTGGGTGGACTTGAACTTCCAACCTTCCCGTTAGCACCTGAGTGTGTTAACTGTTTGCACCACCCAGGGAACTTCCTTTCCTGTACTCTCCACCATTTTAGGAAAACGTAGTCTCTCTGACTGGAACAAGCCCAGCCAGGAACTCAGCAAATACCTCTCAGACACAGCTAGACTTTAACCTCCCCAGACTAAAAAAAAAGCCCTTAGTACATTCTCTCATAATGCCCTGCAACCTTCCTCCACCTAAGTTATAACCATGTTAATTATACATTTATTAATCTGATCACTTGATTAATCTATAGTTCTTGTGCATTATCAATAATTCCCATTGAGCACTTTCTGTGTGCCAACATTTTTTTAAGTACTTTATATGCTTTTTTTTTCTTTTTTGTAATTGAATCCTCATAACTCTATGAACTAGGTGCTATTATCACCTCAACCTCACAGATGATATAATTAAGGCCCAGAGAGATTCAGTAGTTTACCAAGTTTACATACCTAGACAGTGACAGAGCCAGATTCAAAGTCAAAAAAAAGCCTGTTTTCAGAGCTCTTACAGCTAACTACAACACTGGGATCAGGCACACTGGCTGTCTTATTCAGCATCATATCATCAATACCTATCAACATGCCTGGGAATAGTGGATGCTCATTAAAAATCTGTTGCAATAATTCAGTACATATTTTGGGGGTGCATTCATTTCTTCTCTGGCCTTCAGAAGAGCTCCTGTCTGTTCTCTCCCCAAACTTAACACAGAGTTTAGTGATGTGGTCTTCAGCTACTAAAGTTGATACCTACTCCTAACACCCACATCTGCAAAGGCCTGGAGATTGAGAGTGGATCCAGGTGGAGGACAAAACCAATCAGAGCTTCTACAGAAGTCAAAGTCAGGAAAGAAAAACTTGAGGGTGAGCCTCATTATCAAGAGAAAGCTAAGAGTGAAGATTGGACTCCAAACTTGGGTCAGGCTTTAGGTTATTACAGAACCAAAACACCAAAACTATTGCCATCAAATCTATTCCAATTCATGGCAACCCCATATGCTACAGAGTAGAACTCTTCCACAGGGTTTTCTTGGCTGCAATCTTGGCAGAAGCAGATTGCCAGGTCTTTCTTCCATGGTGCCACTAGTTTAGTTTGGACAACCAATGTTTTGGTTAGTAGTCAGCTGCAAACAATTTGCACCACCCGAGACCTTACTACAGAACAATGGTCAGTTAATGAAGGGTCTAGAGATGGTTCCTCTGTTGTTCTGCCTCTGCTCCTTTATGCTAGTTGTTGTTGTTGTTGTGTGCCATCGAGTCGGCCCCGACTCATAGTGACACCTCCTTGGGTTTCTGAGGCCGTATCACTACGGAAGTAGATCACCCAACCTTCCTTCCGAGGAGTGGCTGATGGGTTTGAACCAACAGCCTTCTGGTTAGCAGTCCTTTATGCTAGCCCATGATAAAAGGATGAGGATCTCACCTTATCTTCTTGGGCAGTATTTGCATGAGGTATAAACTAGGAGTGAACTTGCTCTGGCTGGAAATGATGGTTAAATGTCAGAGAAAGGCCAATTTGTGTCACCTTTCAACATTTTTTAACTCAACCCTTGAAAGGATTAGGAGCAAGCTGCTATAACAGGACTGGTATCAATTGAAAATGCAAGGGGACCTATTATACTTGGAAAGTATTTTTTTATTACGGAAACTGTAAGGTACCAGGAGTTTGGGACTTAATAGATATCTAATATAATTCTGTACTTTTAAACACTGATTATCTATGTGGCTATGAAAATCAAGCCTGTAATAATGGCTGAAAATAAATCACAGGGGATCTTTCCTGGGGCTCTGCAAACAAAAATGGCAGGTTTTGGGTCTAGAGGTCAACAGTAACACCTATGAAGAAATTAACTTGGTTGTGCCCCTCCAGGATAGTGTAGCTTCAGAAATACAATAGAAAACTATTGGCCCACAAAATTTTTAATAAGTTACAACTATTACTCATCCTGATAGTACTGTAATTATGGTGCCTTTATGTCATAATCTCTAGTAGCTTAAAGATATTCAAAATTTTATTTCACTTGAAAGCCATTTTCCATCACTATTTTTCTCTTTTTCTTCTTTCCTTTTTATTTTATATACGTTTTTAAAATTGTGTTAAATATATAGCTAACGAAACATTTGCTGTTTCAACAATCTTCACATGTGCTGTTCAGTGACAGTAAATATATTCATCACCTTGCTCAGCTATCACCATTAATGAAGGACTCTGTGGCAGAGATTGCTAATTGCCTGATACAATGTTCAATTTCCCCATTCTCCTTGGTAATAGAAAACAAAATTTGAGCTAAGTACTTAGCCATCTAAAATAAGAACTTGTATTTCTCAATCTTATTTGCAATTTGTCATGTCTATCTATGGAAATTTTAGCCTATGACATGTAATTAGTATCATAGTGTGATGCTTCTGGTAAGGCTGCTTAAAGAGAGATGAATCAGCTAGATTAGGCCTTTTGTGTTGACTTCTGATTTTGCTTCATCTACTGACCTACAACTTAAACCTAGTGGCTGGAGCTCCTGCAACCATTTTGAACTATGAAGTTACTCTGACTTTAAAAACTAGGAATTAGAACAGTATAACATACAGAAAGCTGGGTTGATGACATGATGTAACCACAATTTCATCTCTCTCTCTTTTTTTTTTTTGCTTTTATGTATTTTGTTGTGCCAATTGAGTCTGGTGTCCCCCAGTACTATGGCCCTGAGAGAGTAGATCTATTGGATCTCTCTCCCATAGTGTCTGGTTGTCTGTGAGGGATCACTCTGTGTCTGTCTTCTATTGTTTCTGTAAGGACCACAGTTATTTTGTATCACTGGTGTCTGTGCAAGATTAGCCTCTGCTCAATCTATCCTTGGTCTGGAGTATACTTCTGTTCACTGACACCCATCTGATCATCTCAGGTATTTATCTGTATAGCCTAGTGTTTGGTGTTAATGCCAATGCAGTATTGTGGACACATTGGTTGGTATTAGCATCTGTCGTCTATCTCTTATGTGCATAATTTGGTGTCCTCCCATTTCCTAATGTTATCATGGTGGTCACAGATCCTTCCTATATATTCCTCCTCCTACCTATGTCAGCGTGTAGGGTCCAACTAGCCCAAAATTAATCTCTCCCCTTCCCTGCCTATACTGGTAACCTACTAAGTGAGTTCCCTTTCCCAAGCAAACCCTTCTTTGTCTTTTTACAGTAATGGGCTCATACAGTGCTTGTCCTTCTGTGATTGACTTCTTTCACTCAGCATAATGTCCTCCAGGTTCATCCATGTTGCAAGATGATTCATGTATCCCTCATTATTCTTTAATGTGGCATGGTATTCCATTGTGTGGATATACCATAATTTGGTTATCCATTCATCCGATGATGGGCATTTAGGCTGTTTCCATCTCTCTGCTATGGTGAATTGTGCTGTGATGAACATAGGTGTACTTATGTCTGTTCGTGTGCTATCTCTCACCTCTACAATTTCATCTCTTGATCACCTACCTCTGGTTGTCATCATTTACAGTAGAAAAAAACTTACATCTTGTTTAAACTACTGTATTTTAGAATGTTTCTACTTTATGCATTTAATTTATTCTAATTAAAATACATGTTAATTATTTTAGCTTCTGGAACTACGGTTCCATGTTTTCTCTCTTTTTTTAATTTTTTTTTTAATTGTGATTTGGGTGAAAGTTTACAAAGCAAATCATTTTCCCATTCCACAGTTCATACACATTTTGTTTCATGACATTGATTGCAATCCTCAGGATGTAACACCTTTCTTCCCATTTCCTCCCTGTGGTTACCTTTTTCCTGTGTCCTCTTCTATGCATCCCTGACTTCTGATCTTTGTCCCTGCACAAACACTGCCCTTCTGATCTCCCAAGGTTAATTATTCTAAGGAGTGTACCTTCCTGGGGTAATTTTTTACCTCATAGGCCTGTTTACTCTTTGGCTGAAATTTAAGCCATAGGAGTGAGTTCAATTCCAGGCACAAAGAGTGATCAAGGGCCATAGTCTTAGGGTTTTCATCAGTCTCCATCAGACCAGTAAGCTTAGTCTTAGTTGTTGTTGTTGTTTTGTGCCGTCGAGTCAGACCCAACTTATAACGACCCTTCCTTGGGTTTCTGAGGTGGTATTGCTACAGAAGTAGATTGCCCAACCTTCCTTCCGAAGCTTGGTCTTAGGATCCATGCTATTGTGGAAGACTGAAGTAGAACTTTAACATACTAGCAGGCATGATTAAAATAGATCTTAATCATAGAGACTAACATGCTGTTTTTCCATCCCTTTTGTTTTCTTTTAAATAAATAGAATAAACTAAACTCAACTGCCATAGAGTCAGATCCAACTCATAGCGACCCATCCTTGGGTGTCTGAGGAGGTATCACTATGGAAGTAGATTGCCCAACCTTCCTTCTGAGGAGTGGCTGGTAGGTTTGAACCACCAACCTTCTGGTTAGCAGTCAAATGCCTTAGGCACTACACCACCAGAGTTCCTAGTAAATAGAATGTTGTTGTTGTTTTGTAGCCAACTCATTTCACATACACAGAGTTCTTTAGGATCGTTATTTTTAATTATATATTCTTTTAATCATAACCCTCTCCCACAACAGTTTTTGGCTGAGGACCATAGTCTATGAAGCTAAACAACCCTGGAAAGAGGGACACAGAGTCTGGAGTAACCACGGAAAAGAACAAAGGTGTTCCTGGCAGTCCAGTGACGCTTTGACCCCTTCCCATTTCCCGTCATAATCCTCCTTTGCTCAAGGAGACAGACATTTTAGAAAAGTGATTCTGTTTCTGTGAGTATCGATACTCAATAAATCTTTTTGCTTTCCCACTTCCACCTGTTGTGATCACTGGTTTTATGTAACAGGGGGTGAGGACCTTGTTGTTCCTGTAACACTACAACACAGTCACAGTCATTTGTCAGACTTCACCCAGGGATATGGAAATCCTGGATACCATCTTCATTTTCAAGCAATTGTTTTTTGTTGTTGTTGTAGTTTTATTTTGTCAATACTTTACCTCTTAACTGAAAAGGTGAGTAATACTCCTTCCAAAAAAAAAAACAAACTCATTGTCATCCAATTCATAGTGACCCTCTTTGGGTTTCCAGGGCTGCAAATCTTTATAGAAGTAGATTGCCCAGTCTTCCTTCTGCAGAGTGGCTGGTGTGTTTGAACAAACAAATTTCTTAGGCACTACACCACCAGAGCTCCTTGGATCTGTTGTATTGCTACATGTTCTCATCAATACTAGTCCTTCTGGACAGTACCTCTACACGCTTTTCTTAGAATTCTGTTAGTGAATTACAAAACAATAAATAAAAATGGACTAATTAACAAAGTCATTATAGCCCCAGGGGAACTCAGGAGAGGGACATCTTACGCAGCCAGATGTTTCATTTAACTATCGTCTAACTGTACTGCCTAAGATAGCATAGTGGCTAAGGCACTTGACTGCTAACCAGAAGGCTGGCTGGCTGTTCAAACCTACCAGCCACTCCTCAGAAGGAAGATGGGGCAATCTACTTCCGTAGTTATACTGCCTCGGAAACCCAAGGAGGGGTCGCTATGAGTCGGGTCCAACTTGACAGCACATAACAACAAGGAGTTTGGTGGTACAGTGCTTAAGGCATTTGACTACTAACCAGAAGGTTGTTGGTTCAAATCCAACAGCTAGCTGCTCCACTAAGGGAAGATAAGGCAATCTACTTCCATAAAGATTTACCACCTCAGAAACCCAATGGAGGTTGCTATGAGTCAGAATCAACTGAATGGCAGTTTTGGTTTTTATAATACAATGTCTTAGAAGCAAGCTGCCCGGTGTCATGTAGTAGATCAAAATAAACTAATCAAAATAGCTATCCTCCCTCAGAAGTTGTCAGAAAAGTCAGCAGCATACAAACATCTGTTGAGTGTCTGGATGGTATGGTGGGTAAGCACTTGGCTGCTAACCAAAATGGCAGCCATTCCAATCCACCAACCACTCTGTGGGAGAAAGATGTGGCTGTCTGCTCCTGTGAAGATTTACAGCCTTTGAAACCCTATAGGACAGTTTTGTTCTGTCCAATAGGGTCACTATGAGTTGGAATCTATCTGATGGCAAGGAGTGTGTGGTGTGCATGTGTGGAGCTCTGGTGGTACAGTGCCTAAGACAGCTAACCAGAGTTTTATGGTTCAAACCCACCAGCCATTCTGCAGAAGCAAGACTGGGCAATCTACTTCCATAAAGATTTACTGCCTTGGAAACCCAATGAGGGTTACTATGAGTCGGAATTCACTCAATATCAGTGGGTTTGGGTTGGTTTGGTTTTTAGTATATACTCAGGAGACTAAGGAAAGAAAGAAAGAAAAACAAATGACAGCCTATGTCATTTATGTTACAGCATAATTAAAGGAGCTAACACACACACACACAACAAAGTCTGTGGTATGTAATGGACTATTGGTTTCATATATATCTTCTTAACTACATCTACAGACAGAGAACAAATGACAAGATATTTAGTTCTGTTTTTAGATGGCCTCTTGCCAAAATTCTCATGTTTTTTAATGCTCATTTCTCAAAATAACTTCTCCAAACCAAACCAGACTCACTGCCGTTGAGTCTATTTCTACTCACAGCAACCCCATTGCATTTCCAAGGGTGTATGTAAATCTTTATGGAATTACATTGGGCCATCTTCCTCCCAAGGAGCAGTTGGTGGGTTTGAACCACTGACCTTCTGGTTATTAGCCAAATTTCTTATCCACTATGCCACCAGAGCTCCTTAAAATAACATCTAAGATCATTGAAAACAATGTCAACTAACTTATCCTTCCTGAATACCATGGAGATAATATATGTAGCTTTATCTTCCTAATCAAACCCTGCTCCCACCCCAACAAAATCCCAGTTACTCATCACCCACAGGAAGTGTCCAACAAATGTCATGGAATTATAGTTAGAATTGAGTGTTTATGTATTTATTCATGTATTTTTTCCACAATTAATGTACTGTTATGCCCCTGTGTCCCATATCCCTATTATATGGGGAGGTAATGTCCTAAGGAATAGACATAAAATAGAAGAATATCCTGGACATAGTCACAGCCTGTGATAGTAAGATTGTGTGTCAGCTTGGCTAGGCTATGATTCTAATTGGCTTAGCAGTTATAATCTAGTTATCCCTATGATACGATTTGATAAATGCGGTCACCTCCATGATGAGATCTACTATGAACAATCAGCTGAAAGGGATTTTCCTCTGTGATATGGTCTGCTTCTAGGATATATAGAAAAGCTTTGAGAAAGACCTCTGGGTTTTCTGTTGTATTGCTAAATGTTCTCATCAATACTGCTGGATCTTGATGCTGCGTCTGGCTCATCACCATTTCCAGTTCCTGAACTGCCAGTGTTGGAATTGTTGTCTTTGTAGCCTGTGAGCCAACAATCTGCTTTTTTGCCTGCTGATCTTGGGTTTATAAATTCAACTCCTGCAGCTGCATGAGATAGGAGAAGCCTCCAGGTTGATGTTTGACCCAGAGACTTAGGACTCACCAGCTTCTACAACTGAGGGAGAGACATTTCCTTGAGATAAATCTCCCTCTCTCTACACATGTGTGTATAAGCTTCACTGGTTTTGCTTATCTGGAGAACCTAAAACATAGCCTTTACAGAACTTGCAATCTAGTGGAGGATAGAGACAAGTAAACACTCAAATACTGCTGTTGTTGTTGTTGATTTTAGGTGTCATGGAGGCAGCTCCAATTCACAGTGACCCTATGTGCAACAGAATAATGCACTGCCATTTGTGTGCCAGCCTCACAATCCTTGCTATACCTGAGCCCATCATTGTAGCCACTGTGTCAATCCATCTCATAAACAAATACTGTATACTCTCTAAATGTTATAGCAGGAAAAGCACATGAGGCAAAGGACCACAAGAGACAGTAATTCCCTCGAGCTTGAGAGGATCAAGGTAGGTGACATTTAAGTAGAGACTCATTGGATGAGAAGAAAACCAGGAGAAGAGGTAAGCCATGGAAGAGTTTTAAACAGAAAAGTCATGATCAAATAAGCATTTCCGGAATACCATTCTATAGTAGCAATGAAAAAATGGATTAGAAAAGAGCAAGGCTGAGGACAAGGAGATCAAGTTAAAAGCTATTGTAGAAATACAACTAAGAGTTGACGGTGGCCAAATACAGGGTGATAGCAATAGAAATGGCAAATAATAATAATAATAACAATTATTTTCCAAGATAATTAGGAGCCACAGTCAATAGGACTTTATTACTTTTTGGAGTAAAAAGAATAGATCAAGAATCAATATGAGATTTCTGACCTGGGTACAGATATAGATGTCAATATCAGTCACTGAGGTACACTGTGTAGGATGAAGAATAAATATGTAAAAAAAAAATTTATGCATAGGATTTTGTTCACATAACGATGTTTATAAGGCATGGATATATTACTGGAAAACTTTATGAATAGTCCTGAAACATTGTCTGATATAGTGCCAGAAGATGAGCCCATCAGGTCGGAAGGTACTCAAAATTTGACTGAGGAAGAACTGATTCCTCAGGGTCCAGACAACCTTAATGATATGGACAGAGTAAAGCTTCCAGGACCTCCATTGGCTGATGTGGCACAACTCAAAATCAGTAGAAACAGATGCAATTGTCCATTAATAATTGGAACATGGAATGTACGAAGAATGAATCTATGAAAATTGGAAATTGTCAAAACTGAAATGGAACGGATAAAGATTGATATCCTAGGCATTAGTAAGCTGAAATGGACTGGTTTGGGCCATTTTTAATCAGACAACCATATGATTCACTTTGCTGGGAATGACAAATTGAAGAGGAATGGAGTGGCATTCACCATCACAAAGAGTGTTTCAAGGTCTGTCCTGAAGTGCGAGGCTGTCAGTGACAGGAAAATATCCCTATGCTTACAAGGAAGACCAGTTAATACAACTATTATTCAAATCTATGCACCAAGCCAATATCATTAATATCACCAAGCAAGGGGGAAAGCGAAGCCAGAGGGGACAACAGAGCAGAGCAGCATCCAGGGATCCAGGTAAGGGAGGGACCCCAGGACCCACCACACAGGCAGGACAGTGGGGGAGATACCGGAGCCTGAGAGGATGACAGAGCAGCACAGCAGCCAGGGATCCAGGTAAGGAGAGGGCAGAGAGGTTTCATACAGGTAAGGGAGACAAATTTGTCTCTCAGTTTGTCATACTGTGGTGGCTTGCATGTTGCTGTGAGGCTTGAGGATATGCCACCAGTGTTTCAAAGGCTAGCAGGGTTGCACATAGTGCACAGGTTTCAATACAGCTTACAGACTGAGACAGAATAGGAAGAAGGAAGAGGCCATCCACTTCTCAAAGAACTGGCCATGGAAAACCTTATGAATAGCAGAGAAACACTGTCTGATACATCACTGCACAACTTTATCAATATGCCAGAAACAGTATCTGATACAGTGCAGGAAGATGAGCCCCTTAGGTCAGAAGGCTCTCAAATTGTAACGGGGAAAAAAGGCTGCATCAGAGTAGAACCAACTTCACTGATATGGATAAAGTAAAGCCTTTGAGACCTCCATTTCCTGATGTGGTACAACTCAAACTGAGGGAAAATAGCTGCAAACATTCATTAGTAATAGGAATATGGAATGTACGAAGTATGAATCTAGGAAAATTGGAAGTTATCAATGAAATGAAATGCATGAAGATTGATATCTTAGGCATTAGTGAGTTGAAATGGACCAGTTTTGGCCTATTTGAATCAGACAACTATATGATATACTATGCCGGGAATGACAATTTAAAGAGGAATAATATGGCATTCATCATCACAAAGGATGTTTCAAGATCTGTCCTGAAGTACATTCTGTCAGTGATAGGATAATATCTACACACTTACAAGGAAGATCAGTTAATAAGAGTATTATTCAAATTTATGCACCAACCACCAAAGCCAAAGATGAGGAAATTAAAGACTTTTATCAACTTCTGCACTCTGAAATTGACGAAACATGCAATCAGGATGTGTTAATTATCACTGGTAACTGGAATACAAAAGTTGGAAACAAAGAAGAATCACCAATAATTGGAAAATATGGCCTTGGTGAGAGAAATAAGCTGGAGATCGTATGATAGAATTTTGCAAGACCAATGACTTTTTCATTGCAAATACCTTTTCTCAACAAAACAAATGGTGGCTATACACGTAGACTTTGCCAGATGGAGTGCACAAGAATCAAACTGACTACATTTGTGTCAAGAGGTGATGGAAAAGCTCAATATCTTCAGCCAAAACAAGGCTGTGCAAGGCATATGCAAGTTCAACTTGAAGACAATTGAAACAAGTCCACGAGAGCCAAAATATGATCTTGAATATATCCCTCCTGAATTTAGAGACTATCTAAAGAATAGCTTTGATGCATGGAACACCAATGACCAAACATCAGAAGAATTATGGGATGACATCATGAACATCATCCATGAAGAAAGCAAGAGGTCATTAAAAAGATGAGAAAAGAATAAAAGACTGAAATAGATGTCAGAATAGACTCTGAAACTTGCCCTTGAACAGAGAGTAGCTAAAGCAAATGGAAGAAACAACAAGGTAAAAAAGCTGAACAGAAGATTTCAAAGAGCAGCTCAAGCAGACAAAGCCAATTACTATAATAAAAAATGCAAAAACCTGGAGTCAGAAAACCAAAAGAGAAGAACATGCTCAGTATTTCTCAAGCTGAAAGAACTGAGGAAAAAATGTAAGCCTTAAGTTGCTATGTTGAAAGATTCTGTGGCAAAATATTGAATGATACAGGAAGCATGAAAAGAAGATGGAAGGAATACAGAGAGTCACTGTACCAAAAAGAACCGGTCAATCTTCATCCATTTCAGGAGGTAGCATATGTTCAAGAACCAATGGTATTGAAGGAGAAAGGTGAAGCTGCACTGAGGGAATTGGTGAAGAACAAGGCTCCAGGAATTGAAGGAATACCCATTGAGATGTTTCAACAAATGGACGCCTCACTGGAGGCACTCACTTGGCTATCCCAATAGATTTGGAAGACAGCTACCTGGCCAACTGACTGTAAGAGATCCATATTTGTACCCATTCCAAAGAAAGATGATCCCACAGAATATGGAAATTATCAAACAATATCATTAAAATCACATGCAAGTAAAATCTTACTGAAGATAATTCAAAATGGCTGCAGCAGTATTTTGACAGAGAATTTCCAAAGGTGCAGGCTGGACTCAGAAGAGGACGTGGAATAAGGGATATCATTGCTGATGTCAGATAGATCTTGGCTGAAAGCAAAGAATATCAGAAAGATGTTTACTTGTGTTTTATTGACTATGCAAAAGCATTTGATTGTGTGCATCATAACAAATTGTGGATAACATTGAGAAAAATGGGAATTCC
>NW_006921886.1:469251-469997 GCF_000298275.1 Orycteropus afer afer | reverse complement strand
ATTCATAATGTTGTCCAGTAATATATCAGACAGTGTTTCACTGCTATTCATAAGGTTTTCCCTAGCCAATTCTTTGAGAAGTAGATGACCTCTTCCTTCTTTCTACTATGTCTCAGTCTGGAAGCTCCACTGAAATTTGTCCACCATGGAAAACCCTGCTGGCATTTGAAACACTGGTAGCATAACTTCCACCTCACAGCAACATGGAATCCACCATAGTACAACAAACTGACATATAAGTTTGTCTCCCTTAGTTGTTCCAAATCACTCTGCTTACATCCTGGCCTTCCCCCTACCAGTTCCAGCTGTCCACCCTCACTCCCACTTCCTGCCTAGGTGCTCTCCCCCTTACCTGTTCTGACCATCTGCCCTGGCTTCCCATTTCCTGTTGTTGTTGTTGTTGTTAGGTGCAATCAAGTAGTCTCTGACTCATAGTGCCCCAATGCACAACAGAATGAAACACCACCCAGTCCTGTGCCAGCCCCACAATCCCCATTATACTTGAGCCCATCATTGTACCCTCTGTATCAATCCATTTCATTGAGGACCTTCCTCTTTTTCATTGGCCCTCCACTTTAGCAAGCATGATATCCTTTTCCAGAGAATGGTCCCTTCTGACAACATGACCAAAGTAGGTGAGATGAAGTCTGCCCATTCTTGCTTCCAAGGAGCATTCTGGCTGCATTTCTTCCAGGACAGATTTACTAGTTCTTTTAGCAGTCCATGGTACTTTCAGTATTCTTTGC
>NW_006921886.1:463121-469151 GCF_000298275.1 Orycteropus afer afer | reverse complement strand
ACTTGTGTTTTATTGACTATGCAAAAGCATTTGATTGTGTGCATCATAACAAATTGTGGATAACATTGAGAAAAATGGGAATTCCAGAATACTTGATTGTACTCATGAGGAATCTGTACATAGACCAAGAGGCTGTCATTTGAAAAGAACAAGGGAATGCTGCAAGGTTCAAAATCAGGAAGGGAGCACATCAAGGTTGTATCCTTTCACCATACTTATTCAACTTGTATGCTGAGCAAATAATCCGAGAAGCTGGACTGTATGAAGAAGAACGTGGCATCAGGATTGGAGGAAGACTCACTAACAACCTGTCATACTCAGATGACACAACTTTGCTTGCTGAAAGTGAGGACGACTTGAAGCACTTACTGATGAACATTGAAGAATACAGTCTGCAGTATCAATTACATCTCAATTAAAGAAAGCAAAAATTCTCACAACTGGAACAATAAACAGCTTCATGATAAATGGAGAAAAGATTGACCTTGTCAAGGACTTCATATTACTCAGTTCTACAATGAACACCAACAGAAGCAGCAGTCAAGACATCAGACAACATATTGCATTGGGCAAATCTGCTGCAAAAGACCTCTTTCAAATGATGAAGAGCAAAGATGTCTGCTTGAAGACTAAGGTGCACCTAACCTAAACCATGGTATTTTCAATAGTCTCTTATGCATGTGAGAACTGGACAATGAATAAGGAAGACCAAAGAAGAGTTGAATCTTTTGATTTGTGGTGTTGAAGAAGAATGCTAAGAGTACTATGGTCTGCTAAAAGGACTAACAAATCTGTCCTGGAAGAAGTGCACCTGGAATGGTCCTTGGAAGCGGGAATGGCCAGACTTCGTCTTCCCTACTTTGGTCATGTTGTCAGAAGGAGCTACTCCCTGGAGAAGGATTTCATGCTTGGTAAAGTACAGGGTCAATGAAAGAGGGAAAGGCCCTCAACAAGATAGATTGACACAGTAGCTGCAACGATGGGCTCAGGTATAGCAAGGATCGTGAAGCTGGCACAGGCCTGGGCAGTGTTTTGTTCTTTTGTGTATAGGATGGGTATGAGTTGGAGACAACTTGATGGCACCTAACAACAAATAACATGAGGCACTGAAGTATCTCTAGGGATATGAGACATCCTGAAGCTCAGTAGAGTTATCTGGGCTATGGAAATGGACTTGAAAGTGATCAAATGTAAATAGTAGCTGGGAGACAGGGAAAT
Source organism: Orycteropus afer afer (assembly GCF_000298275.1). Classification (NCBI taxonomy): domain Eukaryota; kingdom Metazoa; phylum Chordata; class Mammalia; order Tubulidentata; family Orycteropodidae; genus Orycteropus; species Orycteropus afer. The sequence continues at coordinate 467,933 of NW_006921886.1, read as the reverse complement.
AGTTAAGATTGCCCATGAAAGCTGTTCAAAGGAAGAAAGGAGGGCCTAGAAGGGAATCCCAAGGGACACTAGCATTTAAAGAACGGAGAAAAGCAATCTCCGTAAGAAACTGCTACAGTCAACAACATTATTTTGGAATTCAAAGACCTGTAATCCAATGGAATCAACTGTGAGGATGATCAGTGATTTAGCATGATGGGGCTGTGGGTGTCAGCAGAGTAAGTCAAGCCAAGAAAAGTCAAGGCTAGCAATTTTCAAGAGACTACAGAATTGGACAGAAGTCTGAAATCTAAATGGACAGAGGTCTGGGAAAATAAATATGATAGAGTATATCAGTCAACCCACTAGCCACTCCTCGGAAGGAAGATGGGGCAATCTATTTCCGTAGTGATACAGCCTCAGAAACCCAAGGAGGGGTCGCTATGAGTCAGGTCCGACTCGACGGCACATAACAACAACAATATCAGTCAAAGTGGGAAAAGCCAGGCAGACCACACACACTACAAAACAAAGCTCAGAAGCAAAACCCCACATCTGAGGACATACATCCAGACAGGTTGAAAAGTTTGGGACAGTGTGAGTGTGGGTGTATGTCATTTTAAAAGATTAAATTTCAGCATAATTAAATGCTATCTACTATTTGCATACATAATCTTTCCTTTCCTCTAAGAATTGCTATTCTAGGAAAATTCTCTTTTTAAAATTGTCTGTTACTGGTGCTGACCAAGGTATCATAAATCATATTAGAAATGATTTCTTTGCTTACTAAGGTAGTAATCACAGTTTTAAAATCATCATCAATAATACCACATATGCTTGTCTCTTTTATAGTAAAATGAATTAACTAATCTTATATATCTGATAGGGCTATTGAAGAATAATTACTACATTTTTTGTGCAATATTATGCAAAAATTATAAACATTATTTAAAAAGCAAATAATACAGTCACCTAATTAAATATTTAATTAAGTGTTGTTCCATGATGCTGAAAAGACAAACCACAAAGTTTTGGTGTGTCCAGCACATGTTTATGAACTGTTCAGACCACTTACCTGTAGGTTGTCATGATTGATCTTATTCTGGGGATTAATAAAATATTAATCACAGGGATATAACTGAAAGATTATGCCATGCATTGAAGAACAGTTTTAAGTACAGGTATTTCAGGCTTAGATTAAGGAAGTTTGGTGCTCTCTGATGTCAAATTAGTTCGAACAATTGCAGTTTACTGATTCAGCAAAACCAAGTTCATGGTAGAGAAAATATTTGCTCTGACAGGCCTGGGAGAAACAGCATCCATGCCCAGAGACAATCTCCCCAGTCAGTTGCCACTTGCAATGCCTAGACACTCTGGAATCTGTGTTGCACACTGCCACCTACCGTGATTCTATAGCAGCTGGAACCCAAGACTTAACTATGATCCTGTAATTTGATGCAAACAGGAAACCACCTAGTAAATGAGTATCACTTTTCTTTTACTTGTGAGTTTTGTGAACATTAGGAAAAATGTAAATGAGAGATGCACACTTTTTCAGTTAGAGTCATTGAAACCCATAGGATGATGATTTTAGTGACTGGGAGGTAAAACTAGATAGGAAATTTTCTCTCTGTGGGAGCAGGGGAGATTCATTTATAAAATTTGTCATCACTTTTCTTGGCATCACAGAGAAGATTCAAAAAGCCATTCTGGTACTCTGATCAAGTTATAAAGCAGACAACTTTAATTAAGATGATTGAATCATACATGTGTGGAAGAAAATAAAAGATTCATGCAGATTTCTTTAATTTGCTTTCTAGTATATCAACCATCAAGTGTTCAAAGATCAGCAGTCTACCTTTTGTCCGTCCCCTTCTATTTTTAATCTTCTTACCTAGCTTCCAGTCATTTCTATGCAATAGTGACTCCAAGGGGAAGGAGATACTGTGTAACCCTAAACTGTCATACATGGTTTGTTAGCTGAGTTGGTTAGCAATTCTGATGGATCAAGGGGAGAAGAGATTTTGAAACAAATACAATCGCACTATAGGTTTAATTCACCAAGATTGCCCCTAACCACCAACACCATTAATAATTGAATACTGGGCAGGTTTCAACTTAAGAATTACTTATATTCTGTGCTTACTAGCTGTTAGGCACACAATTAGTATCTAATACTAGTAAAATCTTGTAAGGCCAGAGTTGCAAATGTCACTGGGCATTAGCAGTAAGCATGAACTGCCACAATTCCAAATAAATTTTTTCTAATATGATAGACATAGTATGATAGTTAAGGCTGTGTGTCAACTTGGCTGGGCCATGATCTTCATGGTTTAGCAGTTATGATGTAGTCATGTCCCATCATGAGATCTCATAGAAGGTAATCACCTCCATGATGAGATTTGCTATATGCAGCCAGTCAATTGAAAGGGAGTTTCCTCAGGGGTGTGGCCTGCTTCCAATATATCTCAATGTCACAGCAATGTTCTCAGGCTATTTCCTCAATCTGAATTCGCATTTGGCTCACCATTATCTAATCTCCCGTTATTTGCACTTGATCCAGTGGCCTACCATATTACCTGCTGATTTTGGAATTTGTTAGCCTACACAGCCTGTGACACAGTAGCCAGCCATATTCCTGCCTATCTTGGATTTGTCAGCCTTGATAGCATATGGGCCAACAGCTTGCCATATGACCTGCTGATCTTGGGTTTGTCAGCTTCTGCAGCTACATGAGTCAGGAGAATCCTCCACCTGATGTCTGACCCACAGACTTGGGACTTTCCCATCTTTATAACCATGTGAGCCATTTCTTTGCGATAAGTGTCTCTGATATATGTTGTTGTTAGGTGCCATCAAGTCATCTCTGACTCATAGTGACCCTATGTTCAGCAGAATGAAACACTGCCCATCCTGCGCCAGCCCTGCGATGCTTGCTATACCTGAACCCATCATTGTAGCCACTGTGTCAGTCTACCTCATTGAGGGCCTTTCCCTTTTTCGTTGAACCCTCCACTTTACCAAACATGATATCCTTTTCCAGGGAATGGTCTCTTCTTAGAACATGACCAAAGTAGGTGAGACAAAGTGTGGCCATTCTCGCTTCCAAGGACCATTTCGGCTGTACTCCTTCCAGGACAGATCTATTAGTTCTTCTGGCAGTCCATGGTACTTTCAGCATTCTTCTCCAAAATCACAACTCAAAAGCAACAACTCTTCTATTTTCTCTATTCATTGTCCAGCTCTCACATGCATATGAGGTGATTGAAAATACCATGGCTTAGTTAGGTGCGGGAGCTCTGGTGGTGTAGTGCCTAAGGCATTTGACTGCTAACCAGAAGGCTGGGGGTTCAAACCCACCAGCCACTCTTGGAAGGAAGGTTGGGCAATCTACTTCTGTAGTAATACCACCTCAGAAACCCAAGGAGGGGTCGCTATGAGTAGGATCTGACACGACAGCAGTCAGTTTGGTGTTGTTTTTTTTTTTTTTTTTTTGGAGCGGGGGTTAGGTGCACCTTAGTGTTCAAGGAGACATCTTTGCTCTTCAGCATTTGGAAGAGGTCTTTTGCAGCAGATCTTCCCAATGCAATGTGTCTTCTGACGTCTTGACTGTTCCATTGATGTTGATTGTAGAACCAAGTAAAATGAAGTCTTTGACAACTTCATCCTTTTCTCCATTTATCATGATGTTGCTTATTGGTCCAGTTGTGAGTATTTTTTGTTTTCTTTATATTGAAGTGTAGTCCATACTGCAGACCATAGTCTCTAATCTTCACCAACAAGTGCTTCAAGTCATCCTCACTTTCAGAAAGCAAAGTTGTGCCATCTGTGTATCATTGGTTGTTAACGAGTCTTCCTCCAACCCTGGTGCCACGTTCTTCTTCATATAGTCCAGCTTCTTGGATATTTACTCAACATAGAAATTGAATAACTATGGTGAAAGGATACAACCCTGTCACACTCCTTTCTTGATTTTAAACCATGCAGTGTCCCCTTGTTCTGTTAGAACGACAGCCTCCTGGTCTATGTGCAGGTTCCTTATGAGTACAACCAAGTATTCTGGAATTCCCATTTTTCTCAATGTTATCCACAATTTGTTATGATGCACACAATCAAATGCTTTTGCATAGTCAATAAAACACAAGTAAACATCCTTCTGGTATTCTTTGCCTTGAGCCAAGATCCATGTGATATCAGCAATGATATCCCTCATTTCATGTCCTATTCTGAATCCAGCTTGCATTTCTGGAAGTTCTCTGTCAATATAATGCTGAAGCCATTTTTGAATTATCTTCTGTAAGATTTTACTTGCGTGTGACATTAATGATACTGTTTGATAATTTCCACATTCTATGGGATCACCTTTCTTTCGAACAGATACAAATATGGATCTCTTCCAGCCAGTTGGTCAGGTAGCTGCCTTCCAAATTTCTTGGCATAGCCAAGTGAGTGCCTCCAGCACATGGCATCTGTTTGTTGAAACATCTCAATGGGTATTCCATCAATTCCTGGAGCTTTGTTTTTCACCACTTCCTTCAGTGCAACTTGGACTTCTTCCTTCAATACCACTGGTTCTTGATCATATGCCACCTCCTGAAACAGATGAACATCAACCAATGTTTTTTGGTACAGTGACTCTGTTTATCTTTCCATCTTCTTTTGATGTTTCCTGCATCATTCAATATTTTGTCCATATAATCTTTCAATATTGCAACTCGAGGCTTGAATTTTTTCCTCAGTTCTTTCAGCTTGAGAAATGCTGAGTGTGTTCTTTCCTTTTGTCTCTCTAACTCCAGGTCTTTGCACATTTCATTATAATAATTGACTTTGTCT
>NW_006921886.1:453068-460801 GCF_000298275.1 Orycteropus afer afer | reverse complement strand
AGGCAATCTAGTTCTGAAAAGACTTACAGCCTTGGAAACCCAATGGAGATTACTATGAGTCAGAATTGACTCAATGGTGGGGAGTTGTTTGTTGTGTGATATGTACATAAGCTTCAGTGGTTTTACTTCTCTAGAGAATCCAGCCTAAGACACATGGCCTTGTGAAAATTGCTCTGGGAAGAGTAACAACTTAAGATGATACCTTGGGCAGATAAGTCAAAATTCAGTCCCTGAGAAAAAGAAGCAGTTGAACAGAAGTAGAAGTCCCAACAAAAGAGAGAGGAGAGCAAAAGCACTGAAAGAGAAGTAGGAAGGAACTGTTATTTTGTGTTGTTAGTGTTGGTTCTTACTCTTGTTCCTCAGTTCACAAGGCAAAGAGAGCTCCATTGTGATTTTTTTTAAATTGATTATGTCAAGAGAAAATATTGTATTGTTTTATTGGCAGTCAGTTATTACTTAAGCTTTTTGTAAGAAAGACTAGTTTTTCAGTCTTTAGATCTATATAGCTCTTCCAGAAAAGGCCTAATCTCCCAGTTCAAGGAAAGCTAATGTTACAATGGCATAGTTGTACCCTAAGTAAGGGAGAATACAACAAAAATTCTGTGCTCCAGCTGTTCTAGCTACTTATTTCCACTGAGGTCTGATCCAACATTCAGAACAACCAGATCCTGTAGAGTTAGAGGGGCTTCAAACCTCTAACTGTGACCATTCATAGCTCTCACTTCTCAAGGGACTAGACAAAATCACCAGTCTCCCCCACCCCTTGAATGAGATAGATTGTAGAAGAGGAAACTTTTTCATCCTTTCTCATTCTCATTTTGAATACTTCTTAGGAAAAGCAAGGTCAAGCAAAAATAAAGTACAGGCCCTCATTTTTAAACGTCCCTTCCCTATGTCTTGTTCATGACATGTTCAGTCAGAAGGTCTCCAAGCCATCTCCTACTTATCCTAACTCTCTGCACATGCTTGCCCAGTGAGCCATCCACATCACAGCCATCTCCTAGACATCTCTTCACCTCCTAGACCATTATCCCAGGCGTCTTGTTGTTGTTAGTTGTTGTTGAGTCAGCTCCAACTCATGATGATCCTATGTTTAATGTAAAATGTTACTTGGTCCTATGCCACCTTCATGATCATTGCTATGTTTGAATCAACTATAGCAGCTATTGTATCTATCTGTCTCATTGAAGATTTTCTTCATTTCTATTGACTGTCTACTTTACCATGATGATATTCTTTTCAAGAGATTGATCTTTCCCAATGATATGTCCAATTCCAGGCTAATCTACCATTATCTGCAGTCCAGCTGCTACAATTGTCTCCTAACTAGTGTCCCTGTACCCATTCTATCTTCACTTTGACTTCGGAGTTTTTGTTACTCAGATACACCACTTCCTGCTTCTTGGTTAAAACTCTTCAGTGGATTTCCATTGTCTCTAAAGTAAAATCCAAAGTCCTTAGGTGGGTCTGGAAAACCATATATTTCTCAGTGTCAGGGCACTAGCTATCTCTTGTGCTTTATTTTTGTACCTATCCTTTATTTTCCACCTGTCCTTTATTTTTCATACAGGGTCCTTCTTTTAATTCCATGATGTGCTGGGCCCATCCCCACAGTGATATGTATATAACTAACACAACGATCTTTTGATCTGGAAGGTTCTTCCCCCATCATTTAATTTATTTCTTCCTATACTTTAATCATCATTTCGTATGCGAAGCATTTCCTGAGTCTATACCCAGATATCATTCATTGCATCCATTGATAAACTACATCATGGAGCAGCACTCTTTCCTTTGGAGCATTTATCTTTGTATATAATTATTATTTTGTGTTTTGTTATTATCAAATAACCAAATTATTTAATGTGACTACTTGTTTATAATCTGTCTCTTCTGTAGACTATGAGTTTCATGAAGGCAAGAGAAGTTTCTGCTCACTGTTATATCCTGAGTACCTAGCCTGATCCAGCTTCATAAATAACTGATTTGTGCAGACACAAAGGGCCCACACTTAGAAGGGTTCCAGGTTTCATTTAACATTCTTCTATCACTGTCTGGAAATTTCTTAATAATTTTTGCATAAGAAATCCTCCATTGTCATTTTCACTGGGCCCTGCAAATTAATCAACCTATCCTGTAGCTAGCAAGTACTTGACTGTGGTGCAGTGAATTACTTGTTATGACTTTTCTAGCCATGGTCTTTGTGACTCCCACTAGAATCCTGGGTAGAACTATGCAAAAGTAAAGTGCTTGTGGCCTACCAAGAGGATTGGATAACATGTGAGTAATGTAAATAAGGTATATGGCATACTTCTGGGGGCAGGACTGTGCAAATAAGGTATATGGAACCTTAATGTGGGCATTCTCCCAGGCTTAAAAAGACCACTCCTAGAGGCAGAAGGGGGACTCTCACTGCCATCAAGAGAGAAGAGCTGGAAGTGGTGTGGAACATGTTCTAGGACCCAAGATCCCTGTGCTGGACCTCTTTGCCAGAGAAAACTGGCAGAGATGACCAGCAGAGATAACCCTCAGAGATGACCAGCTGAGGTGACCAGCTAAGGAACCAAGCGGCATGAGGCAGAGCAGCAGGCTTGCCAGCCAGTGAAGCAAGAAAGATGAGTGCCCCTATAGTAAAAGCTAGAAGAGCTTTGAAATACTTTTCTAAGAATGGCAGAGGCCAGGCCTAGAGGCCAAGGACCAAGGATATGTGCCTGAGGGCATAGCAGAGGAGAAACTGTCCTGAAAGAATTGTATCTTCAGTACTTTCCAGAACCTGAATTGTAGCTTGTTACTTCTCTAATAAACCTTATAACTATGAGTATTGTCTGTGAGTTCTGTGTTGCCAACGCAATGAATTATCAAATTCAGCAATGAAGTAGCAAATACTGTGGGAGGGATGGCTGGTATCAGAATTGCTAATAAAGTTGGAGGATGGCAGTGTGTTTGGCCTTGTAGGAATCAGCCTTGGGTTGCTGATGGTGATTCTGTTTCCCCTTGTGAGGTTGGAGGAGGTCAGAGGATGCTGCCTCCATGTCCTTTTTATAGTTGGTGTCAGAAATGGGATTTGTTTCAATGGTTCCAGATTATCACCATCTGGAAATTCTTAGTTTTTGCATAAGGGATCCTTCATTTTCATTTTCACTGGGCCCTGAAAAATAAATGGCCTATCATGCAGCTAGCATAGCGCTTGAAACACTGTAGGTGCTCAAATACAGAAAATAATTAATACATAAGAGACTATGCAGGGGTTCCAGTAAGATAGCGGAATAGGCAGACAACCTACACAGACCCTCTTCAACAAAGAAAAGGGGAATCAATTAATATAGATACAGAAGACAATCCTGGAGCCCTGAGCTTTGAAAGGAAGGATACAGAAGTGGACTAAACTCCAACTAGTGGAAGAACCTGCATAAAAATACCAGAAAAGGAGACATACAGAGCTGTGGTCTGTCAGTGATTCTGACAGCATGGACAGCTTGGATATTGCCAAGTGGTATAAGGACCTAAGAATTAACCTAAAAATTGGCACTGCTAGCCAGGGCTGCACAGAGGACTGCACTGGTGGCCAGTGAATAAAAGGGAGATGGGGTGAGTTGTGGACTTTTGCCTGTCCAGTGGGTGCAGCCATTTTGAATGTTTACGAGTGGTTCAACCATTTTGGATACTTAAAGTGACAACACTCTCTCATATTCCAAGGACCTAAGAATAGGCTCCACTTGCTGGCAACCACAAGGACATTCTGGATGAGAATGACTAGAAAGGTGCAGTATTCCCTTTGTTATTCTTATACCCCACACCTTCTTGGTGAACAGAGCCATCTATCACTCCCACCCACTTTCTGGGCTGGCAGGAATTCCATCCCAGTCTGCGTGCTCTGATAGAACCTGGGTGCTCTGCCCCACCTTGCCCAGAATTTTTTTTTTTAGTTTGTTTGTTTTTGTCTCTTTTAAAATTATTATTATTATTCATCCTTTTAATTAATATTATTTATTCTTCCCTTCCTAGGTTCTAGTTTTCAGTTTTCTCTCTCCTCCCTGTTCTCAATTACCATTTCTTTTTCTTTCTCATGGTTAACTCATTCCTTGTTTTTCTTTTTGCATTTTTCCCATTTTTTTATTCATTATTCTCCTACAATACCTCTTTTCTCTTATTACCCTCTCCCAAGATATTGTGGCTTTTTTTTTTTCTTTACTTTTCACTTCTTTTTCCTCTTTGGTGATTGTTCCTGTGTGTTTATGCAGTGTGTTTTTTGTCTGCTTGTTTTTACTTTTTGATGGTTTTTTGATTGTTGTTTTTGTCTAACTGAGTGGGACAGGGACACAGCAACCATGCTCATGTGATGCAATCATACCTGCACCTCTTGCAGTTCCACTTACTGAGTGAGAGCTCCACTTCCTTCTCCACCAACTGGTCAATAATAAACAACCACCTAGAAGAGCCTGACTCACCCTTAACTACTCTTCACAAATGGTTAACAGAAATATAAATATAATGGTGTCACAATGTCTTGGAAACAACAGAGCATTACAGTCCACACAAAGAAGCAAGATAAAGTGGTAGAAACAAGGGAGCAGGAAACAGACCCAGAGCACATCCCTGAAGAGGAAGCTGCATTGGAACTCCCTGCTATGGAATTCAAAAGAATTATACTTAGGTATCTTTAAAGGATTGAGAGGTAGATCAAGGGAAACACTGACAAAATTAAGGAAAACACAGACAAAACCCTAGAACCATTCAGAAGAAAATACAAGAGCAAAATGATATAAATAAATAAATGAAAAATTAGAAATGATACAAAATCTGCAGATAGAAATCTAGAAGGTCAATATTAAATTTTCAGAAATAGGTAACTCATTGAAAGGGCAAAGGAGTAGAATTGAAACAATAAAAGACAGAATTAATGAGGTTGAAGACAAATACCTGAATATTTCTTTGGAAAGAGCTTAATCGGGAAAAAGATCAGAACAAAATAAAGAAACCATAAAGTTCACATGGGGATACCATCAAAAGTAATAACCTACATGTAATCAGAATTCCAGAACAGGAAGAGAAAAATAAAACCAATGACAAAATTGTCCAAGATTTGTTGGAAGAGAACTTCCCTGGTATGATGAAAGATGAGAATATAGCCATTCAGGAAGTCCAACAAATCCTAAACAGGATAGACCCCAAAAGAAAATCAAGAAGACATATCATCATCAAACTCACCAAAACCAAAGACAAAGAAAGAATCTTGAAAGCAGCAAGGGAAAAATGAAGTTACCTAGAAAGGGCAACCAATAAGAATAAGTTCTAATTTCTCAGCAGAAACCATTCAAGAGAGAAGGCAATGGGATGGGATATATAAAAAAAAAAAAAAAATCTGAAAGAGAACAAATTCCAACCAAGAATTACATACCTGGCAAAATTGTCCATCAAATATGATGGTGAAATTAGCAGATTTCCAGATAAGCAGAAATTAAGGGACTTTGTTAAAACAAGACAAACCGTACAAGAGATACTAAAGGAACTGCTTTAAACAGCAAACCAATAATAGCAAACAACAACTGACCATTAATACACAAGATGACATAACCCAGAAACCAAAACAACTACAGATATATCCAAAGTAAAATAAGCTTACAAGATTTTAAACCAGGAACCAGAGATATCAATTAGCAAATGAAGGCATCTACAAATGAAAAAGAGGGAAAAAATTGTGTAGTTACAGAACTTCTAAATGGTGAGGAAATCAAGAGAGTTGCAGGATAGAATGGACTGTTCTAAATTCAGCAAAAAAATTATAAATCACAGAGTAGCCTCAAAGAAAAAATGACAAACCTTCACATCACAATAAAAAAGAGGACAAGCACAAACGTTTAGCATATACTGAAACAATAGCAGCAAGGGAAAAAATAACACAATTCATAAACATAATGTGCTCAGCACAGAAAACTACATAGAACAATGAAACAAGGAACACCATGAAAAAACACATAACAAAATGACAGCAACCAATTTGTACTTGTTGATAATTACACTGAAGTTCAATGGATTAAATTCACCACTCAAAAGATGGAGATTTGGAGATTGGATAAGGAAACATAACCCATCAATATGCTGTCTATAAGAGACACACCTTAGAGACAAAGACAAAAATAGACTAAAAATCAAAGGTTAGAAAAAGATATATCAAGCAAATGGCAACCAAAAAAGAACAGGAGTGACAATATTAATTTCTGATTAAATTGACTTAAAGACAAAAACCACCATAGAAGACAAGGAAGGTTTTATATAATAATTAAAGGATCAATTGAACAAGAAGATATAACCATCATAAATATCTATGGACCCAATGAAAAAGCCCCAAAATACATAAATCAGATTTTAACAGAATTGAAAAGGCAAAGAGATGAGTCCACAGTCATTGTGGGACACTTTAATACACCACTTTCAGTGAAAGATAGAATAACTAGAAAAAGACTCAACAAAGATGCAGAAGAGCTAAACAATACAATGCACCAACTTGACCTTATAGACATCTATAGAGCACTTCACCCAACAACAGCACAATACATTCTTTTCCAGTGCACATGGAACATTTTCATGTGCACATACACTCTAAGATAGGCCATAAAATAAGACTTAATAAATTTAAAAACATTGAAATACTGCAAAGCTTCTTCTCAAGTCACAATTCTATCAAATTAGAAATCAACAATAGGAAGATTAATGGAAAAAGAGCAAACACATGGAAACTGAAGAGCACCCTCCTTAAAAAAGACTGAGAAGAAATAAAAAAGGAAATTTAAAAATTCTTTGAATCAAACAATAGTGAAAACACAGCATACCAAAATCTTTGGGACACAGCAAAAGCAGTGATCAGAGGCCAATTTATAGCAATAAATGTACACATCAAAAAAGAAAAAAGAACCAAAATCTGCACTTTAAACCAACATCTCCAACAATTAGAAAAAGAACATAAAAAAAAAGCCTATAGTCACCAGAAGAAAGAAAATAATAAAAATTCAGGCAGAAATCAATGAAACAGAAAATAGAAAGACAGTAGAGAAAAAGCAACAAGACTAGAAGTTGGTTTTTTTTAAAGATTAATAAAATTGACATGTTGTTGTTGTTATGTGCCATTGAGTAGAACCCGATTCATAGTGACCCCTCCTTGGGTTTCTGAGGCAGTATCACTATGGAAGTAGATTGTCCTGTCTTCCTTCCAAGGAGTGGCGGGTGAGTTTGAACTGCCAGTCTTCTGATTAGCAGTCAAGTACCTTAGGCACTATACTACCAGAGCTGACATACCACTGGCAAATTTAACAAATGAAAAGAAGGACAGAATACAAATAACACTAAAAAGAAATGAAATGAGTGACTTCAAAACAGGACCAACTGAAATAAAAAGGATAATATTAGGATGCTATGAAGAACTGTATCCAACAAATTTGCAAACCTGGAAAAATGAACAGATTTCTAGAAACATACTAATTACCTAAACTAACATAAACTGAGGTAGAAAAGTTGAACATACTCACAACAAAAGAAGAAATTGAACAAGTCATAAAAAAATTACCAACAAAAAAAGTCCTGGCCCAGAAAGTTTCACCAGAGAATTCTACCAAACATTCAGAGAACTGATACCAACCCTACTCAAACTATTCCAAAACATAGAAAAGGATGGAATCCTCCCTAACTCATTTTATGAAGCAAGCATAACCTTGATACCAAAACCAGGCAAAGACATC
>NW_006921886.1:438115-452278 GCF_000298275.1 Orycteropus afer afer | reverse complement strand
AGCATCATGGCAGGATGCAAGATCAACATCCAAAAATCAGTTGGATTCCTCTACACCAGCAAAGAGATTGCTGAAAAAGAAATAAGGAAACCAATACCATTTACAATAGCTACCAAAAAAAACACTTGGGAATATATCTTACCAGGTACACAAAAGACCTGTACAAAGAAAACTATAAAAGACTACTTCAAGAAACTGTAAGAGATCTACATAAGTGAAAGAATATACCATGCTCATGGATAGGAAGACCAAACATTGTGAAAATGTCAATGCAATCCCAATCCAGATCCCATCAACATTTTTTAAGAATATGGAAAAACCAGTCACTACCTTTATATGGAAAGGAAAGAGACCTCAGACAAGCAAAGCAGTACTGAAGAAGAACAAAGTAGGTCTTGCTCTGCCGGATCTCAAAACCTACTATACGGCCACAGTAGTCAAAACTGTCTGATATTGGTACAATGACAGACACATAGAGCAATGGAATAGAATTGAGAACCCAGAAATAGATCCATTGACCTATGGTCAGCTGATCTTTGACAAAGGATCAAAATCCTTTAAGTGAGGAAGAGATTGTCTGTTTAACAAGTGATGCTGGCAAAACTGGATATCGATTTGTAGAAAAATGAAACAAGATATGTACCTCACACCACACACAGAAACTAACTTCAGATGGATCAAAGACTTAAATGTGAAACCTAGAACTATACAGTTCCTCAAGGAATAACCAGGGGCAAATTTAGGGCCCTAATATGAGGCATAAATAGACTATCAAGCATAACCCAAAATGCACAAACAGCAAAAGAGAAACTAAATAAATGGGACCTTCTAAAAATTAATTTTTTATGTGCTTCCAAGACTTCTCCAAAACAGTCAAAAGAGAACCTACAGATTGGGAAAAAATATTTGGCAATGACATATCTGATAAGAGAATTATTTCTAGAATTTTTAGAAAACTCTAACACCTCAGTAGTGAAAAAACAAATAATCCAATTAAAAAATGGGCAGAAGACATGAGTAGACACTTCACCAAAGAGGATATTCAGGCACTTAAGAAACATATGAAGAAATGCTCATGATCATTAGCCATTAGAGAGATGCAAATCAAACCCAGAATCAGATACCATCTTGCCCCAGCACTAGTAGCAAAGTTCAACAAGACAGAAAATAACAAATACTGGTGAGGATGCAGAGAGATTGGGACTCATACGCTGCTGGTGGGACTGTCAAATTATGGAACCACTGTAGAAAGCAGTATGGCAATTCCTTAAAAAGTTGGAATTAGAAATATCATTTTACCCAAGCCATTCCATTACTACATATAAATCCTAAAGTGAGACCCAGGACAAGAACAAATATATGCACACCCATGTTCATCGCAGCACTATTTACAATAGCCAAAACATGGAAACAACCTAGGTGTCCATCAGCAGAAGAATGGGTAACCAAACTATGATACATAGACACAATAGAATACTATGCAACCCTAAAGAATAATGTAGAATTGGCAAAACACTGCACAACATGGATGAACTTGGAGAACATTGTTGTTGTTGTTGTTGTTGTTATGTGCCATCGAGTCGGCCCTGACTATGTTGAATGAAATAAGTCAATCACAGAAAGACAAACATTGTATTAGTCCATTATTATAAAAAGTTAAGGAAAGGTTTATATATGGAGGGAAATTTTCTTTATCAGTTACCAAATGTAGAAAGGGAGAGTAGGGAAACACTGTTAGATAGGTAGAGACAAGTATTGATTTGGGTGAAGAGAATGGCAATGTACCAATTGTGAGTGATCGACATGGTGGCATTGAGGAGTGGAAGACAGAGAGAGGTGCATGAGAGGTTCAGACAATAGAGATGAACCTTTTGCAGATATAGTACTGCATTGTCAGTGAAAGCAAGCATTGATATACAGGTGGATAGATGGGTGGACAGGCTGAACTATTAGGTATGTCTATGCAGCAAGGAGTGTGCCCAAGACCATGTATAGGGTTAGAAGACAATGTTTCTACAAGTATATTGCTGTGTTCTGTAAGAATTCCCAGTTATATAGTAGAGCTCACAAGGGACAAGGTTGTAGTCACTTCTTGGCCATAGCCAGCTACCCAGAGTGAGCGAATAGTTGGACCTGCGGGCTCAGAACCATAGTCACAGGGAACATCAAGCTCAATTGGCATAACATACTACCCAAAACATTGTTCCACATACTACTTTGGTGAATAGCGACTGGGATCATAAAAGCTTGCAAGCAGCCATCTAGATGGAACGATGGGTCTCTCCTCGTCCAGAGCAAAGAAGAATGAAGAAAACCAAAAATACATGGAAACAATGAGTCCAAGTGACTGGTACACCATGTGATCCTCAGCCTATATGGCTATGATACCAGAAGAACTACATGGTGCCCGGCTACCACTGTCAATGACTCAGAGGAGGATCTCTGTAGGAGATCCTGGATAGAGTAGGAGAACAATGTGGAACAAAACTCAAAATCATTTAAAACTAAAGGACCAGGTTTGCTGGTCTGATAGAGCCTGATGGAACCACTGAGACTCCAAAAGGGAAGAACATGCTCAGCACTTCTCAAGCTGAAAGAACTGAGGAAATAAATTAAGCCTCGAGTTGCAGTATTGAAAAATTCTACGGACAATATATTGAATGATACAGGAAACATCAAAAGAAGACAGAAGGAATATACAGAGTCACTGTACCAAAAAGAGTTGGTCCATGTTCATCCATTTCAGGAGGTGGTATATGATCAAGAACCAATGGTATTGAAGGAAGAAGTCAAAGCTGCACTGAAAGAATTGCCAAAAGGCAAGTAATTGATGGAATACCCATTGGAATGTTTCAATAAATGGATGCCACACTGGAGACATTCACTCAACTATGCCAAGAGATTTGGAAGACAAACATCCAGCCAACTGACTGGAAGAGATCCTTATTTGTACCCATTCCAAAGAAAGATGATCTCACAGAAAGTGGAAATTATTGAACAGTATCATTAATATCACACACAAGTAAAATCTTACTGAAGATAATTCAAAAAGTGGTTGCAGCAGTATATTGACAGAGAACTTCCAGAAATGCAAGCTGGATTTAGAAGAGGATGTGGACCAAGGGACATCATAGCTGATGTCAGATGAATCTTGCCTGAAAGCAAAGAATACCAGAAAGATGTTTACTTGTGTTTTATTGACTATGCAAAAACATTCAATTGTGTGGATCATAACAAATTATGGATGACATTGAGAAGAATGGGAATTCCAGGACACTTGTTTGTACTCATGAGGAACCTGTACATAGACCAGGAGGCTGTCATTCAAACAGAACAAGGGGATAGTGCATGGTTTAAAATCAGGAAGGGAGTATGTCGGGGTTATATCCTTTCACCATACTTATTCAACTTGTATGCTGAGCAAATAATCCGAGAAGCTGGACTATATGAAGAAGAATGTGGCATCAGAATTGGAGGAAGGCTCATTAAAAACGTGCAATACACAGATGGCACAACTTTCCTTGCTGAAAGTGAGGATTACTTGAAGCATTTACTGATGAAGATTGAGGACTACAGTCTGCAGTATGGATTACACCTCAATATAAAGGAAACAAATATACTCAAAACTGGACCAATAAGTAGCATCACAATAAGTGGAGAAAAGATTGAAGTTGACAAAGACTTCATATTACTTGGTTCTACAATCAATATCAATGGAAGAGTCAAGACATAAGAAGATGTATTGCATTGGGCAAATCTGCTGCAAAAGACCTGTTTCAAGTGCTAAAGAGCAAATATGTTTCCTTGAAAACTAAGGTGCACCTAACCTAAGCCATGCTATTTTCAATTGCCTCATATGCATGTGAGAGCTGGACAATGACTAAGGAAGACCAAAGAAAAGTTGATACTTTTGAGTTGTGGTGTTGACAAAGAACACTGAGAGTACCATGGACTGCTAAAAGAACTAACAAATCTGTGCTGGAAGAAGTGCAGCCAGAATGCTCCTTGGAAGCAGGAACAGACAGACGTGGTCTCACCTACTTTGGTCATGTTATAAGAAGAGACCATTCCCTGGAGAAGGATATCATGCTTGGTAAAGTGGATCATCAACAAAGAAGGGGAAGTCCCTCAATGAGATGGATTGACATAGTTGCTGCAACGACAGGCTCAAATATAGCGGGGATCATGAGGCTCGCACAGGACCAGGCAGTGTTTCATTCTGTGGTACATAAGGTCACTATGAGTCGGAGATGACTCGAGGGCACCTAAGAACAACATTCCAGTTTACATCTGAGATTCTCATTACATGATCAAAGCATTTTATTAACATTTAGAGGGCAGCTAAAACTCCCATCCTGTATGAGACAGGTAACATAACTTAAGTTCACTCAGGTATAGATTTGGTATGTGATTTTCATTAAGACAAAGCTTGTTGAGGGAAGGTAGAATGGTGGCCCTAATCCTGTACTGGGAAGTGCTGGTGGGTCAGTGATTAAAACACTTACCTGCTTACCAAAAAATTAGTACCTATCTTATATTGCTGTGGAGATTAGATATGAAGTGTGCAAAGTACATATCATTCTGGCATTTAGTTCCCCCCGTATAAGCACAAATCTACAAATTTAATGCAATTTATTTAATGTAACACATTTACTATAATTTAGGTGAGTTTATCTGAGCTCACAATGATTTGTGATTCAGGCAGTATCCAAACTGAAAGTGGCTGAGAGCTCTGAAGAAAAGCTGGAGGTGAGACTTTTATTAGACCAATGCACATTCAAAACACACCTGAAACACTGAAATACTGTTGCGTTGGGGTAAATTGTAGTCAATGTCATGAGACAAAGTGTATGTGAGCTGCTGTATGGAAAGTGAATTTGCTCTGCAAACTTTCACCCAAATCATAATAATAAATAAATAAATAAATGAAAATAAAAAACCTGAAATTTGATTGATTGGAACCGAGTGTTTTACCTTATTTGAACCTGGGCACCAAACATGTAAACTCATTGTTAGTTGCCACTGAGTAGATTCTGAGTCATAGGGACCTCATGTGTGTAAAGGAAAACTGCTCCATAAGTTTTGTTTTCTTTTATTTTTGTTTTTTAATTGTGTTTAGATGAAAACTTACAGAGCAAATTAGTTTTCCATTCAACAGTTTATGTCCATTTTGTTTCTTAACTCTACTTGCAATGCCTCAGTGTAATGGTACTCTTCCCACTTCCTCCCAGGGTTACCTGTTGCCATCCATCCTTCTTTCCTACAACTTTCTGACTTCTAAACTCAGTTTGGAAGCTATTGCTGCCCTTTGGTCACCAAGAAATTTTCATATCAAGCCCCTGGAATGCTCTACTACATATGTGGATGTATTTACAGCACATAAAAACACATATGTAGAAGTATCCTCTACCAAGCCCATTATGGCTGTGGGTGTAGTCCATTCACGTACTCATACCTGCCAAGCTTATATGTCTGCCTATATATCCACTCATAGGTTATTGTTTGTTATTACTAATATTGTGTTATTGTTGCTGTTATGTGCCGTCGAGTCAGATCTGACTCATAGTGACCCCTCCTTGGGTTTCCAAGACAGTATCACTACAGAAGTAGATTGCCCTATCTTCCTTCCGAAGAGTGGCTGGTGGGTTTGAACCACCAGCCTTCTGGTTAGCAGTTAAGTGCCTTAGGCATTATGCTACCAGAGTAGGATTGTTTATCCAACAGTATTTACTTTTGTGGTCTGTAACTACTGTGTACCTCTCAGTTTCTTCTTTTGTCTCAGTGATATCGTACTGATCGTTCTTTTTATTGTTTATTGCCTTTCCCTTAAAACAAATTAATACATGTATATTATCTGTTGTTGTTGTTGTTATTTGCCATCGAGTATATTATCTAGTTAGTGATTTTCCTTCTCCTCTTCACCCATCCCCAGTAACAATCAAAGAATGTTTCTTTCTGTGTGTAAACTTTTCCTTATCTTTTTATGGTACTCTTATAAAGTATTTGTCCTTTTGTGATTTACTTATTTCATTCAGCAAAGCATCCTCAGGTTCATCGGTATTATGAGGTATTTCATGGATTCCTTATTATTCTTTGACATTGCATAGTTCAGGTTCATCAGTGTTATGAGGTATTTCATGGATTCTTTATTATTCTTTGACAAGCCATAGTACTCCTTTGTGCATATCTACCATAGTTTGTTTATTTATTCTTTCCTTGACAGACACTTAGTTTATTTCCATCTCTTTGCTATTGTGAATAGTGTTGTGATGAACATAGGTGTTCTGGTTACCTAGTGCCACCCTGACAAGAATATACCACAAATGGGATGGCCTTAACAAACAGGAGTTTATTCTTACAGTTTGGAGGTTTTAAGTCCAAGTTCAAAGTGCCAAGCTCTAGGGGCTGGGTGAAAGCTCCTCGATCTCAGGCTTCAGCTTTGCCTGTTGCTCCCACCCCACTGAAGCTAGACGCATCTCTTCACTCAGGCAGCTACTGGCTGCTGAGACTAACAAGCCCAAGGGCAACAAATAAAATGATACAGTCCCAATGTTGCCAAACCATATGGCAGGCAATTAATTCAAGTCCATTGTAAGTCCCAAGGTCGGCAGAGCATGGCAGGCTGCTGAACAACAACATGGCTACATACAGTGTTCAAGCATGCCACAAGCTAGAAACGATTTCCAAAGCTGTTTCTTATATACAGGAGGCAGACCACATCCCTAAAGCAGCTACTCAACTGCTTGTGGTAGGTCTCAACTCCCACCATGGAGTTATTGCCAATCTCATCATGGGGAATAACTACCACCAGCTTCCCAGCCATTCAACCAGACCCAGCCAAGTTGACACACAACCTTAACCACCACAATGGGTGTATATATATATGTATGTGTGTGTGTGTGTGTGTGTGTAGATATAGATATAGATATAGATATAGATATAGATATAGATATAGATATACATAAAAGCTCTGAGGCATAGTGCCTAAGGCATTTGACTGCTAACCAGAAGGGTGGAGGTTCAACTCACCAGCCACTCCTCAGAAGGAAGATTGGGCAATACTTCTGTAGAGATACCACCTCAGAAACCCAAGTACTGGTTGCTATGAGTCAAACCAACTTGATGGCAGTGAGTTTGGATTTTTTTGGTTTATATATATGTGTATATGTACATATGTAATATTCATGTCTTGGGTCTTATTTCTCTAGGATATATACCTAGTAGTGAGATTGCTATGTAAAATGCTATTTCTACTTCTAACATTTTAAGGAAGCACCTTACTGTTTTCCAAAATGATTGCACAATTTTTACAGTCTCACCAGCAGTGTGTGAGAGTTCCAACCTTTTTACCCTCGTCAGCATGTTGTTTTCTGTCTTATTGAACTTTGCTATTATTGCTGAAGTGAGACAATATCTCATTGTTGTTTTGATTTGCATTTCTCTAATGGCGGTTCAAACCCACCAGCCACTCCTCGGAAGGAAGATGGGGCAATCTACTTCTGTAGTGATACTGCATCAGAAACCCAAGGAGGGGTTGCTATGAGTCGGGGCTGACTCGACGGCACATAACAACAACAACAATGGTTAGTGACAGCAAGCATTTCTTCATGTGTTTGTTGGCCTCCTGAATATCTTCTTTGGTAAAGTGTCTATTCATGTCTTCTGCACATTTTTTTAATTGGATTGTTTGACTTTTTGTTGCTGAGGTGTTGAAGTTTTCTATAAATTTTAGAGATTGGTTCCTTGCCCAAGATGTTGCCAAATATTTTCCCCAATCTGGTAGCATAGTGGCTAAGACACTTGCCTGCTAACCAGACGGCTGGCGGTTCAATCCCACCAGCCGCTCCTCGGAAGGAAGGTTGGGCAATCCTACTTCCGTAGTGATACTGCCTCGGAAACCCAAGGAGGGGTCGCTATGAGTCGGATTTGACTCGACGGCACATAACAACAACAACAACAACAACAATCTTAAGTTCGTTCTTTATTCTTTTGAAGAAGGCTTTTAATAATAAGTGTTTAATTTTTAGGTCCTAGTCATCTAATTTATCTTCTACTATTCATGCATCTTGGGTTATATTTGGTAGTCTGTTTATGCCATTAATTAGGGCCCCTAAGTTTGCCTGTATTTTGTCTTTGATGATCTGTATAGTTTTAGGTTTCTCATTTAGGGTATTTGATCTATCTTGAGTTAGTTTTTGCATATAGCTTGGGACATAGATCTTGTTTCATTTTTCTACAAATGTATTTCCAGTTCTCTTAGCACCATTTGTTAAACACACCATCCACGGGTCTTCAAAGTTGTGAGCTTTTGGAAGCAGGTCACCAGGCTTGTCTTTCAGGGAGAGTCTGGGTGGGTTCCAGTCTTCAACCTTTCATCTGGTAGTGCAGTGTTTAACTATTTGTGCCACTTAGGGAGTTTAAACTCTCTCTCCCTTCTCCCCGCCCCCCGACAAAAAAAAAAAAAAAAAACCACCTCTGCTGTCAGTCAATGCTAACTCATAACAACCCTATTGGTCACAGTAGAACTGCCCCATATGGTTTCCAAGGCTGTAAATCTTTACAAAAGCAATCTGCCACATCTTTCTCCCATGAAGCAACTGGTGGATTCAAACTGTTGATCTCTGATTAGTAGCTGAGTGCATTAACCACTGAGCCACCAGGGTCCTCTCAGGGAGATTAGTTTTGTGTTATACAAATTTAGCTGAATTGGTAGTATCTGGTTGGCAGATCATAAGTTTCAGTATCAAGGAAGTCAAACATCTGCAACAAATGGAAACATGCTTAGGTTTAACATGGTGTTATGGGTGCCCAGTTCAAGAAACTCCATTTTATATGTCTAGGAAGCCTTTCTTTAACAGTCTTCAAATTATCTCAATGGTTATAACAAGAAGGGGCAAAAGTCAACAGTGGTGTTTGTATATTTATTAACACTTAATTAAGTAACAAAAAAAAGTATATTTTTCTTATTTTCTTTACCATTTACTCTTTTTTCTGAGTACTGGAATGTAGAACATATTTAGTAGCTTTAACCTTTTGATATTTAATTTAAACTGGCTTTATATTATATAAATAATGTTACCATTAACTCAACTAGTTTCAAAGTGAGTTAATCCTTCCTTATCCTATCCAAGCAGACAGATGGATTTTAAATTCTCTATATTCTAAAAACTCTTCTCAGAATCCTTTATAGTATTAAAAATAAATGTGACCCTTTTAACCAGATTTTATTTCCACTTACTAAAGAGCAAATGAGTTAAAATATTCTCACGAATCAACAGAGATAAGTGAGGAGCTCTGTGGCCCCAGAACTGAATTATTGACCAAGGATAGGAAGAATTGATGAGAAAACTACACAACTGGGTCAGAAATTGAGCAGTTAATAAGTGGGTACAAGAACTAATTTCTAAGATCATGGTGGTGGAATAAGAAACTGAAACCAAAGCCCTAATGCTTGTATCAGTCTAATCATGGAAGAATCTAGAAACACCCAAGCTTTTGTAATGACCCTTTTATCATCCATCCATCCATTCACTTTATTTAACAATAATTTTCAAGACCCTACTATATACCACAAGGAGTTCTGGTGGTGTAGTGGATAAAGCTTTTGGCTACTAATCAGAAATTCAGTAGCTCAAACCTGTCAGCCACTATGCAAAAGGAAGATGTGGCAATCTATTTCCATAAAGATTTACAGCCTTGAGAAGTCAATGGGTGTTACTATGCATTGGTATAGATTCAATGGCAGTGAGTTTGAGGTTATTTAATTAATTTATTTATTTTTACTGTATACCACACAATTTGATAGATGCTGTTGTTGTTGTTGTTATGTACCATCAAGTCAGGCCTGACTCATAGTGACCTCTCCTTAGCTTTCCAAGGTGGGATCATTACCGAAGTAGATTGTCCAACCTTCATTCTGAGGAGTGGCTGGTGGGTTTGAACCACCCACCTTCTGGTTAGCAGTTAAGTGCCTTAGACACTATGCCACCAGAATTCCTTTTACAGATGCTAGAGGTACAAAATGATTGTCATAGTCTTTGAATAAGAAACTCACAATCTATGCTAGTAATTCAACTAACCATTACATCATATGTAGTTGTCCTATTCTAGGTATGAGGGGAAAATGAATCATGAGGAAGGAACCTCTAATTCTGCAGGAGTTATGGGTAAAGAGGCAAGTATAACACTTTGTTTATAAATCCTATTTGTAATATACTACACTCTGCATGACATGAGAATAATTCATGTACATGTTTTCTATTCCTTACAGCATTATACTCTCCTCACAAGCCAGGAGGGCATATTATCCTCCTCCATCTCTCTCCTATATTATACAGCACATTGTCTAGCACAGCATTATTAAAGCCCAAATTGAAATGACTTGAATAACAAAATGCTTTGGAAAAACAAACTGATACCTCAAGGACAAGTGGATTCAAAGAATGAATAATGGACAGAGTGGTGAGTCTTCCAAAGATATCAGAGAACTGGGCAAAACTTTATAGTCATTCATCTTGCCAATGAGTTGTTAGAAAATTGATCTTTATGGGTCTGTGTGCTAAGTGCCAGATGCTAAAAAATGATGATTCAGAAAAAGACTAGAAGGGTCAAATTGGTGATTAAGGATTATCTTTAAAAAAAAGAAAAGAAAAGAAAGTAAAGTAAATTTCTATCAAAGTACTTCTGATATTTTAAAAGTAAGAAGTCTGGGATTCCTCTTTAACAAAGAAAAGGGAAACCAAATAACACAGATAGAAAAGATAATCCTGGACCCCTGAGCTTTGAAGGGAAGGATATAGAAGTGGACTAAACATCAACTAGCAGAAGAATTTGCATGAAAACACCAAAAAGCGAGACATAACATACGGAGCTGCGGCCTGGCAGCTATCCTGATGACACAGACAGCTTGGATATTGCCAAGTGGTGGCTGTTGTTGTTGTTATTTGCCCTCGAGTCGGCCCCGACTCATAGCGACCCCTCCTTAGGTTTCTGAGGCAGTATCACTACGGAAGTAGGATTGCCCAACCTTCCTTCTGAGGAGTGGCTGGTGGGTTTGAACCACCAGCCTTCTGGTTAGCAGTCAAGTGCCTTAGGCACTATGCCACCAGAGCTCCTCCAAGTGGTGGTAGGACCTAAGAATTAACCTAAAAATCAGCCCTGCTAGCCAGGAGACTGCATGGAGGACTGCTCTGGTGAGTGGGGAATGAAACGGGAAGCAGTGAAGAGTAAGACGGGCTGAGCTATGGACTTTTGGCTGTCCAGAGGGCACAGAGATTTTGAATGTTTACAGATGGTTTGATCATTTTGGATATTTAAAGCAACAGTGTTTTCCCAGATTCCAGGGACTTGAGAACAGGCTCCATTTGCTGTGAACCCCAAGGACATTCCGGACCCAGATGACTGGAAAGGTGCAACATTCCCCTTGTTACTCATATACCACACAACCTTTTGGTGAACAGAGGTGCAGCCATCCCTCATTTCCACACACCTTCTGGACCAAAAGGAATCCCTTCCCAGTCTGCATGCTCATACAGAGCCTGGGTTCCTGCACAGCTCTGACCCAATTTTTTTTTCTTTTTTCTGTTTTTTAGTTTGTTTGTTTTTGTCTGTTTTAAAACTACTACTATTATTATTACTTTTGTCCTTTTTAATATTATTCTTTATTCTTCACCTCCCAGGTTCTAGTTTTCAACTTTTTTTCTTTTCCCTGTTCCTGCTTGATTTTTTTTTTTTCTTTCTTGTGGTTAACTCCATTCCATGTTTTTCTTTTTGTATTTTTCCCATTTGTTTCTTCATTATTCTCCTTCTCTACCTTTTTTCTCTTATTGCCCTCTCCCCAGATATTGCAGTTATATATTTTTTCCTTTTTCCCTCTATTCTTTTTCTGGTTACTGTTCCTGTGTGATTACACAGTGTGTTTTTTGTCCATTTGGTTTTATTTTTAGATGGTTATTTAATTGTTATTTTTGTCTAACTGAGTGGAAGACAGCAACAGTCCCCATGTGACACAACTATACCCACACCTCTTACAGCTTCACTTACTGAGTGAGAGCCACCACTTCCTTCTCCACCAATGGGCCAACAATAAACAACCACCAAGAAGAACCTGACTTGCCCTTAGCTTCCCTTCACAGACAGCTATCAGAGATCCAAATACAACAATACCATGATGTCTAGGAGAAAACAGACCATCACAGTCCACACAAAGAAGCAGGATAAAGTGGTAGAAACAAGGGAGCAGGATACAGACCCAGAATACATCCCTGAAGAAAAAGCAGCATTGGAACTCTCTGATAAGGAATTCAAAAGAATTGTATTTAGGTATATTCAAAGGTTTGAGCAGACCAAGGAAAACACAGACAAACCCTAGAAGAATTTTGGAAGAAAATACAAGAAAAAAATGACAAAATAAATGAAAAATTAGAAATTACTCTAAATCTACAGATAGAAATCCAGAGGATTAATACTAACTTTTCAGAAATAGATAACACATTGAAAGGGCAAAAGAGTAGAATTGATGCAATTGAAGACAGAATTAATGAGATTGAAGACAAATACCTGAATACTTCTTTGGAAAGGGAACAATCAGAAAAAAGATTAAAACAAAATGAAGAAAGCCTAAGGTTCATGTGGGATACCATCAAAAAGAATAACCTATGTGTCATTGAAATTCCAGAACAGGAAGAGAATAATAAAACCACCGAGAAAATTGTCCAAGATTTGTTGGAGGAGAACTTCTCTGATATGATGAAAGGTGAGAATACATGCATTCAGGAAGTCCAATGAACCCCAAACAGGATAGACCCCAAAGGAAAATCATCAAGACATATCATCATCAAACTCATCAAAACCAAAGACAAAGATAGAATCCTGAAAGCAGCATGGGAAAAATAAAAAGTTGCTTACAAAGGACCAGTAAGAAAGAGCTCTGATTTCTCAGCAGAAACCATGTAAGCAAGAAGGCAAAGGGATGGTATATATAAAACTCTGAAAGAGAAAAATTTCCAACCAAGAATTATATATCTGGCAAAATTGTCCTTCAAATATGATGATGAAATTAGGAGATTTCCAGATAAGCAGAAGCTAAGGAAATTTGTTAAAACCAGACCAACCTTACAAGAGATGCTAAAGGGAGTCCATTGAACTGAGAACCAAAAATAGCAAACAACAACCAACCATTAATACACATGATGACATAACCCAGAAACCACAGCTATGGACATATCCAAAGTAAAATAAGCTTACAAGATTGTAAACCAGGAACCAGAGACATCAATTGGCAAGTGAGGATAACTACAAATCAAAAAGAGGGAAAATACTGTGTAGTTACAGAACTTCTAAATGGTGAGGAAGTCAAGAGATTGCAAGATAGAATGGACTGTTCTGATCTTGGGGGGGAAATTATAAATCACAGGGTAAACTAAAAAAAAAAAAAAAACGATAAACCTTCACATCACAATAAAAAAGAGGACAAGCATAAATATTCAGCAAATACTGAAACAACAGCAACAAAGGAAATGATAACACAATCTATAAACATAACGAGCTCAGCACAGAAAATAATATGGAACAAAGAAACAAGGGATAGCATGAAAAAACACACAACAAAATGACAGCAACCAATTCATACTTGTCGATAATTACACTGAATGTTAATGGATTAAATGCACTACTCAAGAGACAGAGAGTTGCAGATTGGATAAGAAAACAAAACCCATCAATATGCTGTTCACGAGAGACACACCTTAGAGACAAAGACAAAAATAGACTAAAAATCAAAGATTAGAAAGAGAGATATCAAGCAAATGGCAACCAAAAAAGAGCAGGAGTGGCAGTATTAATTTCTGATCAAATTGACTGTAAGACAAAAGCCACCATAGGAGACAAGGAAGGACAATATATAATGATTAAAGGATCAATTGAACAAGAAGATATAACCATAATAAATATCTGTGGACCCAATGAAACAGCCCCAAAATATATAAATCAGACTTTAAAAGAGTTGAAAATGCACGTAGATGACTCCACAGTCATAGTGGAAGATTTTGATACACCAATTTCAATGAAAGATGGACCAATTGGAAAGAAACTCAACAAAGATGCAGAAGAGCTAAACAATACAATCCACCAACTTGACCTTACAGACATCTACAGAGCACTTTA
>NW_006921886.1:379003-436811 GCF_000298275.1 Orycteropus afer afer | reverse complement strand
CATTTGATAAAATCCAACACCCATTCCTGATCAAAACTCTCAGCAAAATAGGAATAGAAGGGATATTCCTCAACATAATAAAGAGCATCTATGCAAAACCAACAGCCAACATTGTTCTCAATGGAGAGAGACTGAGGCCACTCCCCTGGTGAACAGAACTAGACAAGGATGCCCTCTATCCCCACTTCTATTCAACGTTGTAGTAGAAGTCCTAGCCAGGGCCATAAGGCAAGAAAGGGAAATCAAAGGCATCCAAATTGGTATGGGAGAAGCCAAACTATCCCTATTTGCTGATAATATGATCCTATACCTAGAAAACCCAAGAGAATCAGTCAAAAATCTACTGGTACTAATTGAGGGATTTAGAATTGTGGCAGGATGCAAGAGCAACATAAAACAGTAAGTTGGATTCCTCTACACCAGCAAAGAGATTGCTGAAAAAGAAATAAGGAAATCAATACCATTTACAATAGCTAGCAAAAAAAATTAAATACCTGGGGAAAAAAAATCTTACTAGGAGCTCTGGTAGCATAGTGCCTAAGGCACTTGACTGCTAACCAGAAGGCTGAAAGTTCAAATCCACCAGCCACTCCTCGGAAGGAAGGTTGCGCATGTGTTCTTTGTTTGTTACCAAGGGTGGGAGGGGAGGGGAGGTAACACTGTTAGATGGGTGAAGAGAAGGACAATGTACCAAATGTGAGTGATCAACATGGTTGCATTGAGAAAGAGGAAGACATAGAGAGGTACATTGGAGGTACTGACAGCAAAGATGAACTCTTTTGCACATACAATACTGCGTTGTCAGTGAAGGCAAACATAGATATATGGGTGGATTGATGGGTGGACAGGTTGAACTATTAGGTATGTCTATGTAGCGAGAAGTGTACCCAAGACCATGTATATGGTATAGGGTTGGCAGACAACGGTCTTGTAAGTGTATTTGTATGATCTGTACGAATTCCCAGTTATATATTAGAACTGTGCCAAAGGGGCAATGAGGCTGCATCTTCTGACCTCCTCTAACTCCACAAGAGAAAGACAGAATCACCATCAGTAGCCCAAGGCCTATCCCTGAGAGACCAGACATGCTGCCTCCTTCCAGCCCTGACACCAATCGTTCCTCCCACAGCACCTACTGCCTCTCTGCTGGATTCAATGATTCACTGCAGTGGCCACACAGAACTCACAGATTATGGAGTTTATTAGGGAAGCACCAGACTACAATTCAAATTCAGGAAAAATGCTCAGTCTCTCTCAGCCCACCATCTCTCCCTCAGTCTCTTTCCCAGCAACGTGTGTCTCTTGGTGTCTCTTTCTCAGCAATGTGTATCTCTCAAGAGCACATTTCTCTCAGCAGGATGTCTTCCTCAGCCAGCAGTTAGAGAGCGAGACCCCTTCTGCCTCTAGGAGGCCTCCTTTTGAGCCTAGCAGAGTGGCCAAACCAACCAATCCTGACATCAGAATTCCATACACCTGAGAGAGAGCAAACTTCCCAGAAAAATACTTTGTGCTGCTCCCAACAGATATACCCCAGGGGGGTAACTAACAATCAATAGCTACTTGGTTGCCCATGGCCAATTCCACCACGGAGTTTACAAAGACTTACGGCTAGAAAAGCCATACCAGGTAATTTACTACACTGCAAGCTGATAAGGGACAAGGTTGTAGTCATTTCTTGGTCACAGCCAGCTACCCAGAGGGACTGAGTAGTCAACCGGTGGGCTTGGGGCCATAGTCACAGGGGACAACAAGTTCAATTGGCATAGCATACTACATAAAACATTGTTGAACCTCCTACTTTGGTGAGTAGCAACTGGAATCTTAAAAGTTTGCAAGCAGCTATCTAGATGCAATGATGGGTCTCTCCTTGTCCAGAGCAAAGAAGAATGAAGGAAACCAAATATTCATGGAAATAATTAGTCCTGGTGACTGGTACACCATGTGATCCACAGCCTATAAGACTATGAGACCAGAAGAACTAGATGGTGCCCGGCTACCACTGTCAACCACTCAGAGGGGGATTTATGTAGGAGATCCTGGATAGAGAGGGAGAATAATGTGGAATAAAACTCAAAAGCATTTGGAAAAAAAAAGGCGGGGGGGACCAGGTTTGCTGGTCCGATAGAGCCTGGTGGAACTACTGAGACTATGGTGCCTAGTTGTCCTTCAGGTCTGGAATGGAACCCACACCTGTGGCTTCCAGCCAAACAATAGACAGGCATATGAGTTGAACATTTACCTAAGGTAGATACACTCCTTGAAGAGAACAATCATGGGAGAAAGAAGGGCTGTTTATGCACAGAGAGACAGCTCAGGGTCAGGAGTGCATGAAGAAATGGACACAGGGAAGAGGTAACTATCGGGAGGAAGTGAGACAAGAGCTGTTGCATTGGGGTAATTTGTAGTCAATGTCTTGAGACAAAGTGTATGTGAACTGCTGTATGGTAAGTGAATTTGCTCTGTAAATTTTCACCCAAGTCACAATAAAAATAAATAAATTTTAAAAAAAAGTAAGAAGTCTCAAACATTTGTTTAAAAATCATGTGCCAAAACTCCCATATGTGAACATGACTGGTTCCCTGGGCTATTTGACCTATTAAAACACAAAGATTCTCTACCAGCTCATATAATCATGGAATTTTTCTTTCAAACTTATGAATGAAGCCCTCATTATGAGTAGAGAGTGAAGGAATTTTTATGAATAGCCTCCCTATTATCATGGTTCATGACATTTTATAATGCAATTATTGTGGCACATATTACAACATAATTGAAATTCTGGAGATAGAAATGGGAGGTAATGGGAGGGACAAAGTTATTCAAGAAAAGGCAAATGTCATTGTATTTGCAAATTAAATTAAAAATATAATGAAGTGGGTGTAGAAATTGGAGAATTAATTGAGAGAAACAAAGTTAGAGTATCTATGTAATGGACATCTGTAAGAAATTTTTCCACTATGACACACCTCTCTAGAGAGCGAAGCTCCTCCTGATAGCTAAAATTTGAATGGAACCCAACCTAAAGACAGACCTTTAGGATGTGTCAGAAGAGCTGAGTTTACTCTTGAGGACAACTGGTGAACTAGTGACCTTGCCTGGCCTTGAACAACAAGCTGTAAGAAATTTTTGCAATGTGCACTCTAAATCAATCTTTAGGCCAGAGTTTGTATGTTTGTTAAATATTTTACCCCCTTTGTTTCTCTCTCTATCTCTCTCTGTCTCTCTCTCTCTGTCTCTGCTGATACATTTAAGTAGCAAGCATCAAGATACTTTACCTCTAAAAGCATAAGCATGTAGCTCCTAACATCAAAGGCATTCTCCTTCATAATTACAGTATCACTATCACAATTCAGAATCAAGCTGCCAAAGGTTTACTTTCTATCTGCTTATCATGTGTCTTAAATCTCCTTTTTTATAGCCAACCTCACTACCACTTTTATTTTCTGTTTATTCATTCTTCAGAACACTGACATTTTCAAGCCAGTTGACTTTCAGAGTGTTCCACCATCTGGACTTGTCTGACTGGCTCCTCTTGGTTAAGTTCATGTCAAACTGGGCCAGAGTTTTTAAAAGTGGACCACAATTTTATTTACTTCTCATCTGTGTCTTTGAATAATAGACAATTCTTTACAAGAACTTTAAAAAAATAGTATGATGTGGCCTTTTCAGGCAGTAGAAGTATTGCAGGAAAAGAGGTAACGAATTGTTGCTTTATTTTGGTGCCAGATTCTTTAGATTAGATTAGGATGGTATATTTATGAGGTGCGTGTGATTCTTAAAGTTTCTGAGTATGTTTTGAAATGATTCAACAAGCCTTTAGAGATTTATTCCAAAACTCCCTTTTCTTCCTCCACAGAGATTTTGAACTTGAGAATTTAGAAAGTGATTGTTCATTATCCAAATACTTTTAAAAGAAAAAAAATAAATGGAGTGGGCGGCACTCTAAAGGAAGAATCTTAGTTGCTGGGATAAGAGACTAAATTTATGACTTTCCCACTGATTCCTCAGCCAATTTTGCCCGTCCTCAGTACCCACTTCTCCAGAGATTAAAACATGCTTGAATTGGAATAGTCATTTCCTTCCTTCTGTTCAGTGCCAGTTCTCAGAGGAAAACATCCATTTTGCTCTTTGATTCCTGTAGCCCAGAGACAGTAATGAAAGGACCTGCTGCTTCCTAGAGTAAAAGGATTTCATTTGGGGGCTGCAGGACAGGAAAGAGTTCGGAGTGTGCGTGTGCATGTATGTGTGTGCATGCGTGCAAGGGCACACACATCAAGTGTGGGTGTGAGAATGATTTTCCCCAGGGCCTATTAGCTGGCCTGGAGCCCGGAGCAAACCATTCATCTACCTTAAATTACATCGCAAAGTAGAGATGGCCAGGGGAAGTCACTAAACTTCCCTGTCACTTGCTGCTGGTTTTCATTGTGCACCCTTGGCAAGGGATTGCAGAGAAACTGATGCAGTTTTCTATCTTCTCCCATAGGGGAAGAAAAAGGCAAACCTCTCATGGGGTCAATTGGCTGTAAATGGAATAAACCAAAAAGGTGACTGATCCTCCTATAAAGAGACAAGAGTTGAATCTACTCTCATATCAATATGGTCCTGTATGACCACATAAAAAGATGCTCACAGTCTTTGATCATAAGTCTTATTCCTAAGTACTAAGTGGATGGTAAAGGTGAAAGTGCTCTTGATATAGACATAGAATTTTCAGACATCTGATACTCCAGAACCAATGAGATCAAATTTCATCCAAGAATATTTGGTTATAATATTCAGGAAAAGAAACTCAAAATAAAACATATAAATAAGCCTGGCTGGGCTCCTTGCAACATGAAATTACTACATTTAACCATTTCTAATTAAGGACACATGAGTTGAAAACACATTCTTTTTCATTTGAAACAAGAAAGGCCATGTAGTGGATTTGCCAAGCCAAGTACCACTGTTTTCTGGGGACAGAGAGGTTTTCCAGGAAAAGGGATATTCATTGCTAAATAAGAACAGTCTCCTACAAACTTGAACAATTGGTGACCTTTTTGATATTGTTAGGTTGAGTTGGTCTATTTACAGAAGAACAAAATATTACCTGGTCCTGCACCATCCTCACAGTCAATGCAATGTTTGAAATCACTGTTGCAGCCACTGTGTCCACTCATCTCATTGAGGGTCATCCTCTTACCCTGACCCTCTACTTTACCAAGCATTATATCCTCCAGGTCCTGAAACTTCCTGACAATAACCAAACTACCAGAGGTAAACTAAGATTCCTCTAAGGAACAATCTGGGTCGACTTCTTCAAAGATGGATTTGTTTACTTTTCTGTCAACCCACAGTATATTCAATATTTTCTGACAACACTCTATTTCAAATACATCATTTATTCTTCAGTCTTCATTCATTGTCCAGGTTTTATGTGCATATGAGGTGATGGAAGATACTATGACTTGGGTCTTTAAAGACTAAAGGCTCACTTTAGTCTTTAAAGTAGTATCTTTTCTCTTTAACACTTTAAAGAGGTCTTGAACAACAGTTTTGCCCAGTGTGATATGATGTCTGATTTCTTGACTGCTGCTTCCATGGGTGCAGGTTGTGGATCCAAGTAAAATGAAGTCTTTGACAAGTTCAATCTTTTCTCTATTTGTTGTGATGTTGCTTATTGGTCCAGTTGTGAGGATTATGGCTTTCTTTATGTTGAGGTGTGATCCATACTGAAGACTGTAGACTTTGATCTTCATCAGTAAGTGTTTCAAGTCACCTTCACATTCAGCAAGCAAGGTTGTGTCATCTGCATATTGCAGGTTGTTAATGAGTGTTATTTCTAATCCTGATGCTGTGTTCTTCTTCATATAATCCATCTTCTCTGATTATTTTCCCAGCATACAGATTGAATGTGTATGTATGTGTATATATATTTAATATATGTATATATATTCATATGTATAGCCATCCCCTTGTCCTGTTTGAAAGACTGTCTCTTGGTTCCTTGTGAGTACAATTAAGTTTTCTGGAATTCCCATTCTTGCAATGTTATTCATAATTTATTGTGATCCACAGAGTGGAATGCCTTTGCATAGTCAATAAAACACAAGTAAACGTCTTTCAGGTACTCTCTGCTTTTAGCCAAGATCCATCTAACATCAGCAGTGATATTCCTTGTTCCACTTCCTCTTCTGAATTCATCTTGAATTTCTGGCAGTTCCCTATTGATGTATTACTGCAATCCTTTTGCAATGATCTTCAGCAAAATTTTAGTTGCATGTCATATTAATATTGTTCAATCATTTCTGCATTCTGTTGGATCACCTCTCTTTGGAATGGGCATAAATATAGATCTCTTCTAGTTGATTGGCCAGGTAACTGTTTTCCAAATTTCTTGACATAGATGAGTGCTCACTTCCAGCATTGCATCCATTTGTTGGAACATCTCAGTTTGTATTCCTCCAATTCCTGAAGGCTTGTTTTTTTGCCAATGCTTTCGATGTAGTTTTTCACCTTTGACCAGATGCAATATTACCACTTTTCTATCACTCATTTTAGTGGAAGATATTTACTTTTTTTTTTTTTTCTTTTCTTTCTCTGACAAGATTCTGCCTTACACAAGTTCTGGCTTTTGGAGGTTACTGTACTATGTCTTCTTCCAGTCCAAGAAGCTGGATTATATGAAGAAGAACACAACATCAGAATTGGAGGAAAACTCATTAACAACCTGTGATATGAAGATGATACAACCTTGTTTGCGAAAAGTGAAAATGATTTGAAGCACTCACTGATGAAGATCAAAGACTACAGTATTTGTTATGGAGTGTACCTCAACATAAAGAAAACCAGAATCCTCACAACTGGACCAATAAGCAACATCATGATAAATGGAGAAAAGATTAAACTTGTCAAAAATTTCATTTTACTTGGATTCACAATCAATATCCATGGAAGCAGCAATCAAGAAATCAGACAGCGCATTGCACTGGGAAAAATTGGCTGTAAGGGACCTCTTTAAAGTGTTAAAGGGCAAAAATATCACTTTGAAGATTAAGGTGTGCCTAATCTGAGCCATGATTTTTTCAGTTGCCTCAAATGCATGTGACTGCTGGACAATGAATAAAAAATAACAAGAGTTGATGCCTTTAATTATAGCATTGGCAAGAATACTGAAAATACCATGGGCTGCCAGAGGAATGAACAAATCTGTCCTAGAAGAGTGCAGCTGGGTGCTCCTTATGAGGAAGAATGGCCAGATTTCATCCCACCTGCTTAGGTCATGTTGCCAGAAGGAACCAGTCCCTGAAGAAGGATATCATGCTTGGTAAGGTAGAGGGTCAGCAAAAAAGGGAAAGACCCTCAATGAGATGGACTGACACAGTGGCTGCAGCAATAGGGTCAAGCATAGCAAGGACTGTGAGGATGGTGCAGGACCAGGTAGAGTTTCATTCTGTTGTACATAGCATCACTATGAGTCAAAGCCTATCCAATGGCACCAAACAGTAACAACAACATGTCTTCTGCTTACTGCAGAAAATGCTAATCAGTCCCTCAATTACCATTAGTATAACCAAATAGTACACAGTGTGCGACCAATCAGAAAAATTTATTAAAGTCTGAGAAGCAGGAAGAGAACAAACAAACAAAAAATTATCTGCACCAGATATCAAGGTCCAAGAGAAAAGGAAGTAACAA
Source organism: Orycteropus afer afer (assembly GCF_000298275.1). Taxonomy (NCBI): domain Eukaryota; kingdom Metazoa; phylum Chordata; class Mammalia; order Tubulidentata; family Orycteropodidae; genus Orycteropus; species Orycteropus afer. The sequence continues at coordinate 429,134 of NW_006921886.1, read as the reverse complement.
CAGTGGGTTTAAACAACAAATTTGAAACTAAATATGATTAGAAATGGTACTAACAACAGATTCAGAAGTGGTGAAAAGTTATAGTAACCAAGAAGTCCAACAACTGGCAAGAATCATTAAAATTCTCAATTGTACCACTCAGGCCTGAAATAAAATGAAGTTCTTGCACTAATTGTTGTTGGTAAGGGTCTTTCCCTCTCTACTCCAGATCTCCCAATGTTCTCATTCAAAACCTAGTCTGCAGGAAATTAAATCACATGTTCAGGATATTTCCTAGAGAGTTTAAGTACTGCACAGTGTGGGAGCTTGACCTAAAAACACTGCTCCTGGTGTGTAAGGAAATGAACTTTTAAATCAGATCCTTACAGCAAAACATCAGAAATTAAGCAATGTGTACGCACATCTATATGGCACACTGAGAAAATGGATAGGTATACCTCTAAATTAAAAATTAATCATCTGTGGGGTGGCCATCAGAAGGAATTTTTCCCCCTGATATCACAGTAGAGAATATGGCCAGTTTTGACGATCACTTTAAGGCCAGGAAGTCCTCCCTTGGTTCACAAGTCAGTGACAGAAATGCCACACTTTCTTGCCTAAAAGAAAAGAAAAATCATACACTAGAAAAGAGCTGAAAGATCTCACTGAAGTCACCTATTCAATTTTCAGAGAAGGAAACCAAAGCCCATGGAGGTAACACATTTTGTAGTAGGATTCAACACTAGAATCTAAACCTGTTCCTGTATCCTGCTATCTCCCAAATCAGAATTCAAAATTTTTTTTGTTTTCTTTCTTTAAAATTGTTGATATGAATCTTATTTTTAAAAACTTACAAACAAGCATTTTTAAAGCATTTTAGAAATTACACAAAGACATTGTTCAGGGGGTATTAGCAGGGACTAATAAATTGGTCTGGGTCTTCTAAGAGATAGTAATTTTTGTAGATTTAATGTAATTTAAAGCAGGAATTTATAAAGAGACAATATAGTTTGGACTAAAACCCTTACTCCAAAATGTACTCCCTGACTGAGTCAAGTTAACCTCTCTGTTATTGTTAGGTGTGGTCAAGTCGGCTCTGACTCATAGCGACCCTATGCACAGCAGAACAAAACACTACCCAGTCCTGTGCCAGCCCCACAATCCTTGCTATACCTGAGCCCATCATTGTAGCCACTGTGTTAATTCATTTTGTTGAGAGCCTTTCTCTTTTACGTTGACCCTCCACTTTACCAAGCATGATATCCTTCTCCAGGGAATGGTCCCTTCTGACACGACCAAAGTAGAAGAGACAAAGTCTGGCCATTCTTGCCTCCAAGGACCATTCCAGCTGCACTTCCTCAAGGACAGATCTGTTAGCTCTTCTGGCAGTCCATGGTACTTTCAGCACTCTTTGCCAACACCACAACTCAAAAGCATCTACTCTTCTTCAGTCTTCCTTATTCATTGTCCAGTTCTCACATGCATATGAGGCAATTGGAAATACTATGGCTTGTGTGAGATGGACCTCAGTCTTTAAGGAGATATCTTTGCTCTTCAGCACTCAAAAGAGGTCTTTTGCAGCAGGTTTGTCTAATGCTATATACGTCGTCTAATATCTTGACTGCTGCTTCCATTGGTGTTGATTGTGGAACCAAGTAATATAAAGTCCTTGGCAACATCAGTCTTTTCTCCATTTATTGTGATGCTGCTTATTGGTCCAGTTGTGAGGATTTATACATATATATATATATATATATATATATATATATATATATATATATAGAGAGAGAGAGAGAGAGAGAGCGGTGCAATACATACTGCAGATGCAGATTGTAGTCTCCTATCTTCATCAGTAGGTGCTTCAAGTCATCCTTACTTTCAGCAAGCAAAGTTGTGTTGTCAGTCACGTTCTTCTTCATATAGTTCAGCTTCTTGGATTATTTGCTTGGCATACAGATGGAATAAGTATGGTGAAAGGATACAACCCTGACACACTCCCTTCTTGATTTTAAACCATGCAGCGTCCCCTTGTTCTGTTTAAAAGACAGCCTCCTGGTCTATGTACAGGTTCCTCACAAATACAATTAAGTGTTCTGGAATTCCCATTCTTCTCAAAGTTATACATAATTTGTTACGATCCACATAATTGAGTGCTTTTGCATAGTCAATAAAACACAAGTAAACATCTTTCTAGTATTCTTTGCTTTCAGCTAAGATCCATCTGACATCAGCAATGATATCCCTCATTCCACATCCTCTTCTGAATCCAGCTTGCATTTCTGCAAATTCTCTGTCAATATACACGTGCAACTGTTTTTGAATTATCTTCAGTAGGATTTTACTTGTGTGTAATATTAATGTTATTGTTCAATAATTTCCACATTCTGTGGGATCACTTTTCTTTGGAATGGGTACAAATATGGGTCTCTTCCAGTTAGTTGGTCAGGTAGTTGTCTTCCAAATCTCTTGGCATAGTCAAGTGAGTGCCTCCAGTGTGGCATCCATCTGTTGAAACATCTCAATGGATATTCTGTCAATTCCTGGACCCTTGTTTATCTCCACTTCCTTCAGTGAAGCTTTGACTTCTTCCTTCAATATCATTGGTTCTTGATCATATGCCATCTCCTGAAATGAATAAATATCAACCAATTCTTCTTGGTACAGTAACTCTGTATTCCCTCTGTCTTCTTTTGATGTTTCCTGTATCAATCAATATATTGCCCATAGAATCTTTCCATATTGCAACTCCAGGCATAAATTTTTTCTTCAGTTCTTTCAACTTGAGAAATGCCAAGCATGTTCTTCCCTTCTGGCTTTCCAACTCCAGATCTTTGCCCATTTCATTATAATAGTTGACTTTGTCTTCTCAAGCTGCTCTTTGAAATTTTCTGTTCCGGTCATTTTTCTTGTCATTTCTTCCATTTACTTTAGCTATTATTCATTCAAAAACAAGTTTCAGAGTCTCTCCTGACATCCATTTTGGTACTTTCTTCCTTTCCTGTCTTGTTAATGACCTTTTGCTTTCTTCATGGATGATGTTCTTGCTGTCATCCCACAATTCCTCTGGTTTTCAGTCATTGGTGTTCAATGCATCAAATCTATTCTTTAGATAGTCTCTAAATTCAGGAGGGATATATTCAAGGTCATATTTTGGTCCTCATGGACTTGTTTTAATTGTCTTCAATTTCAAGTTGAACTTGAATATGAGCAATTGATGGTTTGCTCCATAGTCAGCTTCTGGATGTGTTTTGGCTGAAGATATTGAGCTTTTCCATTGCCTCTTGCCAAAGGTGTAGTCAATGTGATTCCTGTGAATTCTATCTGGCAAAGTCCACGTGTATAGCCACCATTTGTGTTGTTGAGAAATGATATTTGCAATGAATAAGTCATATGATCTCCAGCGATCTGCAAAGTAGGTACAATAATAATATTTTACCAGATTTTTATGAAATTATATGCAAAGTGTTTAACACAGGTTATGCATTATACCAAAAACAAAAAACAAACCAGTTGCCATTGAGTCTATTCCCATTCATAGAGACCTTATAAGACAGAGTAGAACTGCCCTATAGGGTTTGACTGCTAACCAGAAGGCTAGCAGTTCAAACCCACCAGCCACTCCTTGGAAGGAAGGTTGGGCAATCTACTTCCGTAGTGATACTGCCTCGGAAACCCAAGGAGGGGTCGCTATGAGTCGGGGCCAACTCGACGGCACACGACAACAACAACAACAATCTTTACAGAACCAAACTGCCACATCATTCTCCTGCAAAGAGGCTGGTGGGTTCAAATTGCTGACTTTTTGGTTAACCACCAACTACTTTAACCACTATGCCACCAGGGTCCCGTAATATTCAATACAGGAAGTGTTTTGTTTTGTTTGTTTGTTTAATGACTATTGTTATTGCTGTTAATAAACAGCTTGACAAAATTTTTGTGATAAGAAAAGATAAATAATGATTACATCTCCGTTGGAAAGACTCAGGGCTGAGTCAGCTTCCTCTGAATCAGCAGAGAAAACATGATCTCTGAACACATATACTTGACCTTTGAGACTCAATAACATGAGACCCCAAAATTTCCTATTGCTAAAAAGCTCTGGTAGCATAGTGGCTAAAGCACTTGACGGCTAACCAGAAGGCTGGCGGTTCAAACCCACCAGCCACTCCTCGGAAGGAAGGTTGGGCAATCCTACTTCCGTAGTGATACTGCCTCGGAAACCCAAGGAGGGGTCGCTATGAGTCGGGGCCGACTCGACGGCACATAACAACAACAACAAAGTTTAAGTTAACGAGTTCTGGTGGCACAGTGGGTAAGGCATTTGGCTGCTAACCAGAAGGTCAGCAGTCAAACCCACCAACTGCTCTGAGGAAGGAAGATGGGGCAATCAACTTCTATAAAAATTTAGAGCCTCAAAAATCTAATGGGGGCTGCTATGAGTCAGAATCGATTCGATGGCAATGAGTTTGGTTGGTTTTTGTTTTTGTTTTTTTGAGGGGGACACTTAAAGATACTTCATTTACTTCTTTAACTACCAAATAGTGGTAGTAGGTTCCCTGAATTTGCCCAACTACCCTCTCTGTCTCCCGAATATGGAATGTAAAGTGCCCACTCAACCCACCCCATGCTCCCCTCATATTCACACCTTGCCCCTTTCACAGCACTTATGGATTTTCCTCTATCTTCCTCAATACACTGGGGACAATTTAAGGGCAAAAAAATTAATCTTGCTCACATTGGTATTCCCAGTCTTTAGATAGATAATATTTGTTGTGTTATGAATTAATAAGACAGGGTCCATGCCCCAGCCTTGACATGGACTTCAATTTTTGTGGCAACTCAACTTGACCCCTTGATTAGCTAATGGGCACTTCAGCTGATTGAAATGAGTTGTCATCACTGCAATGAACACCGCATAGAATGGAGGTCAACTCTGCTGTAAGTGGGATTACTCAGTGTCAGGATCAACTCCACAGGTTTGTTGTTGTTGTTTTATCTTAAGTCAGAGAATGAGGCAGATAATTGTACTCTCTGCTCCTCTTCCCCCAAACATGTCCTTATTTCCAACAGTTCCTTGGACTTTTCTGTCCAATCAGAAACTTTGAACAAGAAAGGAATTATGAAAGAACTAAGCTACTTGGGACATTTGCAAACAAAATGTAGGTGTTTGAAATAGGATAGGTTAGGATAGGATAGCATAGCATAGCATAGGATAGCATAGGATAGGATAGGATTAGAGAGGATAGAACAGGAGTGTTTTTGTTTTTTGGTTTTGTTTTGTTTTACTTAAATTCAAAGTCCTTATTAAGCCAAAAGGGAAATAAGTTACTAGGTCAGTATGCACACCATGATTTAGGATAAGTTAGCTGAAAACAATACAGTTCTCCCTGCTCCCCCCCCCCCATAAGTGAGTTGTACACTTAGAAAGGATAACCTTGAAAGACATCAGTTTGTCAGGATATCAAATGATATTGCAAATATCAAAAGAGGACTCTGGCCTTACCTGTAAACAAAGAACTAGATAATTAAGGATGAAAAGGAAGTACTGTGCCACACACAGTGTCCTGTTTTCTGGTGTGAAAGAGGAGAGAGGCAGGAGTTAACAGACTGCAGAATACAATAGTTTACAACAAACCAGATATGCCACAAATTAGGCCTTTTGTCTTCCAGAAACGTGAGTCTTTGAGATTTTACCTTTCTCAATTCTCTTGTTTGGACTAAGTTTCATACATATCCTTTTGGGTGGTGGTAAGTATTGGAACCAGCACAATAGACACTGACATCAAGGCAGGTGCTATATAGCTGGATAAGCTGGAATAAGTGAAGTATTGAAATAAGGGTAACCTGAAGTGGCACTGGCTTCTAATGTGTCCCTACAACACACTGCAGTTTGATTATGGTAAAGGGTGTCTGCTTAGTGTCTTATGGCAATTTGTCTTGATAGTTTTCTTCTAACCTTCTTAATCCAGCTACAATTACTAGTTTATATATACTTTGTATTAATATATTATTATTATTAATTTAGTAGTGTATTGTTGTTTTGTTAGCTGCCATTGAATTGGGCCTTGTGATGATTAAGGTTATGTGTCAACTTAGCTACACAATGATTCTTAGTGGATTGGCAGATGATATTATGTAATCTTCCTTCATTTTGTGATCTGATGTGAGCAGCCAATCAGTTGAAATGAGTTACCTTCAAGGTATGGCCTGTATCCAGTATATATGGATGTTCTGTTAAAGTTTTACCTCTCTCAATCCTGCATCCAATTCATCATCCTCTGACCTCTAGTTCTTGCAATGTGAGTCAGAATTCTGCTGTCTGACCTGCAGATTTTGGGATTCATCAGCTCCCCATTCCTGTGAGCCAGCAGCCTAACATCTGACCTGCTGATTTTGGGTTCATCAGCCCCTGCAATCACATGAGTCAGGAGAATCCTCCAACCTGATGCCTGCCTCACAGACTTGGGACTTCATGAGCCATTTCCTTGACATAAATCTCTCTACGTATAAATTGAAGGACCACTAATGGTGTAGTGGTTAAAGCATTGGACTGGTAACCAATAGGTCAGCCAGATTATATTAAGAAGAACATGGCATCAGGATTGGAGGAAGACTCATTAATGATCTGTGATACGCAGATGACGCAACTTTGTTGCTGAAAGTGAGGATGACTTCAAGCACTTATTAATAAGATTAAAGACTACAGTCTACAGTATGGCTTACACCTCAATATAAAGAAAACAAAAATCCTCACAACTGGAATAATAAGCAGCTTCACAATAAGTGGAGAAAAGATTGAAGTTGTCAAAGACTTCATATTACTTGGTTCTACAATCAACACTAATGGAAGAAGCAGTCAAAACATCACACGATATATAGCATTGGGCAAATCTGCTGTAAAAGACCTCTTTCAAGTGCTGAAGAGCAGAGATGTCTCCTTGAAGACTAAGGTGCACCTAACCCAAGCCATGGTATTTTCAATAGCCTTTTATGCATGTAAGAGCTGGACAATGAATGAGGAAGACCAAAGAAGAAGAGCTGATGCTTTTGAGATGCAGTATTGGAGAAGAATGCTAAGAGTACCATGGTCTGCTAAAAGGACTACAAATCTGTCGTGGAAGAAATGCAGCCAGAATGGTCCTTGGAAGTGAGAATGGCCAGACTTTGTCTCACCTACTTCAGTCATGTTGTCAGAAGGGACCATTCCCTGGAGAAGGATATCATGCTTGGTAAAGTGGAGGGTCAATGAAGAAGAGGAAGGCCCTCAATAAGATGGATAGACACAGTGGCTCAGGTACAGCAAGGATGGTAAGGCTGGCACAAGACCAGACAGTGTTTCGTTCTGCTGTACATAGGGGTGCTAGGAGTTGAAGAAGACTTGACGGCACCCAACAACAACAACAAACAACAAGCCACAAGATACAAAATGAAATAAAATTACACAATGTGCTGATGGGGACATAAATAAAAAATACATTGCAATCTAGTAAATAAATAAATCTGCAGATGAGAATCATTTTGATTTTTCATTTTGTTTGGTTCTTGTTTTTGTTAGGAGAGTAACTTTTAAAATTAGAAGCCTAAGAGCAAAACCTTGGACGTAAAACAGATTTAATCTCAAAAAAAAAAAAAAAAAAACCTCACTGCTATCGAGCCAGATCTGACTCACAGCAACCCCTCCTTGGATTTCCGAGGCAGTATCACTACAGAAGTAGATTGCCCAATCTTCCTTCTGAGGAGTGGCTGGTGGGTGTGAACCACCAGCCTTCTGGTTAGCAGTCACATGCCTTAGGCACTACACCACCAGAGCTAATAAATTATTTTTGAGAAATTGAGAACTGGGAAGGGTTTGCATTAATATCATTTACTACTGGTTGAACCAACTCCCATTAGATAGCTGTAAGTGTGGCTGAATCATGTTTAAGCAGGTGTGACAGTTTATTTCATACCAGTACCTGGCCCAGGGGAGAAGATGACCCAGGGGAATCCACAATCAGTTGCAGCTCTGTGATAGAGACACAGACAATCACATTCATAAGGTTTGCCTATGATTTGTGAATGAGGGTCCTTTGTGAATTGCTTTACCTAAGAAAAATTTTTGATATGAGAGAGAATGCACAAGAAACTTATGATATCCTTTTGACTCTACCTTAGAGCCTGAAGGGAACTCTGGTGGCATAGTGCCTAAATACATAGTGAATATTTTCCCAATATTTGTTTGCCTTTTAATTTTATGAAATTTACTGGTGTAGAGATACTCTCCATCATAATGTAGTCAAATCTGCCTTTTCCCTTGTGTTCTCTCCTACTGAAACACCTCTCTCTTCAAACTTTATTTTACAGCCTTACTTAATGGAATCCAATGCTACAGAGAAGGTCTAAGAAAATGAAGACTGAAAAAGAGCTATTGGTTTGAACAATTAAAATGTCTTTTTATCACTTTTACAGAGAAATTTCTGCGTATTTGTGAACCTTGGTTCCAGATTGCTAGAGTAAAAAGATAAGTTGTTGTTGTTGTTGTTAGGTGCCGTCGAGTCGTTTCCAATTCATAGCGACCCCATGCACAGCAGAATGAAACACCACCAATCCCGCACGAACTCCATGATCCTTGCTATACTTGAGCCCATCATCGCACCCACTGTGTCAATCTATCTCATTGAAGGCCTTCCCCTCTTTCGTCGACCCTCCACCCTACCAAGCATGACATCCTTCTCCAGGGAATGGTCCCTTCTGACAACATGACTAAAGTAGGTGTGACAAAATCTGGCCATTCTCTCTTCCAAGGAGCATTTTGGCTGCACTTCCTCCAAGACAGATCTGTTAGTTCTTTTAGGAGTCCATGGTACATTCAGCATTCTTCGCCAGCACCACAACTCAAAAGCATCAACTCAAAAGGTAAGTAGAGACTAATATTGTAGGAGACTTTCCATGAGTGGTAATGAATGTTGGCTTCAATCTTTCTATCTGACAGATATGGTATGCCTTAGAGAGATTATTTTCTTTCCTCTTTGCAGCAGTGACCCTCGGTGATTAACTGTATTTTCCTTTATTTCATGAACCTACATTAGATGATAAGGAGCTCTAGCAGTGTAGTGGTTAAGGCATTAGGCTGCTAACCAAAAGGTCAGTGGTTCAAACCTAACAGATGCTGGCAGAAGAAAGATGAGGCAGTCTGCTTCCATAAAGACTTACAGCCTTGGAAACCCAACGGGAGTCAGAATTGACTTGACGGCAGGGAGTTTGGTTTGGTTTGGTTTGGTTTATATTAGATGACAGGGAGCTCTGGTGGCACGGTGGTTAGAGCATTGGTCTGCTAACCAAAAGGTCAGTGGTTTTAACCCACCAGCTCCTCTGTGGAAGAAAGATGAGGCAATTTGCTTCCACGAAGATTCACAGCCTCAGAAACCCTATAGGGCAGTCCTACTCTGTCCCATAGAGTCATTAAGAGTCAGATTGACTTGATGGTAGTGGATTTTATATTAGATGATATCTCAGGGAAAAAAAAAAAAGTTATGGATCATCATCATAATGGTAACTAATGAGTGGAAAAGCTTTGAAGCGTGTTTCCATATTAGTTTATTTTAGCCTCAAGTGTCAAAATGAGATAGGGAGAGAGTTATCATTCTCTCCTTCTTACAAAAGAAGAAAATGAAATTAAGAGATTTTAAGTAACTGAGACTTGTCATCTTTTCAATAAGCCTGGTGTAGTACTCCAGTGTGAAATAATTATACGACATACTTACCCTCAGAAAGATATAAGCTGGTGAGACAAGTTAGTAAAAGAACAACTAAGAATACCTAAGAGAATATACACTAGGGTGCTATTAAATATAATAATATATTGTTATTATATATTATTATACTATTATACCTGTGGGCTCAGGACCATAGTCACAGGGGACATCAAGATCAATTGGCATAACATACTACACAAAACATTGTTCTACCTCCTACTTTGGCAAATAGCAACTGGGATCTTAAAAGCTTGCAAGCAGTCATCTAGAGTCAACGATAGGTCTCTCCTCATCCAGAACAAAGAAGAATCAAGAAAACCAAAGATTCATGAAAACAATTAGTCCCAGTGACTGGTACACTATGCAATCCTCAGCCTATACAACTATGAGACCTGAAGAACTGGATGGTGCCCGGCTACCACTGTCAACCACTTGGAGGGGGATCTATGTCGGAGATCCTGGATAGAGAGGGAGAACAATGTGAACAATGTGGAATAAAACTCAAAATCATTTGGAAAAAAAAAGGGGGGGAGACCAGGTTTGCTGGTCTGATAGAGCTTGGTGGAACCACTGAGACTACAGTTCCTAGGTGCCCTTCAGGTCTGGAATTGGCTTCGAGCCACACAAAAGACAGGCATATGAGTTGAATATTTACCTGAGGTAGATACACTCCTTGGAGAGAATAATCATGGGGGAAAGAAGGGTTATTTATGCACAGGGAGACAGTTCGGGGGACAGGAGTGCATGGAGGGTTGGACACAGGGAAGAGGTAACTATGGGAAGGAAGTGGGAGGGGAGCTGTTGCATTGGGGTAAATTGTAGTCAATGTCATGAGACAATGTGTGTGTGAACTGCTGTATGGAAAGTGATTTTGCTCTGTAAACTTTCACTCAAATGACAATAAAATAATAATAACATATTATAACGACTGATACCAATAATAAATGCCAACAGGTAGCCAAGAAAAGTTCACATCAATGTTAGCTAGGGTTATTGAAAAAGTCTGATGGAGTTTATATTTCAGATGAGAGAGGTAGAGAGAATGAAAATATTTCAGACAGGTACTTAATGAGAAAGCATTAAGGTAGGAATGTGAGATCTGTTATGGAGAGGAAAGGGAGGGCAATGAGGAGGTTGGCCTGAATGTTGTTGTTGTGTTGTTGTTAAGTGCCGTCAAGTTACCTCCAACTCATAGAGACCCTATGTACAACAGAACAAAACACTGCCTGGCCTTGCACCATCCTCACAATCTTTGCTATGCTTGAACCCATAGTTGCATTCACTGTGTCAATCCATCTCGTTGAGGGTCTCAACAATTGGCATAGGCTTTGTTAAGAGCAGGACATTAGGCTGGAGAAGTAAAGTCAGAATTTGAAGATTTACAATATCTGCGTGAAAATTTTGAAATAGAAACTTTGAGTAATGGAGAAGTATTCCAGGTATTTTCTAAGGGTGAGAAATGATGAAATAAGCATCCTTTAGGAAGTTGATGTGAGGAGCATATGCTAAGCAGATAGACAAAAAAAAGATGTGAGAGGCAGGAAATAGATAGATAGAAAAGTGCAAGGGTAAATTCAGAATCTGGGATGAAAGAAACTTCCTCCCAAGTGTTGAGCCACAGAGAGTGGAGATACTCTGATGCCAGTGAAAGAGGAAAGGCAAAGAGTGACTTTAACTCAGGAAGAAAGATGACTAAAGCAACCGTGTGAATATATATTGGCTGGGGAAAACATGACAAGGGCCAGATGAAACTACACATATGTACAACTGTGCCTGGTGGAATGGACACAGTGGCTCCAATAGTGGGTTCAAGTACAGCAATGATCATGAGCTTGACTCAAGACCAGGCAGCATTTCGTTCTGTTGTACACCAAATCACTGTGAGTTGAAACCAGCTCAATGGCACCTAACAATGATAACACCATTGCGCCTGCATGTAGCTAGCACTCAGTCAATGCTTGTCCCTTGCTTTACCTCCAGACCCACTTGGATCACAGGTGAGAGGTGGAAATAACACAGATTAAGGGGTTATTAGTTTAGACTTGATTGCCAAGGCTGTGAGAACAAATGAGCCCTCAGATGCAACAAATATAGAAATTGTTAAATATATATATATATATATATATATATATATATATATATAGTGCTCTAAGGAGTACAAGTCACAGTTAAGGGATAGGAGTAGGAGAATCTAACAAAGGTGATTAAGGAGCTGGGGAGACTTTCCTCTGAAAACTGCGCAATTATCCTCTAAAGCATTAAGTTTAAAGCCTCATATTCACTGTCAAGGGTGTGAAAGGTAATTGAGAAAGCAGAGTTATTCTACCAAAGAGACCCATTTGAAAGTGAAATAGAGGTCAAAACCCCACTCTAAGATGGAAATTGGAAACTACCAGATGTTCCAATGTAAAGGTGTAGTTCAAAAAGGGCACAATTGACGGATTATTAACCATGCCAGCTGTTGTCACACAATTTATGTTTTCTTTGTTATGTGAAATGTACACTTACAGCAGAAATATTAAAAAGCTGAGTAGGTTCAAGGAAGGGCACAAAACAGCATAAATCAATTTTGTTGTAATAAATAAAACTGACAGTAGAGGGCTCCCTTCAACGTCTGGCAAATCCTCAAGACAGAGAAACTCCAAGTGGCAAGGCTTTTTACTTTTTTGGTAACTTCTGGTAAGAATTTTAAAAATATGCATTGTATGTAAATTATAAGTACAGTATTTAGAGCTTCAGAGCATAAGGCTTCTTTGTTTCTTCAAAAATTTATATTTTCTAGTGTGCTTTTTGCTAATGAGAAACTTTATCTGAAGTTATTATTGCAATAATTCAGGTGTCAGAATCAACTAGATAGCAGTGGTTTGGTTTTACTTAAGTGTAAAATGCCTCAAAGGAGCAGAATAACTTTGATAACCTCTCTAAAGTATGTTAAAGTATCCACTTGATGACACAAACAGCCATTTCTATAAAACTGCTTTTTTTTTTTTTTTTTCCACCAATAAACCCTGTATCCAGGAACACAAAATAGAAACAATAGAGGGCTGCACTCTGCACAGCAGAGATCGCAAACAATTTGAAGCCTGGGAACAAGCAACATCTGGCTCAATACCGAGAAGTTCTGAAATCAAATCTAAATCTTTTATTTTTTAAAGATTTTTTTTTTAAAAGCATTTTAAATCATGTACAGGCTCACTGCCCTCGGTAATGTACTCTATGGAGGTCTGTGCATTTGCAGCTAATGAATTTGCTATGGAGAATAATGGGTTAAAATTCTGTCAGTTTTGCTTCAAAATATTGATTCAATTCACAAATGGTCCTTAGAAAACACAATGATTTTAAAAAGATACTTTTACTGTTGGCCAAGTAGGACACTCATAAATACTAACTTATTTTTATTTAGATTTTTTTTCCTGAAAAAGAGTCTTTACTTTTAAGTGATTACTTACATAACAACATATTACATATGTTTAGGTACTAACGTATGTAATGGGTTGAATTTTGTCTCCCCTGAAAATGTGTTGAATTCCTGGCCCTTGCATCTGTGGATGTAATCCTGTTTGGAAATAAGAGTTGTGTCAATTAGATTATACTAAGGTAGGGTGAGTTCTAAATCTCATCACTTCCGAGTTATAAACAAAGCAGATTAGGCATAGAGACACATGCACACAGATGGAAGACAGCTGCCATGTGAGGATCGACAAGGAGTCAAGGAGAGGAACTGGCAAGGCAGACATCTTGATTTGGGCTTTTAGTCTCCAGAACTGTAAAATACATTTCTGTTCTTTAAAGTCACCCACTTGTATTTGTGTCACAGCATATCTAGGAAACTAAAACAACATAAAGCAAGTTCTTGAATTCTATCATTTTGCTGTTTTGTTTTGTTTTGTTGGAGGGGGGTGATCATTGAGTAAAGTTTATTAAGAGAAACTGAAAACAGCCAAGCCAACTAGACTAGTATCCATTGTTTTAACCCTTGGCGGGAAAGGATATTTTAATACTAATACTGTTACAAATAACTACTACTTTCTAGACTTCAAGAAACCTTTAGGAAAATAAAATATTTACCTCATTTACCTTCAAAGAATTGGGGAATTTTTTTTTTTTCTCTTTAAGAAAAGTCAGTATTGCTTATATCTGATGCTTGAGCTAAAACAATGTATACCATTAGGTTTATAAGAAACACAAAGGAAAAAAAAATGAAGTCTTTGGATAAATTCTAAACCTACACAAAGATACTATATTTGTTTCTCTCAAAAAAAAAAAAAAAATGAAGGGACCCACTATACACAATACACAGAAATAATTTAATGCCTTTGCACAAGAATACAACAACCGTGGCTTGGCTAAAGCTTCATATTCCACGTGAGGGCATCTAAACTGCCAATTCAGGGAACAGTTCTTCCCTATCTATTTATGCGGTAGTTTTCGTGGATTTCCAGCTGGATGTCACAGACTAAGGCCAGGAGGTCGTACAGCACTTCTTCCCTATTCTGCAGGAAATTGGTCTGTAGTAAAGTCATTTTCTCCTGGGTCTCCTTCTCCACTTCAGTGCTACAACTGCCGTGAGTTCCCAGAGCCGCGGCCTCCTTGGCCTTGAACTCTTTCTCCCTCTGCAGGCGGTACTGTTCAATTTCAGCCTGAGCCTCTTCTTTGGCCTGTTTCAGTCTCCTGTTCTTTCGCTTCCGGGCCTCTGCCACTTTCTCCGCGGCGCGTTTCTCAGCCTGCAGCAGCTGCTGGATACCCTGCGACTGACAGGCCATGGCAGCTGCGACCCTGAGGGAAAGGTGAACGGCCTAAAACGACCCAGGTGCCCTATATCTGCGGCTGCGCATGAAGCTGCGCAGGGCCCATGCACCACGTAACCTTTCTGAGGGCTTCTTTGTTGTTGTTGTTGTTGTTGTTTGCCGTCGAGTCGGGCTTCTTTAGCTTCATCAAAGTATATGGAGTGGAGAAGGTGCAAACGGTAGGTCAGATGTAGCTCGCCACTTGTTTTTGTACAGCCCACAACCAAAGAAAGTTTTTCACAATTTTAACTGGTTGGAAAAAAATCAATAGAACATTTCATAACGTGTAAAATTATATGAAATGTTAAATTAAGTGTCCAAAATTTATTTTTAATTTTGTTAATAAAAAACTGGAAATTTGTTTTCTTTCTTGTTCTATATATATATATTTACATGATATCCCCAATTTTGTCTCTTGGCCCACAAAGCCTAAAATCTTTTCTATCTGGCTCTGTACAGAAAAAGTTTGCTGACCTCTGAATTAGGCCTTTATTTAATGTCCCATCCCATAGGTTCTTTATAAATAATGAAAGACTTGGCTTCTTTAGTTTTCGATGCAAATTATCTATAGCAGTGGTTCCCAAAATTACCTGCACTTAGGAATTACCCGGATACCTTAAAAAATGCTAGTATCTGTGTCCCACCCCCAAAGAGTGTGATTTAATTGATCTGGGATGTGGCCTGGGCATTTAATTTTTTTAATCATTCCCAGGTGACTCTGATGTGCAGAAAAGTTTGAGAACCATGGATTATTTCAGCGAATTCAATCTACCCAAATTCGACTGACCCTTCCTTTCTTTTGACAGCCCTTCTATTCCTCCTGTTGGTGTAGTGCCTAAGGTATTTGACTGCTAACCAGAAGGCTGGTGGTTCAAACCCACCAGCCACTCCTGGGAAGGCTGACTGGGCAATCTACTTCCTTAGTGATATTGCCTTGGAAACCCAAGGAGGGATCGTGATGAAACGGATCTGACTTGAGGGCAGTGAGTTTGGGTTTTTTTCTTTTCTTTTTTTTTCCCCCCCTTAGCGGATTCCCAAAATTCTCCAGCCCCTCCCAATCTCACCTTAAGCCTTACCGAACCACTGCTCCAAGTTCCATACTTAGTAGCATGTGGCCCCCTACCAGATCCACTGAGAAGATCAAAGCCAAACCATCACCAAGTTTGCCCATTTTATTCTGAGTATTTAAGTGCTCTTCCTCTCTCCAACCTGTCTAGAGGAAATATACTACAGCATATTGCATAGTTGTTAAAAAGAGGTTTTGAAACAGGCAGACTTGAGATTGAATCCCTGTTCCACTACTTACAAGATCTGTCACCGTCAACAAATTATTTAATCACCTTGATTAAATTACTTAATTTCCTCATTAATGAAGTGGAATAAAAGTAATTCCTACCTCATAGGGACCTTGTGAGGATTGAATGAGATTTCTTTACTACTTGAGTGTGATCCTTGGATTAGGAAGACTAGTATCACCGGAGGGATTGTTGGAAAAGCAGACTCTCAGGCCTTACCCAGACTATAGAGTCAGAATCTCCATTTTAACGAGTTCTTCTAGTGATTTATGTGCACAATATATTTTGAAAAGCAATGTGCTAGGAAGCCTTTCATATCTCTCCACACCTAGCCTGAGTGAATAGTTTTTTCTCAGCCCTCCTGTAATACTCAATAAATAAAAGCTAGTGATGGATTTGTGAATCTGAGGCCAGAGTCCTAGTAGCCTCCAGGAAAATCTTTAACCAGAAACCTTTTAGTGTCAGCAATACTAACAAAACTTTTGGAATTCTAAACACTCCCTAGGGCCTTTATCTGCCTCCAGTCTCAGCAGGTATCAGGAACTTCCTCCGAACTCAGCACGCATCACAAAAGATTCAGCACATATCGAAGATCTGCTCAGCTCCTGAAAGTCTTCCACATACCTGAGCCTTGCATCCTCCCTAGATAATATTTCCCTAAGTGGACTTTGAAGCCGGGGGGGTTTCTATACGTCCCCCAACATCTTAGGTCACTGCCCTAAATCCCTTAGTAACAACCAATCATCTGTACCCTCTCGCCCTGGTGCTGCTCCACCCCATATTTTTCCATAAATTTGTGAAAGTACCGGGGCATGGGGTCTTTTGCTCAAGCCACTGATTTGGTAAGGGCAAGGACCCTAACTTAAGTTAGCTAATAAACTCTCCTATTGCTTTTGCATTGTTGTGTGTTGGCATATTTCTCTCGCCGAGCAACTCCTTCATAACCTGGGCACAACAGATTTTATGTACAAAAAAAAAAAAAAAGGATTTTCCTGAAAAAAAAATCTGTCAACCATGTATCTCATAATTTGAAGTAGAGAGAGAGTGGATGGGGTTGGGGGAAGAGGGAAGAGGGTTTAAGAGTTGCAGTCACTTTGATGCATTTTAGCAAAAGATACACCCTCTGGGCAGACTTGATCCCATCGGCACCCACCTGGTGAGCTAGCAGAGTCTTTGTGCAATCTGGAAGAAGGTTCTCCTTCCTCTGGCTGGTGCCGCCCTGTGCCAGAGCACATGGCTTGCTGAGGGAAGCAGGGGCTCAGCAAATTGTTCCTGAGCAGTAGGTGGCAATCTGACAAGATAAGATTAAATGAGGTCTTGAACTAGGGTGTGGTTAATTGGACGAAAAAAAACAGTGGGTTCCAGAAAATGCCTTACTTGGTGATTGAGACATCAGGGAAAATCCTACTCAGTCCCTGGTGTCACATTGTTACAAGATTAAGAAACTAAATCTCAGAAAAGGAAAGAAGTTTTCCTGTATCTACTTACAAAATAAGAGATGTTTAGTAATATAAACCATGTTCTTTTCACTGGTTCTTGGTAAGTCAATTTACCTAGACATAACCTGAAAGCTTTTGACCATTATAAGATGGATGTAGGCAGGTAGTAGAAGACTCCAGAAAAATGAAAATGCAGCAGCCACACTTTGTCAGCACAGTCATCAGTCTAGTCCAGTAAGCACTCTTGCATGCTCTTTATGTTGGTATGATTAGTCATAGCACTGAATGATGAGCCTCAAACATTCATTGGTTACAAGTATCTCACTGTGTTAAGTGGGTTTAAGAGAAAATGTAAAATCCACTCCCCATTATCCAATATATTTATGATCCCACAGATTTTTGACTTGCTGAACCCTGGAGCAAATGCTGAAAAGGGCATTAACATAGCCAGCTAGTGAAATTTATAGGAAGGGACTTTCTTTGGGAACACTGAGCTACCTACTTGAAGACATTCCAACCCATAACCATGGACAGCTATGTTTACGTAGCTTCCTGTGCCTTCGGAAAGGTCAAACTGGACATCATTTTAACTAAACACTTATTTTTAAGCTAGACTAGGCCTATACAGGGGGCAGAGAATGTTCCCTTATTCACTAAAGCATTTGGTTCCTCTCCTGAGAGCAAACCAAGGCTTAGAACCAGTTCATTTTGGTTCAGTTCCCTGCTGAGAATTTGCATTTCCATCCCAGAGATACCAAATCAGAATTGACATTTTACCAAGACTCCCCAGTGCTTCTTATGCATAGATCTTGTTAAAATATAGATTCTGATTTAGTATATCTGGGGTGAAAATGCTAAATCTCAGCAGGGGGTCAAACCAGAATGAACCAATTCAAAGCCCTAGAGTAAATCAAGATCCTTCCTCCATGTATTCAAGGTACAACAGTGAGCATTTACTTAAATTTCCAAGCTACTGAATATTTATGCAATGTTTCATTTCAGTGGAGAGTAGAAGCCTTGCCTGTGTGGAGACATTACCCCAAGAAAGCTGATGCTGGATTGTGTGCAGGAGGTCCATAAACACAACTGGATCAGACAAAGGCACTTGAGAGGCAATTTAAGTCAAACATTACTTCATCAACTAAGTATTTACTGAACACCTGCTCTGTGCTCAACAATGTACAGGGATTATACTTTATTACTGAATATAACTTTTCTGTGAGCCAGAGATAATTTCTTTTCTTTTTTTTTTTTTTTTTTTTTTTTTCCTAGGAGCAGATTGGAGAAATAATGGTGGTTTAGTTCAATTCTTGCTGCTTTATTCTTTTCTGTTCTTGAATTTGCCACATTGCCTAGGTCCAAGCTCTTTGGTGATTTCAAGATCAGAAATCTGCTTTTCCTTCATGTTGAGTTGGCGTCAACTGGGAAATGCTTGCTTCACATTACTAAGCTATTAGTCCAGTTCCAAAACCAGGTTTTAAGGCACAAAAAAAAAAAAAAGGAAGGGAGGGAAATTAAGGTTAATTCTATCTCTAGGTTTATAGTCTCCTAACCCATAACTTTTGATGTAGAATTAACATACTGTTCTCCAATGCTCAATTTTGTAGGGGAAGGAGCCCCAGATGAATGTTCAAGCACTACTATTAGGAAGTATCTCATTGTGGTTAGATGATACGTTTCCCTTATTTATATGTGAATCCTTTGCCCCTTAACCAGAAGTGATCAGTAATATTTAATGAATGAATGAAAGGATAAGTAAGTGTCCAAAAACAACCTGAGTGTTTAAGTGACTGCTCAATGATTCAAAGGAAACAAAGGCATGAAGAAAAATCTTTAGATCACTCAGCAGAGGGATAGTGATATCCTAGACATGATGTCGTCACTATGGGGTGATCTGCAGATTTAGAACATTTAAATGGTGTGGCAGAAATAGTTGAAATTGTTGTACATAAAAAGTCTTTCTTAGGAGCAACTGAAACCAAGCTGATTGGCCTCAAGTCAGATTCGACTCATAGCGACTCCTCCTTGGGTTTCTGAGGTGGTATCACTATGGAAGTAGATTGCCCAACCTTCCTTCTGAGGAGTGGCTGGTGGGTTTCAACCACCAGCCTTCTGGTTAGCAGTCAAATGCCTTAGGCACTATGCCACCAGAGCTCCTTCCTTATGACCCGGAACACAGAAATTTAAACAGCTTCCTTTGTAGAAGTAGTTAAGAGGAAATTCCTATTTAACACAAAGAGCCAAACAATTTTATCTTATTATAAGATAATGCAGGAAGTAAACAGGAGAACAGCAGTGAGGAAAGAAGAAGGAAAAGAGGGATACAGAGAGAGAGGTTAGTTTCTTCCTTACAAACTAATATGGAGTCTAAAATCATGAAATAAAGAGAGTGCCTCTCAACAACATATCAGACAAGAACTATATAAACTTCAACATTTTAACAGCAAAAAGAAAAATAATCCTATTTTAAAATGGACAGAGGATATGAACAGATACTTCACCAAGGAAGACATTCAGGCAGCCACCAAACACATGAAGAAATGCTCAAGGTCATTAGCCATTAAACTCAAAACTCATTAGCCATTAGAAGGATGCAAATCACAACAAGAAATTATCTCAACCCAGCACTAATAGCAAAATTCAAAAACACAGAAAACAATAAATGCTGGCAAAGGTGTGAAGAGACTGGGGCCCTCATACACTGTTGATAAGACTGTAAAATGGTGCAACCACTGTAGAAAATAGTATGGTACTCCCTTAAAAAGCTAGAAATAGACATACAATCTGATCCAGAAATCCCACTATCAGGTATGTATCCTAGAGAAATAGGAGCCATGACATGAACAGATATATGCACACCCATCTTTATCACAGCACTATTCACAATAACAAAAAGATGGAAACAAACTAAATGCCTATCAACAGATGAATGGATTAAAAAAAACTATGCCAAATGGAGAGGAAGTCAGGACAATGTCTTTATAGAACAGACTGTTCCAAACTTAGGGAGGTAAGAATTTACTTCAGGGTAACCACAAAGAAAATTAATAATCCTTCTAACCAAACTAAGAAAGAAGAAAATCACAAGGGCTAAGTAAACACAAAACCAACAATAATGAAGAAAAGAGAGAAAATACTTGATAACAAAATGAACTCAGCACAGAAAAATATTTGGAACAAAGAAATCACAAACAACATGACAGAAAACACAATAGAATGGCAGCAATACATTCATATCTATCACTAATTACACTCGATTTGAATCGACCAAATGCACTAGTCAAGAGAAAGAGAGTGACAAATTGGATAAGAAAAGAAGACTCATCAATATGCTGTCTACAAGAGACTCACCTTAGACACAAAGATAAAAATAAATTAAAGATCAAGGAGAGTTGAAAAAAATATATCAAGCTAATGACAACAAAAAAAAAGCAGTGGGGCAATATTAATTTCTAATAAAATAGACTTCAAAATGAAACCAGCATAAGGGACAATGAAGGGCACTTAATTGACCAAGAGGACATTACCATCATAAATATCTACACACCCAATGAAAGAGCTCCAAAATACATACAGCAAATATTAACTGAATTGAAAGGAAAAATAGACAATTCTACAACAGTAGTAGGAGGTGTTAACACACCGTTTTTGAGAAAGGACAGAACTAGAAAAAAAAATTCAACAAAGATACAGAAGATCTTAACAACTCAATCAACAACTTGACTTCATAGACATATACAGAGCACTCCACCAACAAAAACACAATACGTATTTTTCTCCAGTGCACATGGATCGTTCTCCAGAATAGGCCATATATTAAGCCACAAAATAAACCTCAATAAATTTTGAAACATTGAAATACTACAAAGCATCTTATCGGATCACAATGCTATAAAATTAGAAATCAATAATATGAGTGCCAAGGGGGAGAAAAATCAAATATGTGGAAACTGAATAATTCACTGCTCAAAAACTACTGGGTAACAGAAGAAATAAAGTATAAATTAAAAAAAATTTCTAGAAACAAACGAGAATGAAAATACAACTTATGAAAACTTCTGGGACACAGCAAAAGCAGTATTCAGAGGTTAATTTATAGCAATAAATACACATATCAAAAAAGAAGAAAGAATCAGAATCAACACTTTAACTGAAGAACTACAACAATTAGAAAAATAGCACCAAAAGGAAACTACAGTGTCTAAAAGAAAGGAAATAATAAAGATCAGAACAGAAATAAATGAAGCAGAAAACAATAGAGAAAATCAATAAGACAAGATGCTGGTTCTTTGAAAAGATTAACAAAATTGACAAACTTTAGGCAAATTTAACAAAGGAAAAGAAAGAGAAGATGTAAATAAATGAATAATAAATGAAATGGGCAACATCACAACAGAACCAACTGAAATAAAAAAGATAATAACAGAATATTATGAAGAACTGTACTCCAATAGATTCAAAAACCTACAAGAGATGGACAAATTTCCAGAAACACTCTCAAAAATAAAATAATAAAGAAAAAACCAAACTCACTGCCATTGAGTCATTTTTTCGACTCATAGTGACCCCTCCTTAGGTTTCCAAGTTGGTACACTGTGGAAGTAGATTGCCAAATCTTCCTTCTGAGGAGTGGCTGGTGGATTTGAATTGCCAGCCTTCTGGTTATCAGTCAAATGCCTTAGGTGCTACACCACCAGAGCTCCCCCATTTATAATAGCTATCAGAAATATGAAATACTAGGATAAATCTTACCAGGATACAAAAGATCTGTATAAAGGAAATACAAAACATTACTACATGAAACTACAAGAGACCTACCTGAATGGAAGAACATGTCATGTTCATGGATAAAAAAGCTGAATATTGTGAAAATATCAATGTTACCCAAAGCAATCTATACATTTAATGCAATCTCAATCCAGATTCCATCAGCATTCTTTAAGGACATGGAAAACCAATCACTAACTTCATATGGACAGGAAAGAGACCTTGGATAAGCAAAGCACTGCTGAAGAAGGACAAAGTAGGAGGTCTCACATTCCCCAATCTCAAAACCTGCTATACAGCCACAATAGTCAATACAGTGTGGTATTGGTACAATGATAGGCAAATAGACCAGTGTAACAGAATCAAGAACCCAGAAATAAACTCATCCATCTATGGACAGCTGATCTTTGACAAAGAGCTGAACCCCATTAAATGGGGGACAGAGAGCCTCTTTAACAAATGGTGCTGGCAAAATTGGATATCTACTTGCAGAAAAATGAAACAAGATCCATAACTAACACCATACATAAAAACAAACTCCAGATGGATCAAAGACTTAAATGTGAAACCCAAAACTATAAAGTTCATCAAAGATAAAATAGGGGCAAACCTAGAGGCCCTGATTTATGTATGGCATAAATAGACTAACAAGCATAACCCAAAATACAGAAGAGAAACTAGAGGACTGAGACTTTTTTTTTTTTTTTAATTGTGATTTGGATGAAAGTTTACAGAGAAAATTCATATTCCATACAGCAGTTCATATACATTTTGTTTCATAATATTTACTTCAATTCCCCACAATGTAACAGCTTTCTGCCCATGACTGGGACATTTTAAAAATTAAATTCTTATGTACATCAAAAGAATTCTCCAACAGGGTAAAAAGAGAACATACAGATTGTGAGCAAATATTTGGCTATGACATATCTGACAAGGGACTTATCTCTAAAATTTATAGACAACTTCCACACCTCAACACCAAAATGACAAATAATCCAATTCAAAAACGGGCAAAGGACATGAACACACACTTCACTAAAGAGGATATACAGGTGGCCAACAAACACATGCAGAAATGTTCAAGATCATTAGCCATTTAAAATTTTTAAAAAAATAAAAATAATAACAAATGCTGGCAAGGGTATAGAAAGATTAGAACTCTCACACACTGCTGGTGGGACTGTAAAATGGTACAGCCACTGTGGAAAACAGTATGGCATTTCCTTAAAAAATACAAAATAGAAATAGCATTTGATCCAGCAATTTCTGTTAGTAGGAATATATCCTAAAGAGGCAATATCCAGGACACGAATAGACATATGCACACCCATGTTCACTGCAGCACAGTTCACTATAACAAAGAGATGGAAACAACCTAAGTGCCCATCAACAGATGAATGGACAACCAAATTATGGTATGTTCGTACAATGGAATACTATGCAACATTAAACAATAATGAACAATAATGAAGTATCCACTAATCACCTCATAGGAGCTCTGGTAGCATAGTGGCTAAAGCACTTGACTGCTAACCAGAAGGCTGGCGGTTCAAACCCACCAACCACTCCTCAGAAGGAAGGTTGGGCAATCCTACTTCCGTAGTGATACTGCCTCGGAAACCCAAGGAGGGGTCGCTATGAGTCGGGGCCGACTCGACAGCACATAACAACAACAACAACAACAATCACCTCATAGTGGATGAATTTGGAGGATATTATGCTGAGTGAAATAAGTCAATCACAGAAGGATAAATATTGTATAGTCCATTAGTATAAAAAGTCAAGGAAAGGTTTACACAGGGAAGGAAATTCACTTTATTGGTTACCAGGGATGGGAGGAAAAGGGAGGGAAAATTTCTGTCTAGTTAAGAGTCACATGATGATTTGGGTGAAGGGAGAGGTAATATAACAGAAGTATGTGACCAGGACAATGGCTATAGGGAAAAGGAGGACACAGAAATGTACACAAAAGAAACAGACAACAGAGGCAAATACTATTGCGTGCACAATACTGCATTACCAGTGGCAGCAAACACTAGACAGGTGAGAAGATCAGGTGTGGGTAGGCAAACAGAAATGTACCTTCTTATCTTCTTACTTAGGAATTACAAAACGAGACCAAGACCAATTACAGGACCAAGGCTATATTTGGCTGAAGATACTCTTATATATGTACTTGTGCCATAAAAATACCCATACATAGTACAGAAGTTAGAGGAGACAAGCTTGGAGAACCTTCTCAGAGAGAACAAAGCACCTTAAGGGAGAGAGTCAGTAGGTCTGCAAGCTCAGGACCATAGTCTCAGGGGCACCATGCTCAATTGGCACAACATAGTATGTAAAAATCTTGCTCTACATCCTACTTTGGTGAGTAATGACTGGGGTCTTAAAAGCTATCGAGCAGCCATCTAAGATGTAACTTAGGTGGTCTCCCCTCATCTGGAGCAAAAGAAGAGTGAAGAAAATAAAAATTATTTGGAAACAATAAGCCCAAGAATATGATGGACCACAGGGGCTTCAGCCTTCATGACCCTGAGACCGAAAAAACTAGATGGTGCCCTGCTACCAATGCCAACCACTCAGAAAAGGATTAGAATTAAAGATCCTGAATAGAGTGGGAGGAAAAATGTGGAACAAAATTCAAAAACACAAAAATGACCAGAATTACTGGTTGGATAGTGACTGGCAAAATCCCCAAAACTATGGCCCCGGTTATCCTTTGGCCCTGGAACTGGATTCTCTTCTGTGGATTAGCTCTCTGTGAAACACTGGAAAGACCTACAAGCAGAACACCTACCCCAGAGAGATACACCCACCTACCATAGAGAAATGAACCCCCTAGATCAATCAGGCTTGAGACATCAGAAGTGCAGCATTTATATAGAGGGAAAGCTGGGCAGACAAGAATGCATAGATAAGAAGGCACAGAGAAGGGATAATCACAAGAAGGAGACGGGAGGAGAGCTTTTTATGGTTTTTATCGTTGGGGCCATGAAAGCAAAAGTGCATGAACTATTGTGAGTAAAATGAATCTGCTTTGTAAATTTGCACCCATGGTTGTTGTGTGCCGTCGAGTCGGCCCCGACTCATAACGACCCCTCCTTGGGTTTCTGAGGCAGTATCACTGCAGAAGTAGGATTGCCCAACCTTCCTTCCGAGGAGTGGCTGGTGGGTTTGAACCGCCAGCCTTCTGGTTAGCAGTCAAGTGCCTTAGGCACTATGCTACCAGAGCACCCATATCACAATAAATTTTAAAAAAATAATAATAATGCAGCACTGGCAAACTTTAAATAAAGTCTAGAATTTATTTAAAAATAAAATAAATAAATAAACTATGCTACCTGCATGCCCACACTGGAATAGTATGCATCATTAAAGAACAATGATGACTCTGTCAAACATCTGAACAAGGATGAACCTAGAGGACATTATGCTGAGTGAAATTAATCACAAAAGGACAAATATTGTATGAGCACTCTGGTGGCATAGCACCTAAGGAATTTGACTGCTAACCAGAAGGCTGGCAGTTCAAAGCCACCAGCCACTCCATGGAAGGAAGACTGGGAAATCTACTTCTATCAAGGTTTACTGCCTCGGAAACCCAATGGAGGTCACTATGAGTTGGAATCGACTTGATAGCAGAGAGGTTTTTGTTTTTGTTTTTGTTTTTGTTTTTTTACTGTTGTAAAAAGCCAAGAAATGGATTTCACACAAAAAGAAATACTCTGGTGGTTGCTAGAGGTGAGAAGGGAAGGAAAGGTAAACCACTAACCAGGAAATAGACACATATTAAGTTGGGTGAAAGGAAAGGAAATATACAATAAGGAAGAGGTGAGCACAAAATGATAACAGCAGAGGAAGACATTGGGAAGAATACAGGAGTAAAAGGCTACAGAGGTAAATACTAATCCATACACAATTCTGTAATAACAGCTATAACAATAATCAATAAGACTGGATACATAGACACACAAGCTGAACAGATGTGGGAAGAAGAATGTGAATATACCCATGAATATGTATAGTTTTGACAGAAAATATTTCTACATATGTATTTACATATGCTGCAAATAAATACATGAATATAGTAGAGCATGCAGGGGGCAAAGTTATGAAAACTTCTTAGCCATAACCAAAAACCCAGAGAGAGTGAGTAACTGGGCCTGGGGACTCAGGACCAGTCTTGGGGAACATCTAGGTCAATTGGCACAACATAGTTTATGAAGACAATGTCCTACATCCTACTTTGGTGAGTAGCAACTGAGATCTTAAAAGCTTGCGAGCAGCAATCTAAGGGGCAACTATTGGTTCCTCCCTGTTCTGGTTCCCTAGTGCTTTTCTGACAAGAATATACCACAGATGGGATGCTTGAACAAACGGGAGTTTATTCTCTTACAGTTTGGGAGGCTAGAAGTCTGACTTCAAAGTGCCAGGCTCTAGAGGCTGGGTGAAAGCCCCTCGACCTTGGGCTTCAGCTCTGCTGCCTCTTGTTCCTGGCCCACTGGAGCTAGAGGCATCTCTTCACTCAGGCAGCTACTGGCTGCTGAGGCTAACAAGCTCAAGGCTGACAAATAAAATGGCACAGTCCCGATGTTACCAAACCACTTGACAGGCCATTAATTCAAGTCCATTGAAAGTCCCAAGGTAGTCAGAGCATGGCAGCTACTGAACAACGACACAGCTACATGCAGGGTTCAAGCGTGCCATAAGCTAGAGACTGTCCCCAAGGCTTCTCCATATGTACAGGAAGCAGGCCACATCCCAAAGGCAGCTGCTCAGCTGCTTGTGGTAGATCCCACCATGGAGGTGATTGCCAGTCTCATCATGGGGAATAACTCCCACCAGCTGCCCAGCCACTCAACCAGGCCCAGACAAGTTGACACACAAACTGAACTTCCACAGTCCCAATTCAGAGGAAAGAAGAGTGGAAAAAAAAACAAGACACATGGAAACAATTAGTCCAAAGGACTAATGGACCACTGGAACCTGAGCCTCCATGACCCTGAGACCAAAAGAGCTAGATGATCTCTGGTACCCCTACCAACTCTTCTGAAAAGGATCATATTAAACAGTCTTGGATAGAGTGGGAGACAAATGTGAAACAAAACTCAAAATTATTAAAAAAAAAGGTTTACTGGTTGGATAGATATTGATGGAATCCCCAAGACTATGGCCCTTGGTAACCCTTTGAACTTGGAACTGAACTCGCTCAGATAGCTGATTGTCAGTTGAACAATAGACGGGTCTATAAGGTAAACAACTACTGTAGGAAGGTTCAACCATTCAAGATCAAAAGGGCAGTATTTGCTCAAGGACAAAGTTCAGAAGGCAGGAAGGGTTAAGAGAGAAGGAGGAATGGAAATAAACACTGAGAAAGTGGGAGGAATAATGTTACATTGAAGGAATTGCCATCAATGACATGAACCAAAATGTATGTGAATTATTGAATTGAAAACTGATTTGCTTTATAAAATTTCACCTTTTTTTAAAAAAAAAAAAAAAAAAAGAAGCATGCCTCTGCTTAAGAGATGGCATTATGTCCAACTAATGCCATGTATCTTCTTTCATTTAACTGGAGTGAAATGTATTTTCTCTAATGCCACTGAGAAAAGATGAAGGGCTCCCTACTGTTTAGGGTAGTTCAGTGGTGACTAGGAGCCTGCAGCCCATTTTGCCAAGTTTATTTCAGAAATGGAAAAAGAATTAAGTGAAACAACAAAGATTTATATTCCTCCTTGGTCCACCACAGCTGAAACCTCAAACTCTAGCGTGAGAGATTAATATAGTATCATTCCCTAAAGTGTTCTGTTTCCAAATATGTATTTTCCTCGTGCAGGCAAACTGCTATTTAGTAGAAAATACAACTGCATATAATCCATCTAGTGTGCATAGTTATGATGTCTTTAAAATACTTCAATATAAACAATGTGGTTTCAGTGAAACCTTAGGTGTTGTCTACTGTTGTAAGCAGAACTCAAGCCCCAGGTGTAGTAAGGTAGGTAGCAGTTAATTGGGAAGCGCATACTCCAGAGGAGGCAATGGTAAGTCATCAGCTACCCTCCTTTCTGCACCACAGACTTAAAAAATTAGCATAAATATTATTAGAAATAGGCTCTCACTAATGGAATGGTTAAGGCATTTGGCTGATACCCAAAAAGTTAGTGGTTAGAACCCACCAGCCACTCCACAGAAGAAAGATGAGGCAGACTACGTCTGTAAAGATTTACAACCTTGGAAACCCAGTAAGGGTTGCTGTGAGTCGGAATCAAGTGGAAGACAGTGAGTTTGGTTTTTGGAATAGAGTTAATAACACCATGTTATTTTAAATTATTTAAAAAAAAAAAAAAAAAACCAAACCCACTGCCATTGAGCCAATTCCAACTCATAGTGACTCACATTGGGTTTTCCAAGGCGATAAATCTTTATGGAAGTAGATTGCCTCATCTTCCTTCTGAGGAGTGGCTGGTGGGTTTGAGCCATCAACCCTCTGGTTAGCAGCCAAATGCCTTAGGCATTGCACCACCAGAGCTCTTTGATATATAGATATCCTGTGATGTATGTATGAAAGTCCCTGGGTGGCACTAATGGTTTGCTTTTGATACTAA
The DNA here is from genome assembly GCF_000298275.1 of Orycteropus afer afer. Taxonomy (NCBI): domain Eukaryota; kingdom Metazoa; phylum Chordata; class Mammalia; order Tubulidentata; family Orycteropodidae; genus Orycteropus; species Orycteropus afer. The sequence continues at coordinate 400,525 of NW_006921886.1, read as the reverse complement.
AGTAAAGGTTGGTGGCTTCAAACTCACCCAGTGGCACCACAGAAAAAAGGCCTAAGGATCTGCTTCCATGAAGAGTATAGCCAAGAAAACCCTATGAAGCAGTTCTATTCTGTCACACACGGGATTGTCATGAAGTGGAATCAACTGGATTGCAACAGTTTTTTATTTTTATTTTGTTCTTTCAGATACATGGATGAGCTAAAATTACATTATTTTGAGGCAGTCCTCACTCTTAGATAAATAAGACTCTAACAAAGTCTGTGTCATATGCCACCAAGAGTAGTCCTACATCCAGCTGTCAGCTGAAAGATCGGAAGACTTTGGCTGCCTAATGTCAATTCTCAGAGTAACAGAACTCTGTATCTGGGAAATAGACATGTCTGACTCAGGTAAACCTTCCATGGAAAGTGCAGTTGAATCATCTAAAAACAGAGAGCTTGTACCAACCCAGGCATACAAAGTAGGTGGTATGAACTGGCCTGGTTTGATAATAAATGTTAACAAACGTCTGTATATGACTCACATTTTTGTTGGAGATTTTTTCATCATCACCTGATAGTGAGCTGATGAAAGAGGAGCTAAACTTCACCTACCTTCAACTTGTGGGAATCTCCTATTACTTACCAAAAATAGTTTATATTATCTATCAAAAATATATTAAGAGTGTACATTTCCAAAATAGCCTGGTCAGTTTGCAATAGAGAAATAATTAAGTTTAATAAATAGAGCCTTTGCTGCTGCTGCTCCTGCTTTCTAATTTGCCTTTCAAGTGTTGAAAAGGACAGATCAAAAGAAAATCCCATGGACACCAGGCCTCTCAAGCCAGGATATTGAATAACAATTCTAGCTACTGATTACAGGGAGTACCCCTGCCTGAGACTTTGGCCTAATCCTCATGGTCACTGTGAAACAGGCTGCTTCATGCTACATGACCAGTTGGTTTCCAGCTGTGCTTACTGGTTACAGTATTTGAACATTTGCTTTGGTTTCCTATCCTACATGGTTTATATGTCCAATATGTCTATACATTAATATGTATAGGACACTAATGTAGAAGATTGATGTAAGGGGAACATTAGTGTATATTTTAGAATGTATTCCACAGAAGTGAGCAGTGACTTCCAGGAAGGTCAAATATGGAATCAACAATTCAACATTAAACCACGTAGTGCATATTAAACATAAGGCATTCATATAGCTTTTGTTCAGCAAATTTCAGGTAAGTCTTGATCATAACTGTAGAATAGAAATAACTTAGAAAAATAATACTCAATTAAACATTTAAAAGGTTTGATAATGGCAAATTGCCTTATCACAACTAACATTTTTAAGCATATTTCCTCAAGGGATCTCAAAACATTTTACCAAGAGTTTTTTGTTTTTTTTTTTTTTTCTTGATATTTAAAACATGGCTGTGCTCACTTAACAGATAAGTAAACTGAAGAATAAAAATTCCTATTTCTAGTACTATAATTGGACAAAGTCCAAGTGCAAATAGTAAGCTCTTCGAGCACATCTTTTTTAAAATCCAAATTACATAGATAGGTGTTCTTAAAAATTAAATGCTACAAAGATTCTAAAGAAAAATAGCAGTGATCACTCCACTGTTGACCATATCGCTCCTACTCTCCAGTGACACCCACTCTCAATTATTTTGGCTATTCTAATATTCATGTCTACATTTTTTTAAGGGAGCTCTGGTAGCATAGTGCCTAAGGCACTTGACTGCTAACCAGAAGACTGGCAGTTCAAAGCCACCAGCCACTCCTCGGAAGGAAGGTTGGGCAATCTACTTCCGTAGTGATACTGCCTTGGAAACCCAAGGAGGGGTCCCTATGAGTCAGGTCCAACTCAATGGCACATAATAATGACACAACAACACATTTTTAAAAAAATAATACATGTGTGCTATGTCTTAGTTAGGAATTTTACACAATAATCCATTGACTTTTTATTATAGAACTTGAAGATTTTACCTGACTCTTGAGCCCATCAATAAGATCAAGTTTAACAAAGGTTAGACTATGCAAAGGAAAGATTTGAGAAGAATTCTTTGCAGAAATTGATGCTGTGACAATGCACTGTTTTCCCCCAAAAAAGGGAAGAAATGCAATGAACTTCTTTCATCTAGAGTCTAAAGACACTGGGCTTCGAAGTGACCATCAGAAGGATTCACGTGTGGTCCCTGCAATGAGAACACAGTAAATATGCATCTAACTCCTACACAGGAAATCCAGAGGAATGGAAGAGGCTACCCAGTGGCTTTGGTGGTAGGACAAAGAGAAAGCTGAGACTGCGCTGGGAAGAATTGTGCTTCTCTTTCACAGAGCATCAAAGTTCTTTGAAACTCAGGGACAGAAGAGACTACTAACCTAAAGTTAGCTTCAGTAAAACCTTAGGTGTTGTCTGTTATCCTAAGAACCTATAGTAGGTAGGAAGGGCACACCCTAAGGTAGCCTTCAGTGAGTCACACTGCTCCTGTGCAATCCTTTCCCTTGGAGTGTGGGCAGAACCTCTGACTTGCTTCAAGTCAGCAGAATATGGCAAAGTGATGGTGTAGTCAATCTCCATCATTATACTACATAAGATTCTATCTTGACAGTCTTCATCAAGAGATTCTCCTTTCTTCAAAAAGTAGGCTACCGTGTTGTGAGAGGGCCACTTGGCAAGGAACTGCAAGTGGCCCCAAATGAGAGCAACAAGAAAATGAGGACCTCATCCCTACAATCACAAGCAATTGAATTCTGCAAAAAAAAAAAAAAAAAAGAATTTGGAAGAAGATCCTAAGCTCCAGAAAGGAACAAAGCTCATCCAACACCTTGATTGCAGCCTGAACAGAGAATCAGCTAAGCCATGACCAGATTCCTGACCCATGGAAACTATGAAATAATTTTCATATATTGCACATACAAAGCCCCTGGGTGGTATAAAGATTTAACACACTCAGCTGGTAAGCAAAAGTTTGGAACTTTGAGTCCACCCCAAGGCACCTTGGAAGAAAGTCCTGACAATCTACTTCTAAAAAATCAGCCACTGAAATCCCTATAGAATATGTACAATTTGTACATGTGTGTATATACACACACATACACACATGCACATATGTAAGTAGCATATAAGTGTGTATGTATGTTGCCTGTGTGTGTGTGTGTGTGTATGTGTGTGATAACAAAATAAAATTTTCCCTGTAGGTTAACTTCCCAAAATAAAAATAAAAATTTCAGAGCTATGGATTTTATTTTATTTTTACTATTTTTAAATGTTCCTACCCTTTTTCCCTCCCCAAAAATGCCTTTATAAGTGAGGTGTCTTGTAAATTCTAGTTATAAATAGAAGAATGAAAATGATTGAATGAATGAATGAAGTCACTCTCAAAATGTGTTTATCTATATAAAAGTCCAGGAGCTCTGGTAGTGTAGTGCCTAAGGCACTTGACTGCTAACCAGAAGGCTGGAGGTTCAAACCCAACAGCCACTACTCAGAGGGAAGGTTGGGCAATGTACTGCCATTGTGTTACTGCCTTAGAAACCCAAGGAGGGGTCGCTATGAGTCAGGTCTGACTCGACGGCACATAACAACAACAACAACATATAGAAGTGCTACTTCTGTCTCTCGGGAAAGCCCATTCATTCCCACACTTGCCTTGTTAGTCCTGCTGCTCCTCTCATGAAGGGTACTGTGAGGAAACAGTAAATGCTAAAAGAAAACCGTATTTTAAAAATTGTGAAAACTGAGTGGTTTTACATATCTAATTGGACCTGACAACTAAATGGGAAGAGACAAGCAAGCTAAACATGAATATTTTCTTCAGGAAACCCACAGGATACACAAGAGGAAAGAAATTTAAATACTGGGTGGAGTTAGACCTCCGGGGCCAGGAGGAATCTGTCTGCATCATTTCCACTTTGATGAGTCATCTGGGAGCAGTTTGTGCAGTTGCTATGGGTCACCTCCTTTTAGAACACTCTCCAAGGGATTGAGGCCCTGAAATTTACCTCCATGTATATTGAGTTCTGAAGAAGTATCATTTTGATTTATATATTCAAACAGACATGAGTAGCGCATGCCAGCTGTTCTTTCTACCATAACATGTTATTATAGTACTTCTCAAACTGAAATCTTGCCTCCATTGATTCTGTTCTAGTGAAACTAACAAATAAACAATGCTTAATAGAAAGAGCTTTGATAGATTTATATCTTCATAGAGTTTCTGTACTATCCTTACAGCTCCTGACCTTACTTCTCATCAGTTTACTGAGAAAATAAAAGCAATTACAAGAGGATTTCTAGAAGCTTCTTCCAAAATACCACCCTGCATTTCCTGCTTCCCAACCTTTTCTAAAGACGGAATTTCTACTTCCCTATGTAAGTCAGCCTCTTCTCTTGTTATCAAGAGATCCTATCCCTTTGTTGAATCAAAGATACCCATATATCAGTTCTCCTCTCTACATCCTACATCATTAATTTTTCACTGTCTATTGGATTATTTATATCAGTATTCAGAAATACTATTATTTGTCCCAGAAGCGCCCTGATGCCACAATGATTAAGCAATCGGCTTGAGAGATTGACAGTCCCAACCCACCAGCCACTCTGTGGGAGAAAAGGTCTGGTTATATGCTCCATAAAGACTTTTTTTTTTTTATTTTTAAATCAGTTGCCATGGAGTCAGTTACAACTCATAGTGACTCCATGCAGAACAGAAGCAAACACTGCCCAGGCCTGCGCCATCCTCACAGTTGTTGCTATGTTTGAGCCTATTATTGCAATCACTATGTCAATCTATCTCATTGAGAGTCTTCCTCATTTTTGCTCTCTACCAGCATAATGTCCTTCCCCAAGGACTAGTCCCTCTTGATAACATGTCCAAAGTGCATGAGAGTAGGTCTCACCATCCTGTCTTCTAAGGAGCATTCTGGCTGTATGTCTTCTAAGACAGATTGATTGTTCTTCAGGCAATCTGTGGTATAATTAATTCTTTAGCAACACCATAATTCAAATGCATCAATTCTTCTTCTGTCTTCTCTGACTCTTTGTCCAGTTGTGCACGCATATGAGGCTATGAAAGTACCACAGCTTGGGTCAGGGACACCTTACTCTTCCAGGTGACATCTTTGCTTTTTAACACTTTAAAGAGATTTTGCAGCAGATTTGCCCAACGCAGTACATTTTTTGATTTCTTGACTGCTGCCTCCATGGATGTTAATTGTGCATCAAAGTAAAAAAAAAAATCCTTGACAGCTTCAGTAGCTTCTCCATTAATCATATTGTTGGCGTATTGATACAGTTGTAAGGATTTTTGTTTTCTTTAACTTGAGGTGTGGATTCATATTTTCAGTATGGATTCATACTGAAAGCTGTAGATTTTTATCTTCATCAGTAAGTGTTTCAGGTTCTCTTCACTTTTGGTAAACAAAGTTGTATCATCTGCATACCTCAGGTTGCTAATGAGTATTCAGCCAATCCTGATGCTTGGTTCTTCTTCATAAAGTCTAGTTTATCAGATAACTTCCTCAGCATAAGATTGAACAAGTGTGGTGGAAGGATACGACCTTGATTTAAAACCATGTAATTTCCTCTTTCTTTTATGTTTGTTCTGTTCAAATGACTGCCTCTTGATCTCTGTATACATCTGCAAGAGCACAATTCTGTGTCCTGGAATTTCCATTCTTTGCAATGTTGTCCATAATTTATCCAAGATAAATACTAGGGAAACAAAACCCACAGCTTCCCACTGCCAGTTGAATAACTTTGTATAGTCAATAAAACACAGGTAAACATCTTTCTGGTATTCTCTGCTTTCAGCCAAGATCCATCTGACTTCAGCAATGATATTCCTTATTCCACATCCTCTTCTGAATCCAGTTTCAATTTCTGTAACTATACTGCCACTCCATGGGAGAAAGATGTGGCAGTTTGCTTTTGTAAAGACTACAGCCTTGGAAACTCTATGGGACATTTCTACTCTGTCCTGTACGGTCTCTATTAGTTGGAATTGACTCAATGGCAAGGGGTATATTAAAAGTAGGTCATATTATGTGATTCACATCACGATGAGTCTTATTTTTAGTTATCTGATTTTAAAGTGTAATTTGGGTAATAGAAAAATATGCCATTGCTTTTCACAGGGCTACACATTGTCAATGTTTCTTAAGGCTTTCTTTGGCTCACTGTCCTCATTGAGAGTCCCAGAAGAATATATTTTTCCCCTTCAATTTCAAAGAATCCAAATAATTCTGATACCACTCATGGATCCCTAGGTAGATTGGACCTCAGTCTGAGGCGTCATGCACACATACACTCATAGAGGCATATACACGCATTTGAGATTTAACTGATGTGGCCTCTCTGATTTCAATCTTTTGTCACTAGCACATTTATTTTTTCTTAGCTTTCTTTCACATCTTAGTATGTTTTTGTTTTTTCTGTTTATTGAAATAACCTCACAGGGTTTCAGTTTCAGAAGAACTTTGCAAATACAGGGCAACTGTATAAAAATCCTGCTGGAAGTTTATCATGTGCAAATTTTCACTTCAAAGCAAATGGAATGTAAAATGAAGATGTGGAAATACTTCCCCAGGCATCAGTATTTAACAAGTTTTTGAGCTTATTGTTGGTAATATTGTAAGTGGTAAACTTACAATATGCTATATTTAGAAATAAAATACATAATTCTTTGTGTAAAAAGCTAGTCAACATGCCAACTATATTCTTTATGTACCTACTGCTTACTTATCGACTATCTTGTTATCCAACATTTTGTATTTACAACAACTGTAGAAAATCTACTATCCAACTATGGTACTAATAATGTAAATCTGGCAGTAACAAATGCCAAGTAACACTGACCATGATGGTTGAGATATGTGTCAACTTGGCCGGGCCATTATTCTCACTGGTTTGGCAGTTATGTAATGATGCAGTCATCCTCCATTTTGTGATCTGGTCTGGTCATTTTCCATTTTCACTTAACATCAATTTTCACATAATGACCTGGTCTTTGGAACCTAACCGTGTTGATAAGTGAGGTGTGGGTGTATCATTTATGTCTTATTAATTAGTATATTCTTTATGATAGTTGTATAAGGTGATTCTGGCTATTTATAGTCTCTGGGTAGTTGATTACTATAAAAAAAATGTGAAAGGACATATAACAAGAAATGTCATATGCAGTTACTGTTTATCCTTCAGACAAGTGATTTTGCAACCCCTGGGGTGTGAAGACTCTTCTGTGTCACTTCACAGTTATGCAGCTTCCTTGCCTCTATGACATTCCTACTGAATCAGAATGTCCGAGGAGTGGACCAGGCATGAATATGTTAAAAAAACTTCCAGAAAGATCATTCAAGACAAGTGATGCACAGCCAGTGAGAAGCCGTGGTTTGTTTCCCTAGTATTTCTCTTGGAATAATATTAATGTACAGAAAAACTGCTAAGATAGAACTCCCATATATCTTCCCCCAGATTTCTTTATCTTACTTAACATCTTACATGCCCATAGGATTTGAGAAGTTAACATTGGTACCTTTACTGGTAACTACACTACAGATTTCATTTGGATTCCACCAGTTTTTTCATTAATGTCCTTTATCTGTCCCAGGATCCAGTCCAGGGAACCACATTGCATTCAGTCATCATATCTCTTTAATCTCCTCCAATCTACACAAGTTTCTTAGTCTTTCTTGTTTTTCATACCTCGACACTTTTGAAGAGCCCAGGTGAGGTATTTTGTAGAACATCCCTTGATTTTAATTTGTCTAATGTTTTCAGTGCGTAAGGCATTTGACTGCTAACCAGAAGGTTGACAGTTCAAACCCAACAGCCATTCCACGGAAGGAAGACTGGGCAATCTACTTCCGTAAAGATTTACCACTTCGGAAACCCAAAGGGGGTCCCTATGAGTCAGAATCCACTTGATGGCAGTGAGTTTGGTTTTGGTTTGAAATGTTTTCTCATGATTAAACTGAGGTTATGAATTTTGAAGAAGAACATTACAGAAGTGAAGTGTCCTTCTCAGTGCATTATATCGGGGAAACATGATGCCAAACTGTCTCATCACTGCTGACGTTAATCTTGATCACTTAGTTAAGGTGGTATTTTCCAGCTTTCTCCACTGTAAAGGAATAGTTTCTCCCTTCTCTTCAAATAAAAAATCATTAAAGAAAGTCACTAAGTCTGTGCCACACAGAGGAGAATTATGCCCCACCTCTGAGGGAGTCAATATCTACATATTATTTGAAATTCTTCTGTAACATAGATTTGTCTCTTTCTCCCATTTATTTATGTATTCATTCATTTGTTTACATATGAATGGATTAGATTTATTTTATTTTCTGGATTATATTTCAGTATTATCATTATTTATTTACTGCTCAAATTGTTTCAGCTTTGGCCATTTCAAGCTCTTTCATGGGTCCTGTATCCTTTTCTCATGCCCCCATCTTTTTTTTTTTTTTTTAAGCATTTCCTTACTTTCTGGAAAAACAAGACACTCCAGGTTCATCTTGTATTTTCCCTAATCCAGCTTTTGAGTCAGCTATTTCTTCAAGGAGCACTCATTCCAAAAATAAAAACTAGAGAATGGGATTTAGAAACCAAGATCTAAGTACTTGTTCACGGCTAATGGGATGTCACTGCCTCTAGTCCCTCTCAGAGGACAGAGCTAGGAGATATATGCATGTATACTAAGCCATCGAGTCAGTTCCAACTCATAACAACCCCTACTTGGGTTTCCGAGGTGGTATCTCTATGGAAGTAGATTGCCCAGTCTTCCTTCTGAGGAGTGGCTGGTGGGTTTGAACCTCCAGCCTTCTGGTTAGCAGTTAAATGCCTTAGGCACTACACCACCAGAGCTCCTAAGCATACTAAGCCATGTATACACATATATCTGTAATTATTCCTGAATCTATATGTACGTGCATGTGTGTTTGTATATGTGTGCTAGGCATAAATTTCTATTAATGTCTCCAACTCTAATTCAACAACACAAGGTTCATTCTAGCCTTCCTCACTTGCTTATTTGTAGATTCTATGACAGTGAGAAACCTGGCTCCCATTAGCTATAATTTATTTACATATTTAACCCTAATAGTTTCATAATTGCTAACCAGTATCCCTGGTGAGAAATAAATTTACCAACTAGAATGCTGTGTTTATGTATAGGTTTTGTCTTTTATTTATTTATTTACTTGCATGCTTAGCTTTATAGCATCTATTCAAAACATATTTTTCTTAAATTAGGTCAGCTCCTTTTTACCCTGAGTCGTTTGTAAATGATCTTTTTGCCTTGTTACACAAGTAATAGATGCTCCCTGTAGAAAACAAGTGCAAGCACAAAGAAGAAAATAAAACTCATCCCCAACACTATAATTCAATGATAACAAGACAACCACAACTTAACATTTTGGTCTCATATGTGTCTATCTTGGATGAAGTACAATCATAATGTTTCTTAGAAGTGAGGATAATGAAACTTTGCCTCTCATACTTTGGTCATGTTGTCGGAAGGGACCATTTCCTGGAGAAGGATATCATGCGTGGTAAAGTGGAGGGTCAGTGAACAAAGGGAAGACCCTCAATGAGATGAATGACACAGTGGCTGCGACAGTGGGCTCAGGTATGGCAACAATTGTCAAGATGGCTCAGGACTGGTTTTGCTTACTTCTGTTGTACATATGGTCACTATGAGTTGAAGCCAACTTGATGGCACCTAACAACATGAGTATGTGTTTAATTTTCATTAATATTAAAATTATTCCTGAGATTGTATTGCATGATTTTTCACCCAACACTTCAGATCCTGAGAAACTATAAACAAAGGAGACTCCAATAGGGTTCTTGTTTTGAAAGACCATTCTGGTAGTGTGTGGAGAATGCAATGGAGGTGGGAGAGAAGACAGTGATACTTAAATAAGAAACAAACACTGGTTAGGCAGATGTTAGAATTATCTAGTCTGAGAGAAGATGTGTGACTGATTTAAAGTAGTTACAGTGGGAATAGAGGAGAGTGGATGGATTTCAGAGGCATTTCCAGACAGAATTACCAGGATTTTGGTGAATGATTAGATATTAGAATGAGGTACTCTGATATTTTAAGATTGAGTAGGTCTTTCAACTGTGATAACATTTATCAGGTTCCTATAGATCATGAAGCAAAAAACAAGCTTTAGAGAGAAAGTAACATTTTATTTTTGGATGTGCTGAGTTTGAGGTGCTTCAGGTCTTCCAGCTGGAGTTATTCAACAATCAATTGGAAGTCTGCCTGGTGCTCAGATAAGAAGATCCAGCTGGAGGGAGAAATTGTGGAGGCTACGTTAGAGCTCATGCTGAGAGACTGGGTGAGATCATTCAGTGTGATTTATAAAGCCGAGGAAAAGAACAACAAATTTAGTTGGAAATTTAGATAACATGTAAGATCTTGGCAGGGAAAGAGGAACCAGCAAAGGAGACATACAAGCAAAAAAAAAAAAGCAATCTAGCAGGAAGGAAGAGAACCAGATGTGAGTAGTGTCCAAAAGGTAAAAGGAGTAGGGAATATCAGTATTGCAGTCACCGAAGATGAGAGTTTTTCAAGGACTGAAAGAGGTGGGGACATTGAGATAATACACGTCAGCTTTCCTTCCAAGAATGTGAAGGTGAAAATAAGCAGAAACATAATGTGGTATCTTGGGGAGAAGATAAGGTAGAAGAAACATATTGTTTCCTTTCTTTCTTTTTAGGATCAGTGAGACTGACAGACTAAAGTTTTCAAGGCCAGAAGGCTCACAAGGTAGACCAGGCCAGTTGGGTCTCTTGTCCTTTAAGTTACCCAATAGCCCAAAAGCTTAGTGAAAAATTACTGAAAAAACAAAAATGAAAAATGTATAAATTATTGGTGTTGGCTGGGTGAGAGCAGGGATGACAGAAAAAGTAGAAATTGAGCCTTCATAATTTACACAAAGGTAATATGAGAAGCAATGTAGAAGGTCATTGACTTAAAATATTTTGTACCTGGAGAAGCTGTTATACAGTTAAAACTGCAGTAAAAAATCTGGGAGTAGTTGGAGAAAACTATAATAACACAAATTTGTGCTTTTCATTTATGCTATTTTTTGAAGTCAGTCAACCTATAATGCTCAAGTATTTCTAGGACAATAAGATAATGTGTTTCCTGAGTGTTTTAGATACTTAATGACCTTGATTACGGTTGGAACTCCAGTTAACCACTGTAATACTGTGAGAAACATCTGAGTCTCAAAGGGAAAACCTACATTTCTCTCCTTGTGTGGGAGTAAATGTTTTAGACTAGTGTGAACAAAGAACTCGAGCTTGTTTATTTATGCAACATTTTATGGAACAATGTATTGAAAACATAAACAACACTAAACTGAAATATGGGCTGTTTATTTATTGAATGACTTCTCTTTTTTTCTTTTAATAATATGAGTCACAGAAGTTTATTATTCCCTTTTGTAATACAACCTGGAATTTCTTATGATGTGAACAAACATACAATTGTCTACAGGTAAAATGTAAAAAAACAAATGCACTGCCATCAAGTTGGTTCTGACTTATAGCGACCCCACAGGACAGAATAGGACTGCCCCATTAGGTTTCCAAGGCTATAAATCTTTACAGAAGCAGTCTGCCTCATCTTTCTCCTGTGAAGCAGCTGGTAGAATCAAACCACTGATCTTTTAGTTAACAGCCAAGCCCTTTAACCATTGTGCCACCAAATCTCCAAATAAAATATAAAAAAATGAAAAATATATGATGATGAGAACACTGGTTTAAACCAAACTTGATTGAACAGAGGTTAAAATTCTTCTTTTTTCTCTGTACTGATTATGTTATACTGTGTTTCTTGAGGAGTGATAAACTGTTCTGGGTTTCAAGAGCCTTGACTCCCAATCTCAGTTCTGTTGCCAAGTAGCAAGTCACATGACAACTCTGGATTTCAGCTGGAATACATTTTGAGGATTTTCTGATTCCAATCTCCTGTCTTAAGCATGTGTAAATCCATTCTCATCTCTGGAAAGCAGAGATAAAATCTTCTGATGGGAAAACTAGAGCAAAAAGAAGTACATTGACAGAAAGCAAAGACCTCAGAAGAGCCAGAGAGAAAACAGAAGCTCTCAGTTTACACCAACATAGTACAGTGGTTAATAGCATAAGCTCTGGAGTAAGACTGCTTGTGATCAAATCCAACCTTTGTCACATACTAGCAGGGACTTGGAGCTAATTATTTAACCTAGTATCTCCATTGTAAAAGGAGTTCTGTTGGCACTGTGGTTAAAGCATGGGGTGCTAACCAAAAGGTTAGTGGTTTTAACCCACCAGCTGCTCCAAGGGAGAAAGATGAAGCACTCTGCTTCTGTCAAGATTTATAGCCTTGGAAAACTTATGGGGCAGTTCCACTGTGTCCTATAAGGTTGCTGTGAGTTGGAATCAACTTGATGGAAGTCAGTTTTTTGGGTTTATCTCTATCCTAAAGATGGGTGAAAAATAGACTTTACTGCTCAGAATTATTGTAAATGTTGTTGTTGTTGTTAGGTGCTGTCAAGTCAGCTCCAATTCATAGTGACCCTATGTACAATAGGACAAAACACAGCCCAGTCCTATGCCAGCCTCACAATCCTTGTTATACTCAAGCCCATCATTACAGATTAACAAAATGTTAATGCAGCTTGTTGAGGGCCTTCCCCTTTTTAGCTGACCCTCCATTTTACCAAGCATGATATCTGTGGTAGTTAAGTTTTGTGTCAACTCGGCTAGACCTGGTTGAGTGGCTGGGCAGCTGGATGTAGTATTCCCCATGATGAGATTGGTAATCAACTCCCTGGTGGAATCTACTGGGAGCAGCTGAGAAGCAGCCTTTGGGTATGTGGTCTGCTCCCCATATATAAGCAGGAGCTTTGGGAATGGTCTCTAGCCTATGGCACGCTTGGACCCTGCATGTAGTCATGTCGTTGCTCAGCAGCCTGCTATGCTCTGCCGACCTTGGGACTTACAATGGACTTAAGTTAATGGCCTGCCATGTGGTTTGGTAACTTCAGGACTGTGCCTTTTTACTTGTCAACCTTGGGGCTTCTCAGCCTCAGCAGCTAGCAGCTGTCTGAGTGAAGAAATGCCTCTAGCTCCAGTGGGCCGGGAGCAGGAGGCAGAGCTGGACCCCAAGATTGAGGGGCTTTCACCCAGCCCCTAGAGCCTGGCACTTTGAACTTGAACTTAAAGCCTCCAAATTGTAAGAATAAACTCCTGTTTGTTAAGGCCATCCCATTTTTGGTATATTTCTTGTCAGAGCAGCGCTAGATAACCAGAATAATATCTTTCTCCAGGGAATGGTCTCTTCTGACAACATGACCAAAGAAGGTCAGACGACCATTCTTGCTTCCAAGAAGCATTGTGGCTGCACTTCTTCCAAGACAGATTTGTTAGTTCTTCTGCCAGTCCATGATACTTTCAGTATTCTTCACCAACACCACAACTCAAAAGAAACAGCTCTTCTTCAGTCTTCCTTATTCATTGTCCAGTTTTCACATGCTTATGAGGGGATTGAAAATACAATGGCTTGGGTTAGGTGCACCTTAGTCCTCAAAGAGACATCTTTGCTCTCCAGCACTTCCAAAAGCGCTGCCATCTGGTCAGATCTGCCTCACAGTGACTCCTCCTTGGGTTTCCAGGCAGTATCATTGCAGAAGTAAATTGCCCAACTTTCCTTCTGAGAAGGTGGCTGGTGGGTTTGAACCGCCAGCCTTCTGGTTAGCAGTCAAGTGCCTTACCCACTATGCTACCAGAGCTCTTTTGCTCAGCATACAAATTAAACAAGTATGGTGAAAGGATACAACCCTGACACACTCTCTTCCTGATTTTAAAACATGCAGTGGCCCCTCGTTCTGCTTGAACAACAGCCCCCTAGTCTATGTACAGGTAGATTCCTCATGAGTACAATTAAGTGTTCTGTAATTTCCGTACTTTTCAGTGTTATCCATAATTTGTTATGATCCACACAGTCAAATGCTTTTGCATAGTCAATGAAACACAAGTAAACACCTCTCTGGTATTTGCTTTCAGCCAAGATCCATCTGACATCAGCTATGATATCCCTCTCACTCCATATCCCTTTCTGAACCCAGCTTGCATTTCTGGAAGTTCTCTGTCAATGTACTGCTGCAACCATTTTTGAATTATCTTCTGCAAGATTTTACTTGCATGTGATATTAATAATATTGTTCAATAATTTCCATATTCTGTGGGATCACCTTTTTTTGGAATGGGTACTAATATAGATATCTTACAGTCAGTTGGCCATGTAGCTGTCTTCCAAATCTCTTGGCATAGCTAAGTGAGTATCTGCAGAGTTGTATCCATTTGTTGAAATATCTCAGTGGTTATTCTGTCAATTCCTGGAGCCTTGTTCTTCATCAATTTCTTCAGTGTATCTTCGACTTCTTCCTTCAGTACTATCAGTTCTTAATAATATGCCACCTCCTGAAATGAATGAACATCGACTAATTCTTCTTGGTACAGTGGCTCTGTGTATTCTTTTGATGTTTCCTGCATCATTCAATATTTTGCCCACCGAATCTTTCAATATTGCAACTTGAGGCTTGAATTTTTTCTTCAGTTCTTTCACCTTGAGAAATGCTGAGCATGTCTTTGGGTTTCTAACTCTAGGTCTTTGCACATTTCGTTGTAATAATTGACTTTGTCTTCTCAAGCTGCTCTTTGAAATCTTACGCTCAGCTCTTTTATCTTGTCATTTCTTCCATTTGCTCTAGCCACTCTCCATTCAAGAGCAAATTTCAGAGTCTCTTTTAACATCCATTTTGGTCTTTTCTTCCTTTCGTATCCTTTTAATGACCTTTCGCATTCTTCATGGATGATGTTCTTGATATTATCCCACAATTCCTCTGGTTTTTGGTCATTGGCATTCAGTGCATCAAATCTATTCATCAGATGGTCTCTAAATTCAGGAGGGATATATTTAAGGTCATATTTTGGCTCTTGTGGACTTCTTTTAATTGTCTTCAGCTCCAACTTGAACTACATATGAGGAGTTGATGGTCTGTTCCACAGTCAGCTCCTGGCCTTGTTTTGGCTGAAGATATTGAGCTTCTCCATAGCCTCATTCCACAGATGTAGTCGATTTGATTGCTGTGTACTCCATCTGGCAAAGTCCATGTGTATAGCTGCTGTTTATGTTGTTGAAAAAAGGTATTTGCAATGAATAAGTCATTTATCTTGCAAAATTCTATCATGCGATCTCCAGCTCCATTTCTATCACAAGGCCATATTTTCCAACTTAAGGTGATTCTTCTTTATTTCCAACTTTTGCATTCCAATTACCAGTAATAATCAACACTTCTTGATTGCATGTTTGGTCAATTTCAGACGTTGGTAAAAATCTTCAATTTCCTCATCTTTAGCTTTGGTGATTGGTGCATAAATTTGAATAATGGTGTATTAACTGGCCTTCCTTGTAGGTGTATGGGTATTATCCTAACACTGACATCACTGTACTTCAGGATAGATCTTGAAACATTCTTTGTGACAATGAATGCCATGCTATTTCTCTCCATTAGTCATTCCTGACATAGTAGATCATATGGTTGTCTGATTCAAAATGGCCAAAATTAGTCCATTTTAGCTCACTAATGCCTAGGACATAATCCAAGAATCTGGACGATATGAAGAAGAATGTGGCATCAAGATTGGAGGAAGAATCATTAACAACCTAAGATACACTGACAACACGACTTTGCCCACTGACTTGAGGCACTTACTGATGAAGATCAAAGAATACAGTCTGCAGTATGGATTACATCTCAATATAAAGAAAACAAAAGTCCTCACAATTGGACCTATAAGCAGCATCATGATAAATGGAAAAAAGATTGAAGTTGTCAAAGACTTCACATTGCTTGGTTCTACAATCAACACTAATGGAAGCAGCAGTCAGGACATTAGATGACACATAGCACTGGGCAAGTTGGCTACAAGTGACCTCCTTCAAGTGCTGAAGAGCAAGGATGTCTCCTTGAGGACTAAGGTGCACCTGATAAGCTATGATATTTTCAATCATCTCCTATGCATATGAGAGCTGGACGATGAATAAGGAAGACCGAAGAAGAGTTGATGCTTTTGAGTTGTGGTGCTGGTGAAGAATGCTGAAAGTGCCATGGACTGCTAAAAGAACTAACAGATCTGTCCTGGAGGAAGTGCAGCAAAATGCTCCTTGAAAGTGAGAAGGGCCAGACTTCATCTCACCTACTTTGGTCATGTTGTCAGAAGAGACCATTCCTTGAAGAAGGATGTCATGCTTGGTAAGATGAAGGGTCAACAAGAGAGGGAGGCCCTCAATGAGATGGATTGACAGGGTGGCTGTGACAATGGGCTCAAGTATAGCAAGGATCATGGAGCTGGCACAGGACCAGGCGGTGTGTCGTTCTGCTGTGCATAGGGTTGCTGTGAGTTGGGCATGACTCAATGGCACCTAACAACAATGCCTAGGACATTGACCTTTATATGTTCCATTTCATTTTTTACTACTTCCAATTTTCCAAGCTTCATACTTTGTACATTCCACATTCATATTGTTAATGGATGTTTGCAGCTGTTTCTTCCCATTTTGAGCCATGTCACATCAGCAAATGGAGGTCCCAAAAGCTTTACTCCATCCACATCATTAAGGTTGACTTTACTCTGAGGAGGCAGCTCTTCCCTAGTCGCATTTTGAGTGGCTTCTGACCTGAAGACCTCATCTTCTGGCACTATATCAGACAACGTTCAGGGCTATCATAAATTTTTCAGTGATATATCAGACAATGTTTCACTGGTATCCATAAGGTTTTCACTGGACAATTCTTTGAGACGTGGATGGCCCCTTTCTTCTTCCCAGTCTATCTTAGTCTGGAAGCTCCACTGAAACCTGTCCACCATGGGTGACCCTGCTGGTATTTGAAATATTGGTGGCATAGCCTCCAGCTTCACAGCAACACACAAGCCACCACTGTATGACAAACTGACAGATGAGTGGTGGAGTTATTGTAATTACTGAGTTATAATTCATGAAAAATGCTTAGAACAGTGCCTGATACATGTAAACACTCAAGCATAATAGCTTTTTTATGATTTTCACCAGCTTTTTCATATTTAACCTTCAAATACTTGAATTTCTTACAAATATATATGGGTTAGTCCAATATGATAGAAGAGGAACTGCTGAAAAGTCACTCAACCAGGGACAGATCAGATTTTAAGTGGCCTGAAGAATATACAATTTGGGAGACCATGTTTAAGAAATAAAACACATAATTATGAATTCTTAATGGAACAGGACCCCCACCAGAACCCAGGCATTTGAGAAGCCTGAAGCTTAAACATCATTAGCTGTTGTATATCTCCCTCTGTTCTCCATCATGTTGTTGTTGTTATGTGCCATCAAGTGGGACCCGACTCATAGCAACCCCTCCTTGGGTTTCCAAGGCAATATCACTGCGGAAGTAGATTGCCTAACCTTCCTTCCGAGGTAGCATTGTAGAATATAGTGTGTTGCTGTGACTTGGAAGCTCTCTCAGTACCTAATTGTAAAACAGAACAAATGTAATTTTTCTACATGTTAGCTACAGCTTTGTTCTGACTCCACTGAGAGGTTTTTGGATCCCCTACAATTCTGAGCTGAGAGACTCACAAAATGTGCAGAGTTGGAAGAGACCAACTCGATGTTTTTATTATTGAAGCATGTTTTACGTGCAGGCCCAGAGGCCAGTTCTGCAGTTGCTGGGTCCCAGATCCAGGAGGAGCTGACGGGACTTGTGAGGCTGCCAAGGAGTAGGGGCCCGTGAGCAGCTGCATGTGGTGTTTGTGTGTAGCTCCAGCTTTCTCAGTCAGTACTCCAGGAGGGCTCAAGTTACCGAACACTTGGGTAGAGTTAGCCTTTTATTTATTTCAAAAGAATATAGCTAAGGAGGGAAAATGGAGAAGATAAGGGCACAAGAGAAGGAAAGCAAAAGATGCTTCCTGTCTGTCCTCTTGAAGGACATTTTTCCTAATGGCTTCACTCTGATGGGGACAACAGTCCCTTAAGGACTTTTACATTACGAAGTGAACAGAAAGCCAGGCCTTTGCAGAGCAAAAATTCATGAAGGCAAGCTACTAGTGGGAGATTTTTCTTTTCCTTTTTAAAATTTTTCTTGAAAACCATCCAAAACTCCTGCAGTTGTCATTTTTAACCTACACTAAACAAACTTATTTGTGAATATGTATACTAATAAAATTTCCTTTCTTTTTTTTCCTTTGGGAGAGGTGGTTGTGCAAGAAGTAAAAGAATATGAGAATTATCTTTATAGCACATCTGTAAAATTCTCTTCTTTTTCGTGGGAGGCAGCATAGCTCAGCGATTAAGGGGCTTTGCATCCTTGGCTTGGCTCCCACTTTTTAGCTATGCCCTGGATCATGGATAAACCTTGCTTAGCTTCAGGTTCCTTGTCTGGAAAATGGGGATAAACATGCCACCTACCTCGTGGGAGTGCTGGGGAGACCGAATGAGGTAAGGCTAACAAGCTCCTTGCAAGATGTCAGGCACTTTCTAAGTGATCGAAAAGCAGAGCTATCATTACTATTACTATTATTATTATTATTATTATTATTATTAGGCATGACAGTATATTTTAATCCAACCTATCAATCACTCAACTGATCAAAGCAAATACAACCCAAAGTTTTCTTAAAAGTAGCAATTAATAACACATTTTCTCTTTCTCCTTATTGTTGACTTATTTCTCAAATTGTATACTTGTTCTTAGAGTTTTTTAAATGTGAGCTTACCAACTGAAGGCCCCCAAGTTGTACATTTCTGTAGAATGCTGACTATAGCTGTGATTGCTTTCATAAATACTGCCCTATATCAGAACACAAGGTTTGAAAACTTGTCATTAATACCTTATTAAAGCTATACTTATGTTTAAATTTCCACCTTTCTGAAATTTATTCTTGGAAGGACACCTGGACCTGTTGCAGAAGTAGAAAGTGTGATCCTTGACCCTGAGAAGATTATCATTTTACAGAGCAAGTATCTGTATCCAGAAGTGCATCAGCAAACATTTATACATAGCTAAGCACAGCTGCACAGATTTATACAGGTGCTAAAGCAGTGAGTTTAGTTGGTTTGGAAATAACAGGGAGAGAAAAATTAAGAAAGTGAGGCTATTACAGTGCTCAGCAATTCCAGATTCTGAGCAAAGATCAGAGATTACAGAAGAAAAGGTCAATTCCAAATTATGGAAACTAGTATAATGGGTTAAAAGTGAGTGAGGTTGAATAGTTGTTGACAATTTTCTATGACTAATAATTGACCACTTCCTTTGGGCAAGGAAGGGGGCTTTACATGAATTATTTCATTTCATTCTCATGCAAAAAAAGAAAACCAAATGCACTGCCATGGAGTTGGATCCGAGGATTCAACTCAGCGATCCCTTCTTGGGTTTCCGAGGCAGTATCACTACGGAAGTAGATTGCCCAACCTTCCTCATAACAGTCCTTTAAGGTTGTACATTGTTAGTCACATTTTGCAGATGTGGAAACTGAGACTTGGAGAAAATAAATGATTTGACCAAAATTTGTGTGTAAGTATCAGCAAGTGCCTATCCTGGAATTTGGACTCATGTCTGTCTAACTCCAAACGTGTCTTCTTAAGCTCTTGCTCCATCCACTTCCTTACTGTCATGTATAGAAAAGGTGAGGTGAAAGAGACCACTAGAAGAATAAACAATGGGAGGAAAGAGTTTAAGCCCCTTCTAGCCCACAGGACTAAAACTGTGTCAGAGGCCAAAGAGGTGTGGGTAGGAGAAGAGGGTCTTTGGATGAGGAAAAGCCAGCAAGAGGTAGCAAGGGGCACACATCCATCTTCCATCTAAAGTATTAATGACAAACTCTTCCTTTATTAAGAAGCAGGATTTTTTTTTTAATCTAAAAACTTCAGATCCCTATCAAATACTCAGACATAACAATTCTGCACAGTAGAAGGCAGGTCATCTCAATTATGCATGTAGATAAACAGAGTGTACTGGTTATATACTTGGTGATCTGGACAAGGTAAATGAATTGAAACAATATCTGTTGTCCTAGTACCTATCCTCCCAAACAGTCTTTTCTTAGTGGTTCCCATTCTTAGTGAGTGTCATATAGATACTCTCAGTTAACCTATCAATTTGGATAAGAGTGAGTCTTTGGGGAAAGACTGACTTGGTCTCAATCTAGGTTCTAAAACCCACTGATGCTGTGACCCTGGACCAGTGTCATAAGAATTCTAGAGATCATAAATAATGTATGGGTAATAATTCTATACGAGCTCTGGTAGCATAGTGCCTAAGGCACTTGACTGCTAACCAGAAGGCTGGCAGTTCGAACCCACCAGCCACTCCTCGGAAGGAAGGTTGAAGAATCTACTTCTATAGTGAGATACCGCTTCAGAAACCCAAGGAGGGGTTGCTATGAGGCAGGTCCCACTCAACGGCACATAACAACAACAATAATTCTATGCTAGATCTATGGAGAATATTAACAGAAATGAAAAATATAAAACACTTAGAAGACCGCTTGCCCAATAATAAGTACTTAAACATATTAGTTATTGTTATCAAAGACATTATAAGACAAGTAAAACACGTTATAAGCTCTTCAGAGCAGTCAGTGACTTTGTTTCTCACTCTGCCACTGAAATCAGTAATATAATTCTTATATTACAGGAAGTATTGTTGGCCTAGTGGTAGAATTCTCATCTTCTACGTGGGTAACAGGGTTTGATTTCCAGCCAATGCCCCTCATGTGCAGCCATCATATGTTGGCCAGTAGAGGCTTGTGTGTTGCAAAATGCTGAACAAGTTTCAGTGGTGGTTCCAGACTAAGACATAACAGAAAGAAAAGCCTGGTGATCTACTCTTGAAAATCAGCCAGTGAAAGCCCTATGGATCATAATGATTTGATCTTCATCTGATCATGGATCAGACAGCACTTCATTACATTGTGCATGGGGTCACCATGAGTTGAGAGCCAACTCAGTGGCAGCAAACACCCAAAACTCACTGCCATCAAGTTTATTCCCAGTCATAGCAACACTACAGGAAGAGTAGAACAGCACCATAGGGTTTCTAAGGCTGTAAATCTTTTCCAAGACCATCTCATCTTTCTCCTGCATAGTGGCTTGAGGGTTCAAACTACCAACCATTTGGTTAGCAGCCAAATGCTTTAACCACTGCACTACCAGAGCTCCTTCAACTAATAACAATCATATTCTAATGTTGTTATTGTCAGGTGCCATCGAGTCATTTCCGACTCATAACGACACCATGCACAGCAGAACGAAACACCCCCGCCTGATCCCGTGCCAGCTCCATGATCCTAGCTATACTTGAGCCCATTGTCACAGCCACCCTGTCAATCCATCTCATTGAAGGCCTTCCCCTCTTTTGTCGATCCTCCACCTTACCAAGCATGACATCCTTCTCCAGGGAATGGTCCCTTCTGACAACATGACCAAAGTAG